>NW_015176461.1:261119-296101 GCF_001447785.1 Gekko japonicus | reverse complement strand
GGGGTGGGTGGGTGGGGGCTGGGAGAGCTTATCCCATCCGTCTGGCTAGCCATGCAGGTGGGAGAAGGGGGGCAGCTGGGAGAAGCGGTGTGAGGCGATATTTCCCACATTGCTGGAAGGCTCTGAGGATTGGGGAAAAAAGAGTAGCCCCAGAGAGGGTGAGCGTGTACATGAATAAAACCTGGTCTTTAAGGTCCCACTGGACTGTTTTGAGTCTCTAGAGGGGGGGGGAATGGAGATCTGCAGTCGCAAAGGAGGGTGAACATGTGGTCTGAAAGGGGGCACTGGAGTGTTTTTGGGGGGGGTTGAAATGTGCAGATTCTCCCTCACAGAGGAGGTGTAGTGTGCAGCTGCCTAAAAACTTGGTCTCAAAGATGCGACTGGACTGTTCACCTGTCCCCCCCCCCCCAGGCCTGTGTAGCCAGCTGGGGTGGGGGGGATCGCTGAAAATGGGTCTTGGTCGGTTGGCTTAGCGCCACCCCCGCTGCCACCGCCCTTCAGCTGTTCCCTCCAATGGCCCACGAAGCCAGGGGGGGTAATGGCCCAAACAGAGCTGCAGTGGCCGGCTGAGTGCCGCTGCCGCAGAGGACGGCCTTCAACTGCTCCCTCTGTCGGCCCGCGAAGTGTATGTGGAAGTGGCGCAAATGTGCATGCGGCGGCTTAGCACTGCCACCACTGAGGCTGCCTGTCAACTGTTCCCCTCAAAGGCCTGTGAAGGCGGGGGTGGGGGAAATGGTGTGAACGGGTCTGTGGCGCCCGGCTCAGCACCACCACCACCGGCCTTCAACTGCTTCCCCGTTGGGCCGCTAAGTGGGTGGGGGGAATGGCACAAAGCTGTCTTCCGCCGTCCTCTGAAGTTTGCTCAACTTCATGTTTGTTGCATCTATGACACTGTCTAACCATCTCATCCTTTGCTGTCCATGACTTCTTTGACCTTCAATCTTTCCCAGCATCAGGGTCTTCTCCAGAAGGGTGCTCCCTTCTCATTTGGTGGCCAAAGTATTTGAGCTTCAGTTTTATTATCTGGCCTTCCAGGGAACAGTCAGGGTTGATTTCTTTTAGGATTGACTGATTTGATCTTCTTGCAATCCAAGGGACTCTCAAGAGTCTTCTCCAGCACCATAATTCAAAAGAATCTATTATTTGGCGCTCAGCCTTCCTTATAGTCCAACTCTCGCAGCCATACATGACTAGTGGGAATACCATTGCTTTGATCATGCGGACGTTTGTTGGCAGGGTGATGTCTCTACTTTTTATCATGCTGTTTAGGTTCGCCGTCGCTTTCCTCCCAAGGAGCAGGCGTCTTTTAATTTCATGGCTGCTGTCACAGTCTGCGGTGATCTGGGATCCCAGGAACGTGAAGTCTGTCACTACTTCCACGACTTCCCCTTCTATTTGCCAAGGAGTGATGGGGCCGGATGCCATGATATTAGTTTTTTTGATGTTGAGCTTCAAGCCCACTTTTGCGCTCTCCTCTTTTACCCTGAGCAGGAGGCTCTTTAGGTCCTCTTCACTTTCTGCCATTAGAGTGGTATCGTCTGCATATCTGAGGTTGTTGATCTTTTCCCCAGCAATCTTAATTCTTGCTTGTGATTCATCCAGGCCAGCATTTCGCATGATGTACTCTGCATATATATTAAATAAGCCAGGTGACAATATACATCCTTGTCATACTCTTTTTCCTATGCTAAACCAATCAATTGTTCCATATCTGGTTCTAACTGTCGCTTCTTGACCCAGGTTTCTCAAAAATACTGGAGTGGGTTGCCATTTCCTTCTCCAGTGGATCACACTTGGTCTGAGTTCTCTGCTGTGGCCTGTCCATCTTGGGTGGCCCTCCACGGCATAGCCCACAGCCTTATCAAACTACGCAAGCCCCCTCGCCACGACAAGGCAGTGATCCATGAGGGAGACTGAACATGTAAAGAAGTTAAATAAGAAAACTTTAAAAAGTATATTAATTCCTAAAAAGAATGAAAGAAAGAAAATAAAAGTGTTCACCAAACAGATAAACACAGCCCTCTAAACCTAACTCTCTACGTATCCCTACAGAAGGAAATTAGAAATAGACAATCTAATTGTTGCAGTGCCAAACAATTAAAAATCATCCATTACCTTGGATTCAGTATCTAGAGTCATCTCCTGTTGAATTCAGTACCATGTGCTCATGGGTACTTCTTGGAGTTAAGGTGCAGTTCTCATCCTTGATGAGTCAAAAGGGCCAACACAGCTTCTTCAATGGGTTTAGAGACTTTATTAGTTCCCCTTTGGTCCATACATTGGCAGGCAACCCTCTATCTTTTCTTGTTTGCATTTGTATACAATCTGTCCTTGTCCTCCTGAAGCTTTATAATTTAGGTGTAACTATGACTTTAGGTAGGACACTGGCGGGCTGCGTATTGTCTCCAGGCTAGAGTCTATACTCCTGTGGTATCGAATGACTCTGTGCTGGGGTGGTAAGTCATACTCATTCCTCCTTCTCTTCCCCCCAACCAGCCAGCAAAAGATGTTATATAGAATCTGATCATGTGCAGACTGCAGAGCCAATCATTTTCATTTTGAGCTATGAATTTTGGAATAAATCCTGGAACGTATGGCATTTCACCACAACTCATTCATTCCAGTGTATAATTAACATATACAATTTTCTGCCATTGGCAGTTGGGTGTTCACTAAAATAAGTGATTTTATGAGGCCCCTCTAAATTTACAGAGCTATGATTTAGAGGTAGTTCTAGTCAGAATGGTGAAAACTTCAACCACTTAAAATCAGAGATGGTACATCTCTGTCCAACAAAGTATGGGGGCAAATAAAAGAAGTAGGACAGCCATCTTGCTCTGTGGACATTGGTGGATCATCTGATTGGCAAATACTGGAGACAGAATCCTGACTCAAGTATAATATTAATCTCACCTGGTATAGTAATACTTATCCCATACCATTATCCCTTTCAGTATATCTGATAAAACTTCCCAAAATTCATCTCTCAGTTTTGAGCTACATTAATGAGAAAAGATTGCTGGGGAAAAGATCAACAATCTCAGATATGCAGACGATACCACTCTAATGGCAAAAAGTGAAGAGGACCTAAAGAGCCTCCTGCTCAGGGTAAAAGAGGAGAGCGCAAAAGTGGGCTTGAAGCTCAACATCAAAAAAACTAAGATTATGGCATCTGGCCACATCACTCCTTGGCAAATAGAAGGGGAAGTCGTGGAAGTGGTGACAGACTTCACGTTCCTGGGATCCCAGATCACCGCAGACTGTGACAGCAGCCATGAAATTAAAAGACGCCTGCTCCTTGGGAGGAAAGCGATGGCGAACCTAAACAGCATGATAAAAAGTAGAGACATCACCCTGCCAACAAAAGTCCACATGGTCAAAGCAATGGTATTCCCAGTAGTCATGTATGGCTGCGAGAGTTGGACTATAAGGAAGGCCGAGCGCCAAAGAATAGATTCTTTTGAACTATGGTGCTGGAGAAGACTCTTGAGAGTCCCTTGGACTGCAAGAAGATCAAATCAGTCAATCCTAAAAGAAATCAACCCTGACTGTTCCCTGGAAGGCCAGATAATGAAACTGAAGCTTAAATACTTTGGCCACCAAATGAGAAGGGAGCACTCACTAGATAAGACCCTAATGCTGGGAAAGATTGAAGGTCAAAGAAGACGGGGACGGCAAAGTGTCATAGACGCAACGAACATGAAATTGAGCCAACTTCAGAGGACAGCGGAAGACAGGAGGGCCTGGCGGGATCTGGTCCATGGGGTCGCGAAGAGTCGGACTCGACTGTGCGACTGAACAACAACAACAACCACAACAAAACAGATATGTAAAATGAGGTTCATAAGCCAGAGCCATGATCAGAATAACAGTGCAACCCTAAACAGGATTACAGTCTTCTAAATCCTGCAGTTAATAGGCCTAGAATGGTGCAGCTCTGCTTATGGTTGCACAGAAAATCTCTTATAGAATAAATTTCCACCTGCCATTAAATTGTGAATTAATTTTGGCCTCGTAATGCTAATTTTAATTCTATCCAAACTGGAGTGTGCTGTAGTTAAGAAGAGTTTAGCTAATTCTCACAATATCCAGGGTAATGTTGCAGTGTTTTTGAGAAAGAGACCAAGCAGATATGCCCCCTAGTACTAATCAAGAGTTTTCTTTCATGCCACAATTTCTTCTAGAAAGAAGAAAGAAAACCACACACACACTCATGGAAACTTTCAATGGCTATAACTCCAATTCATGTTGCTTGGAATGATGTTGGTTTTGCTAGAATTACACCTAATATGAATTTGTCCTTATAGTCAAAAAGTCTGGAGGGTGTATGAATGGGACAGAGAAGAATGACGTACATAGTGGTTTATCTGAAGAACAGGGCTGCAAAGTGTTGTAGTTACACTCCACTTTTATTAAAAATGCCATTCTAACGAGCCCTAGTGGCCTCAGCGCACGGAAAATGGCTTGCTGTGTTTTGAATGGCACTAAGTAACACCCCAGGGCCTTAAATCAGTTCAAGATGTGTTGATGGCGTCTGATCTTGGCCACAGAAAGGAAATTCAAAGCAGTATAGATTTAACCTATAGACCCTCCTTCTGATTGATGCTTATCAATAATGCAAGGGAAAGTGAATCCAGGAGATGTTTTAGATTGCAGCTCATTGAGACAGTTCTAAGAATTATAATATTCTTATAATTGTTACTTGAGTTATTTTTTATTGGTTGGTGTAATGACCTTTGTGTTAGTGACTTTATATTCTTATTGCTTACTTTTTAGCTTTCATTCCTTAGACATGAACAACCAAGGCTGTACTTGCCTGACCAATCCCTACTCAGGGGTACAGTGCCAGGAAGCTAAAGGGACAGCCATGTTGCAAGAGAGATGGAAGCATTCTGAACCCTTTCATCCACTGAGAAGCAACACCAGTGGTCCTAAATCATGGCACTACTGTAATGGACCAATATGCAAGGGATCCTTGAGCATAAACTTTACATATGAAGGTGCCTTAATTATTATTTATATGCAGTGTTCAAAGCTTTATTTCAGTAACCCTCATGCCAAATAAGGTATGACAAATACTCTCATCATCATGTTGCAAAAGGAGGCAGAAGTAAGTATGTGGGGAAAAGAAGTTGGAGGCAGGTTTTTTTCTTCTTTAAAAAAACTAAGACATGTTCTGTAATACCAGTACTAAAGTGACTTGCATTAGGAAATCAATCTGATAATTATTATAATTGGTTTTAAAGAAAACACTTTTTCTTGCTGTAAATCCCCCATGAGTTAAAATTCTCAGGCATTCTACATCTTACTTAAGAGAGTCTCCCTTCTAAATTTCAGAGGAAAGCATCTCTGTTCTAGAGGCAATTGCAATCCTCCCTTGTACAGTGGGCATTCATACATGTGGGAATTTTGTGCTCCTTTCCTGGGATCCACAATAATGGAATATACTGATAAAGGTATCTAACTCTCACTCCCAGATTTGCCTGGCCTCTGATGCTTTCAAAATTTCTTTCTCATCCTAACTCTAACAGTAAAGTCAACTGGGCTGGGAGAAAGATCTGTAAAGCACTGGACTAAGATGCAGGATAAAGCAGGCTTTCCTTTTCCTAATCTATGTACTCTGATTTTGTTTACAAACTGAACCCTTCCATTCCACCCTAATTTATTTACATGTTAACTGAAGGATTCATTTTACATGCAGGTACAGACAATGAGACAGCTCAGTTCATGGAATTAGCAGCTATCTCACACATAGAGAGGTGATCTAATCCAATACATACCTTATAAACATTTTATGTATATACTAGATAAATACTTTATTCAACTGTCATAGTACCCTTCCTTTTAAATGTTGTTTTTTGTTGTTTTCATACAAAATATATGGAGACAACAAAATCAAACACAGTTTGTACCGATTGGTGTAAACAAGGCAACATTTATTATATATGGTAAACCTAATAATTTCCACTGAACTGTCAGCAAGGAATGAGACTTATCCATGTTGAACACAGAAAATAATGTTATCTGCAATATGATGTCTTGAGCACTCAACAGTCCCCTGAGATACGTCACATACACATTATCTTCCCATTCAACATCCATTACAAGGTTATCTGACACATCAAATGGGACACAATTTTTGTGGGGCATACCCAAATCGGACACCTCCAAAATGCCACCATCCTAAATATGATGTGTGGCTGATACCAGTGCTAATTTGTTCAGAAATGGGTCCCAAATTATAAAATATAAGCCTCACAGTATTTCAGGAGATCTTCCACAGTGAGACACTTCTTTTATACATCTGATTCTTATACATCTGATGATGACCTTCCCAAGCTGAAAATCTGAAACCTACCATAGGTCATTGTCCTGCTAATATCTCTAGCTGCAGAATCAGAAATGGGAAGCCTACCACACAGACAGTTGGACTAATAAGGAGATACCTGCTTTTTAAAAGGGTCAGTCTAACTGAGCATACTCTTTGCAGCATTGACCAGCCATATGTCTCCAAGCAACATTTTATTTTAATTCTCAGCTTCTGCTCTTCAAAATTTCCTCTGATATTCCTTTGGGGATCATGATTAATAGTCATTGATAGAGCCCACATGAATTTGTCTAATTTCTCTTTTTAAAAGTCATCTAAACTAGGGGCTATCACTACAACCTGTGGCAGTGAACCCCACAAACTCAAATGACTATCAAAAAATTAATTTTGTGCAAGAAGAATGCACAGCAACTCTCCTAAACCAGTAGATCATTAAGAGAAATAGACTAATCTTTGCCATGTAATATGCAAAAGCAGTCACAAATGAAACTAGCACACTATCACCAATACCTTGCCAAAAGGACATGGTATCTCAACCTACAGCTAACTTCATTACTTTCCACTGCACCTTTGAAAAATCACTTGAGTGTGATCTTAGGTAGGAAAAATTCCATTGCCAATTTTTCCATAAGGGTGTCAAGAACTTTAAACATAGGTGACAGCCCTTGCTGGTACCCAAGCACACAGTTCCTCCAATGGGATGGTATCCCTATTTGCTTCAGAGCAGGTGATGATTTCTCCCTCCCATTGCAGTACCTCACTTAACCTGTTAGGCAGTTCCAGTAGGATGCAGGTGGGTTTGTAGGTGAAAAATTACTCCTATATGAAGCTTGTGGATAGTTGGATATACAGCACTGCATCTATCGTGTTTTGTGTAATATTTGTTAATTTATTAGCTTCCCCAACACAGAGAGACTTTTAAAACTTATTTGTATCACAATATGAAGAACTGAAAGCCTTAAGCTACAAAACAGTGCATTGAATTTCTACTAGCATGCTCTACAAAGAATTAAACACATTTATATGACATCTGTTTAAAACAGGAATACTCCAGAGAATCTGGCACTTTCTCACATACGGACAAAGTCTCTGCCCCTTTCTATTTTATGTTTAACCAGGAGCACCACTAACAGTAAAACTATACTGTGAAGGTTTATGGTTGTTAAAAATGGATATCACTACGCACACACACACAAAATGAGATGATGAAAGGCCTGTAACCCAACCGATACCACCCATGTTTGAGACAATGTGGAAATAAATAATCGGTTACTCTATCACCATGAACATTACCATCCCACACTGGCGTCTTCAGCAACAGTGTGACCGCAATGTCTAATTATAGGATAATTATTGTTATTGTGTTTCTGACAATGAATTGGTGGGAGTTTGATGGAGGCATGAAAGAAGAAGCAGGAAGTTGGAGGAATGAGTGTTAGGAATTATTGGCTGCCCGTCACCATGGAGGTTGCCATTGTTTCCCCAAAGAATGAACTGCTGTTGATCTTCCCATAATGTGACATCTTCAGGGATGTTTGTAGTTGCATCTATTAACTAATATCAAAGAATACTAAAGGTTCTGAAATGTTTCTGAAATTTCTCCAGTGGTCTGAAATACATGCTCAACTCTAATGATTACCCTGATCTTGCAAAACAGTACAATGTTCTTTATCTTTGCGTATGTGGTGACCAATTTGTTTTTATGCTTGCACAGATACAGGACCCATCATGTCTGGCAGTGTCCTTGAACTGCCAAGCTTCCATTGTGCACCACTAAACATGGCTAGACTCCGCCACTATTTCTTTACCACTTTCTCTGATTTTTGCTGCTGGGAGCAGGACCAAGTCACCCAGCAAGATGAGCATGTGGAGACTGATGGATTGCTTTCCAGGTCAAATTGGAAAGCAAGGGAATTGTGTTACTATAATATTTCTATCTTCATGCAACACTCCATATCCAGATTCTACCCAGTTCTCAGAGACAGCTCTCATTCATGGTAGCCAAGTCTGTAGATGTGGACAATGGAACCTCCAAGGTGTTGCATTTTTTTAACCTGTTTTTGAGCCAAAATGTGGCAGAAAGTATTCTAGTGCACTACATCCATGACAGCTTCCACCAAACCACTATTTTTGTCATGTTTTGCCCAGATGTCTACACAATACCTTTGGGGCTATGCCTGGTTTGTTTCAATGCTACTCACAAAAACTAACATTTCCATAATGCTTCACTGTAATGACATTTTAATGGAATGTAGAAAATGTCATCTAGGAGGAAAGAACATAGCCACTATTGTAACTTCTCCATGAATGGATTGTAAAGGCTTGAAACTGCACTCATTGTTAGGAATGTGCATTTAGATAATAACTAACCAAACTGATCCAAATGTTGTTAGATTCAGCAGGGGAACTAATCCAAATGAAATTTTCTGCAACTTTTGGATACAGACTGAAGGTACCACAATGCCTACATCTGCACTCTTACCTATTTCCAGAACTGTCTTTAACTTTCTACAACCAGCAGGGTGACAAGAAAGTTAAGGACAGGCAACAAAAAGAAAGAGTGGCTCAGCAGATGTATGGCTGACAGAACACAGCAGGCCCAGGTTGATGCTGCACAATGTGTCACCATTTTTTTTTATAATCTATTTATTAATTTTAAGACAAACAAACATATAAGAAGACAGTATATATATGTGTGTGTGTGTTTAGCACTTCGCAATAATCAGATCATGATTAATAAATTCATTATACATTCACAATAGTCAGATCTGAATTAATAGATTAGTTATAGTGTCATCATAATATTATATTGTCCTTATCAAATCTTATATCCCGTATTACAAGGCCTTACAAGTTATACTGGCTAACAATTTTATCGTCGTTCTAACTCTTCTAGTATAATTTACCGTTTGCTACTAAACAATCTTCATACTAATAATAAAGCCATAATACTGTCAACAAGCTGCCAATGTGTTCTGTATGTCTTTCCCTTCCCCCATATGCCAGTTATGGTCAGCTCCTCATGCGCATGTCTGTATGTCTTCTGAAGCGCTCCTTTCTATGTCTCATGCATTCCTTTCGATATACGCTAGTGTTGCTTGGTATTATCGTAATCAGCAAGGTCACAGGTGGGGAAAGTCGGCTTCGCTTTGTCTATAATGAACTAGAGTGTGAGAAGAGTTAAATTGTTTATCTTTCAGGATACATTTGTTCTCAAGCTTTGGGCACGAGTCTGACAGCCCAACCGCTTTTTTGAAATTGCTTTATGATTCTGTGCCCAACCATTCTGGTTATTCCAAACAATGAACTTGCTCCAGTTTTTTCATGGCTTCAATAAATATTACTTTGCTACAAATGTGTATTTGATTGACAGCTGTGGAATACCTGTTAAATCATTTGGTATCTTAATCTCCATTTGAACTGCTACACAAACAATAGATTTAAATTCATTCTCTCTCTTTAAGAGCAAAAGCAGAACACCAAAAATTCATATCTATCTTTTCTGTATACTTAGCTACTCTCTTTACAGTATAGGTATTATTAGTTATTACATTGATAGTAAACATAATCAGCTCCCTTGATGAATCTATTTAGCTATTTTATCCTTTTCAGAATGTTAAACACCTATTATATAAATCACATAAATATACATGCTACAATTCACCTCCAAAAAAGTCTAAACAGTACCTTATGACCTCCTCTCATTCATTCTAGGAAAAATAAAGTATTTTTAAAGTAAAATAAGACTACCCTTTTATAAGGCAAAGATTTCAGCATACTTAAAGGGCTATTCAGTTATGCAGAAAAATATCAATTTATATATTACAAAGCAAACTTTTGAAGTTTCTGCATTAACAGCTCATTCTCATTTACAACATCATTCATGTCCATGTTGCGGAACTTCCTATACCAAAAAAACCAAAACAAATAACATTACACAAAGATAATAATATTTCCACGAAACTACTAACTTACTAAGTATCCTTAATTACACCATCAGTAGTTTACAACTTAGCAACTCACCATTTTCCCCCCAGTTACTACTAACTCCATTTTTTTTTAACAAAAGTCATTTATAGTCAAGCAAGAAAATACAAACATATTAATCTTAAACAAAAATTTTCTCTCTTCCTTCTTTCCCCTCTTTCTGTAGTTTCCTTCTTCCGTTGGATCTCCTCCGTATGTCTCGCATTCTTAAATTCCTGAAATGTCTTTCCATCATCACTTCTTCCATAAATTGAAAGCCTAGTCATCATCCCTTTGTTGTCCTTAGTTTTCTTCATACAGACTTTTCCTCCTCTTTTCCTTTTCCCCCTTCTATTCTTTTTTGCCACCAATACCTCTGATGGAATTCCTTTTGTTGCTATTTCTTCTGGTGTAGGGCTTGTTATTTCTTTTAAGCAAGGGCTTATATCCTTAGCTATTTCTTGAGTCCCTTCTTCCACAAATGCTGGCTGGTTTTCAAGCACCTCACTCTTTCTTTCCCAACAACCATCCCTTTCCTCTGCAAGACTCTGTATATTTTGGATTTGGATTTCATTTTTATTTGTATCTTGCTTTGCTCTTTGATAATTTTCAATCACGTTATTACAAGTGTCTTTAACAGCTTGAGTAATTTCTTTTATCAGAAAATTTCTAAATTGTTCCATAGTAAGTGTTTCAATTTTTGTTTCTGGATCTAACTCTTCATCACCTTCAGTCAGCTCCATTTTGCCACTCCCGTTTTTCACCATTTATTGCCTTCTTTATAATTCAGCAGTTCACCAATTGTTACTTCCAACATGCAATAGCAGTTCAAACATGGGGGGGGGGGATTCCTCTTACCCCTGCCATATCACTTCAGATCTCATTTCCAATTGCTTCCAGTCCGCTTTCTTATACTTGAAAATATTTGCTGGGGGTATTAAGATACAAATTTGCCAATTTTTCCTTGTTCATACATGGATAAGTAGCCTCCTTGCGTTGTGCTGAATACATAAGCTGTAAATCCAAAACTCTTTAAAAACAAGCCGGATGGTCACTGCTAGTAGATTATGGTGTCCATGATCTCCCACAAGACGCTCCCGCATCAGGGTGGTAACGGACACCCCACCGCATTGCCGAGGGTAAGAGGGAGGCAGTTGAAGGCATCTGATGGCAGTATCGTGTATTAAGGTGTGTGTGGGGGGGGACACAAGATACAGTATTTGGGGGGATTAAGTCCCAGAAGCCTACAGTATGCATGATGACTTTGGGGGAAGTCGACTTTTACCCCGCTCGAACCCCTCCCACAGGGTCTCTGAGTGGCTTACATAATAGATCATCCCTATCTATGGGCACATATATTATTAGGGGGGGAACTGCCTACCAGCACCCAGTGGGATTCGGCTTGATTCGTCGGCTCGGCTCGGCTCTCAGCGTCAGCTCGGCTCAGCCTCTCCCATCCGCTTTCTTCAGGCTCCTCAGTGGTCTTTTTGGAGTCGGCGGGCCCATCGACACGTAGATCACATTGGCGCGGCTCTGGCTTCATCCCTCAGGCTCCGCCCTGCCTGCGCCGCTGCATCTTCGCACCTCCTGGCTATGCCTCTGTCGCTGGTCCACTGCTTGATGTTATGTCTCCTTACTTCTGCTCGCCACCTTGACCGCCGCCATTCCATGTCGCTCCGCCGCCGCTGCTCGCCGACTCACCGCTGCTGGGGTTCCCACTTTACCTCCCAATGGAGGGGAGTGCCCCCTGCCTTCTAAGGCAGGTACCCATGCATCTACTCGCTAGTTGTTACGGCTTTCGATCCGCTGGGTGGGCGGGAGCTAGGACTAGGGCCGGTGGGTCTCGAACAGCCTTACAGGCTGTTTGCTAGATGTTAAGGCAGGTGTTTTACTCCCTGCGCCACCGCTCCCTTTATTCCTTGCAAGGCATGATATAAATATTTATTTCCCAGAGAATATTCACTATCAAAATTTGCAGAAAATACTTTTTTGAAGACTTTTTGAAGCAAATTTGTTTTAGGTCTCATAAGTCTTCCAGAAATAATATTCATACTGGACTTTTCTTGGTCATGGATAAATGGGAATAGCACAAGGTGTGCTTTAATCAATATGACTAGCAGCTATCCAAACATACACAGGCTGTCTCTGGAGTCCCCACCTAATGTCACAGTCAAGACATGAGTTGTGGGTTCTTTAAAAAAAATTTTTTTAAATATCTTTATTCAACCCAGTAAATTGCAAAATTCATATACCAAAC
The DNA here is from genome assembly GCF_001447785.1 of Gekko japonicus. Classification (NCBI taxonomy): domain Eukaryota; kingdom Metazoa; phylum Chordata; class Lepidosauria; order Squamata; family Gekkonidae; genus Gekko; species Gekko japonicus. The sequence continues at coordinate 283,550 of NW_015176461.1, read as the reverse complement.
ATAAGATAACAAATCTAAATATACAAATATAGCGCATAAAGGAAATGCCAAATAATATAACAAAGTCTCCATCTCTCCCAAAGCCATCACAACTTGTTCTTTGTGGGAAGGGAAATATCTCAGACAAGTCAATTTAATAACATCAATTAGTCCAGTCCTTCTTTCCCAAGGCCATCACAACTTATTCTTTACACGTAGGGAAATAAGCAAATCAGTTTATTAACATCGATTTAGTCCAATCCGATAACCATCTTGTCTGGTCATGTTGAGACACAAAACTTAAAATGGGAAACCACACAGCCTCAAAATTAGTGGAATAAGAGCCCGATTCTGTATTTTGAATTTTTGTGGCTTTTTCTAAAAGGCACAAATCAGAATGCTACTAGTTCTTTTTTTCTGTCAAGATTTCCCTTTCCAGCCACAAATTTAAAAATAAAACTTCTGCCTCGAATGGTATATTTATATGAGACAATCTAACTGATTTGGCCATGTACCATTTGCCAGAATTGCTCTACAAATTTACATGCCCACCAACAATGACAATAGGTGCCTATTTCACTACAACCACACCAACATACCGGGAAGGAAGATGGGTGTAGATGGTGCAGTGTCTGAGGCATCAAATACTATCTAGACATACATTAAAGGTTACAGCTCTGACTGATAAAGTTTTTGATCTCAAAGTATTAGAGCTCCAGATGGACTCCCACTGACATGTGGTGAGAGTCCTCTGGAGATCCAAATTCCATTTTTGAATGTACGTGGGTTCTCTGTTCTTTTTAGTGGTCAATAAGATTTTATAAACAATAGAAATTAAACCCTTCGAAGGAAGGGAGCTTCAATTCAAAAGGGTTTCATAAGCTGTTAATTGTCTTTTCAGATCTTGTGAAATGGCTGGGGCATGTACAGCATGTTTTAGTTGTAGATATTGATACCAGTGCATAGGTTTATCCCATAATTGGTCCAAATCTTTTTTATCCGTAAGGACACCCCTCTTAGTTATATCTGTCAATTCTGACACTTTAGCCATTCTCCATGAATCAAAAGATGCAGGGTCAAGTGCTAGTCTAAACCAACTCTGGCCTACATAGCTAGTTGGGGGGGGGGCTAATAGTTTTTTCCCATTTATCCCAAATTGACACAGTCATGTTGAGAAAAAAACATTGTTACCAGTCACAATAACATGTTCCCTAGGTGTGTTCCATAGTGATTCATAGATTTGTTTCAGGCCTGCAAAAGACTGCTCTATATGTGCCTACGATGGTTCAGCAATACTTTGCACATGGCTTAAAAAGTTTGTTAGTTGGGTTGCCTAATAATATAGTAATAAATTTCGGCATGCTAGTCCTCCCAACTTGGGTGGTTTGCATAAGATGTCAAAGTTCAGCCTTGCCTTCTTGTTGTTCCAAATAAAATTATTTAAAAGTTTTTGCCATTGTTTAAACATTTATTCAGAAATAGTGATAAGTCACATTCTAAATAAAAATGTAAATCTGAGAAGAATAAAGGACTCCATTATCTAATTTCTCAGCCCATATTAGGTTTAATCATTTCCGATTTTTAATATATGTTCTGACATACAGTAATAATTTACCATAGTTAGCTTGGAATAAATCTTGACGTTTCAAAGGTACCTGGATCCCTAAGTATGACCAGTCCTTGAGAAACCATTTAAACTGGAAGTGTTGCTTAATATAGTGATATGTTTCTTCATCTACGTTTATCAGATAAATTTCTGATTTTTTTAAATTAATGAGTTGTGGGTGCTCAGCTCCTGTGTGCATGATGCCCAGTCTGGATTGCAACCGTGGTACATGTGGAGAAGGGAGTTCAGTCTTCCACCTGTGTCACTTTCCTGACCTGAAATAGTCCCAGGAGGGCTAATTTGACCCACTGGGGAAACCCATGTCTATCTCAAGTTACCCATGGGTTTTCCCAATGAGAAGTTCACTACTTTGAGCTGGCCCTACTTCCTCCCTTTGCACATAGATCCCTATTCAAAGCTTTGTGGTTTCAGATGAAACCATGATGTAGAATCCAATTTGTGGGGAGATAAAAACCCTGTTTAACCAGGTACCCACAACTGGACATCACAGCAAACTGGAATATAATTGAAGCCTTTCTAAACAGCAAAATTTCCAACTACAAAGAGACAAGGGAGAGGAAAGTATGAGCACAGCAGCAAGCTGCATTTGGACCCATCAGAAACAGAGATTTGCTTAACCTCTGAATGCATCCATTGTTAGCAGCCTCATCACCTCCTTAGCTACAGTTAGACTTTTTCAATTGGGACATTTTGTTATAAAAACTGTCAGAACACCTACTAGCAATAGGGAGATAGCATCTATAACATTCTTAATTCTGGCATCCTGGCATTTCAGGATGGCCTTTTCGAATATACATTAGATAAAAGGGTAAAGAGGAAATGGGCAGAAGGTGCTGATAAACAAGCCAGTTGCATAAGACATCCTCAAAACATGAATCAGCTTGTCAAACTGCCCTTTGACAGCCACAGGGCACATAGAATGTCATGCGCAAGCTGAAGACTTTGCACACCAGCTGCACTGCTTGGAATAAAAAAACACCCCAAAGTCCCACAACATTTTCATAGGACCAACAATACAATTTAAAAAAGCGTATAAGCTTTCAAGTTTCCCAGAACTTTTAATCAGGCAGGATGTCAAGCGTAAAACTGAGGGGGGTTGGAGATAGAGAGATTTAAGTATGATGTTGTACTGTTCTGAAGATGGAGAATAGGAGACCTTGCAAATGTATTTGGATTTTGTAGTGATGAGTACAAATTTCAAATGGCATCAGAGGCTCTGGAATAAAGACATTTTTATGCTCAGTATCTAAAAGTGTTCTAGGGAGCTCCAAAGCTTGTTCGAAAATATCATAAGATAGAGAGTACCAATAAAGTTGTATTCAAGGTATAAGCTTTTGTGTGCAAGCACACTTCTTCAACTTATACCTTGAATAAAACTTTGTTGGTCTTGAAAGTGCCACTGGACTCAAACTTTGTTCTGCTGCTTCAGACCAACACAGCTACCCACCTGGATCTTATGATATTTTGTCATTGTTGTTGTTGAGTCACACAGTCGAGTCCAACTCTTCACGACCCCATGGACCACATCATGCCAGGCCCTCCTGTCTTCTGTCGTGCTCCGGAGTTTGTTTAATTTCATGTTCATTACCTCAACAACACTGTCTAACCATCTCATCCTTTGCCGTCCCCTTCTTCTTTGACCTTCAATCTTTCCCAGCATCAGGGTCTTCTCCAGTGAGTGCTCCCTTCTCATTTGGTGGCCAAAGTATTTGAGCTTCAGCTTCAGTATCTGGCCTTCCAGGGAACAGTCAGAGTTGATTTATTTTAGGATTGACTGATTTGATCTCCTTACAGTCGAAAGGATTCTCAAGAGTCTTCTCCAGCACCATAATTGAAAAGAATCTATTCTTTGGCGCTCAGCCTTCCTTATAGTCCAACTCTTGCAGCCATACAGTACTACTGGGAATACCATTGCTTTTTTAGACAGCCCTAATTTTAAAAGGTATTACATAGCTGCTCTACAGGGACTTTTTTTGTTTTTACAGAACAGCATGGCTACCTCAAATTTTACCTATTATGAGAATTGTTGCATTTGACTCTGCCCCATACTATTGGAAGGTTATATGAATCACACATACAGGATCTCACTTTGAATCACATTGCCTTACAAGCGACTGACTGGACTGAGTCCAAAATTCAAAGACAGTGCTCCAAAGAGGCTCTTTATTCAAATTCATTTGCTTAGATGCAAAGTCTCACTCAATCCATGAAAATACCAAGGGACTTTCATTAAGAAGGGGAAAAAGCACATCCTTTTTGATTAAACTAATTCCCAAAACTCAAAACAGGAAGGTTACATAATTCTCAAATAACATAATCCAGGAGAACTTCCCAGTGTCTTTATGGGAATGCATAGTTATAGGGAAATCAATAAACTTCAACAGCAACATCTCATAAGTTTTTAACTTAGTTTGGAACTTAATTGAAAGGAACAGAGAAAAAAACTTGATATGAAATTGAGTTTTTTAATCTATACTCGTGTGTCTGTCTCCCTCTCTTGTTGTCTTCTGCCAGTGGATGAAGACTTTTTAATGTGGTATTCCCTCACTAACTCTTATTAGCCCCCTCCCTGTTCGTGTGCCTATGTTTTATTTGACTGTTTTAAATATTTTTATATATTTGTATTTTGGGGACCTGGAATTGGGTGGAAAGCTGGCATAGAAATGCTTTTAAATAAAGAAAAATAAAAGTTGAAAAGCCTGCACTATTCCATGCTGAGACTAAACCACTACCAAAGCTGTACTTCAGAAATTACACGATATCAGTGAATCTGTTTCTTTACTACACAGTATCAAGCAGGAATATCTCCCTTCCCTGAGAACTTAAAATGTCCATAGTCTCTTTTAGGAAGAGATTTAAAAGAAATTAAAGTTGCATTCAGAACTTCCTGCGTTGAACCATCTGTTCTCATGCAATAAGTTATGTCGGGGTGTGGGGTGAAGTGTGGTAGAGGAGCAGGCAGCCACAGATTTTCATCAGCAAGCTGTTAAATTAGTCCTCTTGCTTCACAGGGGCTTATTTTGTTCAATCTGCCTTGATTAAGAACATGGGTTTGATTCTGTGAGGAACAAATTCTTCTAAGTTCTTAAAAGGAAAATGGTAGTAAGCACACTTTTATTAGGGCTGCTTTACTGGATAACCAATACAACATGTTGCTATTATGAATCATCTGATTTGGAGTGACACGAAAGGAACTCGAGAGGGGGGGGGGAAATACTCTCAGCCAAAACACTGGCAGGCAACAGCTCACCAGGCTAGATTGGCTGCTGCTGAATTTTCTGGTAGCAACTGTCTACAGCTCAACATTGTTTTGACTATGTGCCTCAGCCTGAGACAAATCAGAGTCAGACAGAGGCCATGTCTACACTGAAAATTTAAAGCAGTTTCAAGCTTATTTATCCATCATTATTCCTAACTAAGGAACTCTGCAAAAAGGGCTGGAGACTTCATAAAGACTTCAAAACATAATTCCAAAACTCCAATTTACAATCTTTTTTGAGATGGAAATACCGAAAAGTAATTAGGGTTGCCAACTGTGTTAAAGGGAGAGAACATTTTTCTTTGGGATTGGGTTTGTTAAGGATCACTTTCATGTTTCAATAGGAATTTTAGTTAAATTGATACTTTTGTTTTTATTGGCTTCTAAGATGTATAAACTGCATCCTGACAAAACAGAGGTACTATTGGTAGGGTGGCCAGAAGGTTTGACACAGGATGTCTCTTGTTCTGGATGCAGTTGCATTCCTCTAAAGGAATGCTGAGCCAACTGCTGCTCTTCCTGGGCAGGGAGGGTCTTGGAACTGTGGTGCATGTCCTGGTAACATCTAGATTATATTACTGCAATGTGCTATACATGGGGCTTCCCTTGAAGACTGTCTGGAAGCTACAGTTGTTATGGAATGCTGTGGCCAAAATGTTGACAGAAGTTGATCATAGGGACGTAACATTTTGGTATTGTTCTTCATGCAGGGCTCCCAATTTGCTTCCAGGCCCAATTCAAGGTGCTGGACAGTACTGACCCTTAAAGTCCCATATAGCATTAAGGACCAGAGAAATGTACCTGACCATACCAGTCATCTTCAGAAGGCCTCCTTAGAATGACCCCATCATCTGAAGCTAGGCAGGTGCTGAAAATCTGGAACTCCCTTCTCAGGGAGATTTGTCTGTCTCTCCAGTGAGTAAGGATGTTTTTGCTTGATTTGGCATTCCATCACTAGCTGTTATTAGCCCTCCTCCCTGTTTGTTTGTTTGTCTATGTTTTATTTGTTTTAAAATTTCATACATTAGTATTTTAAATGTTTTAATGTTTGAAACGTCTAATGCTTTAATGTCTGCTGCCTTGGGGACCTTGAATTGTTTGGAAAGATGGCATATAAATGTTTTAAAATAAATAAATAATATTATTAATTATGGTCTCCTTGCTATATTTTTAAACTTGCTGCTTTGTTTAATGGTCCTGTTGTTTACTGTGGGTTTTATTAGTTTATCTGAGCTGATCTTTAATTGCTTTAATTATTATATAGTGCTTTGAGAACATTATGGCTACAGTATGGTAGAGAAATTACACATACACACTAGGGGTGGGCATGAACTGGGTAAATGGAGGTTTGTTGGAGGTTCTGGATTTTCATGAACCATGAACCTCCAACATTCATTTGCTGAACTGGTTCATGGTTTGGGGAGTTCAGCCCACCCAGAAGTGAGTTCCAAAGGCCTTTAAATTCCTTCAGAGCCCACCTCCAGGTTGGTCTGGCCCTTTATAGGCCTTTGGAGCTCAGTTTTGGAGCTCAGTCAAGTCAAGTGGCCCAATTCAACTGAGCTCCAAGAGTGAGCCCTGAAGGCTTTTATAAGCCTTATATGACTTTATATGGGCAAGCATTATTATGAGCAGGCCCCATCCAGAAGTGGGCTCCCAAGGCCTATAAAAGCCTTCAGAGTTCATTCTCAGAGCTCAGTTGGGTTGGCCCAACCCAGAGGCAGGCTCTGAAGGCATTTAAATGCCTTTGGAGCCCAAGAACATGTCTCCTACAAACTTCAATAAAAAACATGGAGGTTTGTGAGTGGATTGTGGGAGACACGTTCTCCTAAACCCCTGGTTTGCAAACCACAAACTGACCTGGTTCATGCTCGAACCGGGGTTCATTTGTGGGTTTGTGTCCATCCCTAATACACACACATTTTATAGCCTATTGTTCTACCTGTTCAGTAGGACTTCTTTCTGAATAAGCTTCCAGCTTTGCAATCATTTTTGCACTCTGAAGGCACAGCCAAGTCCAACCAAATTTAAGCTATATATATGTGTGTGTGTGATTCTAATGTTTTTACCATTTCACTCAGCCAAAAGGTTCTTCAGGGCCTATTCATTTCAATTTAAGTTAAGGATCAATCCAAAATACTTTTAATGGCAATGTCTCATTGAACTCAGTGTTACTTGCTTCTGTGCAAACATTCATAAGATAAGGATACAATTCCTTCCAGAACAGTCTAGGACACCAAAACATGAACTTACACAAACAGCTATGGGCAGATGTACTTGCTTATTACCCTAGAACTGAAGACATCTTTACAGTCCTGAAATAGAATCTTTACCTTTCACTGTGATGTCAAGTAGCAAATTGTCCTTGGCCTTTAAAGTTCATGGGCAATTAGTCAGGTCATCCTGTATTACTAAGCAAAATCGAGTAAAGATGTCCAGAGGATGATGGCTCCTTAAATGCTGTCAGTAAACACTCTAGCCCTCCAGCACAGGTGCAGTTGCTAGCTGCTGTATCAGCTGAGGTTTCTTTTAATAAACATCAACACCAGTAGCAGTCAGTGTCTTCATCTTCCATTGTTTCATCACACATATCAGATTCTTTTATTTGACTATACCTGGATATAATTGCCCAATGAACTTTGGCTGTCTTCATCCTTATAACAGTGCTGAAAGGACCAGCATGCTAATGAGCAGAGTATGCAAATATACTGTATTGTGGGATACTGATCTGTGAATGCCACTGTATGGATAGCAGGTCCAGCAGTCCCTGAACTGAATTCTTTTAAAATCTTCCACAGTCGGAGTATGCAATTTGTATTCTCGTTGTGTAACTATGAAGTTAGGGGATCCTAATTGTGGGGTAGATTAAAACTATTGGTATTCTATTCTGCATGGATAATATATTGGTTACTAGGACTGATTTTCATTCATGCCAATGTTCAGGGCAAGAAAGGGAAATCTGTGGGTACATATGAACAGTTTCAGAAAATTAATTAATTGCTTCTCTCTTTTGTACCTTGTGTCTTCATGTCTGTCTCCAGTATGTAGTTTCAGTACCATTAAACAAACATGGTTCTCTCAATCAAGGATTACATAGTAGTAGAATAAGGTCATGTAATCACACAATCAAATTACAGTGAGGGCAGGAAGTCTTGCCCTCACTCTAAATTAACTTCCTGTCCACTTCCTATAGTCAATTAGATTACATTTTGATTACATGGTAGTTCATAAAGCCAAATTAAAATGAGGTCTATACTTCCAGGCTGAATGGGAAAACATGTTTGCCCCATTCTCCCCACAAATCACTGGAAAAGGGGGAGAGGTGATGTGAGTTAAAAAAAATTGTCAAACATACTCTTGCCATTTTAGCTCTCAGTATTATGTCAGTGAACACCAGTATACCCTCCTATATTTCCCCCCTTGTAGGACCAGTTAAAATGTTCACTCCCTTCTATACAAATGTGCCACCTCAGTTTTCACATGGAGATTCACTTGAACTCATAAAGCTAGTGTACTGTAGTGTAGAGTCCATATCAGGACTCAGAAGGCTTAGGTTCAAATCCTTCCACTGCCATGAGGTTCGTTGAGTGATTCCAGGCCACTCTCTGCATCACTAACCTACCTCACACAGTTGTCATGAGGAGAAAATTGAGGAGGAGAGAAACATATACACCACTCTGAGCTACTTGGAAGGAAGGGTGGCCTAAAAATATGACAAATAGAATGGATAGTGCTACATAAAAATCATGCTCTAAATCTCAGTTTAGAGCAGTGAATGACAGCATGGTGCCCACCAATGTATTTTCTGGTAGAAACCTTCTCCATAGCACAGAACCCATTCTGGTTTTCTTCCACCTTGTTGAATCAGGAGGTGCTTTGGAGGAGCCCTGAAGGCATCATCTTTGGATCTACAGGGAGCACACATTCAGAATTATCAGCTGCCATCATAGGAGGACACTTGCCTTAGAACCTCTCAGCTTTATTACATCTACCTGTACACACATAGGAAGCCTGGGAGTAGATATATTACAAGAGGGGACCCGCAACAAAATGTTGCATAATGTGTTATGGCCCTGCCCCTGCCGTAGTCTTCATTGCCCGCAGTCCCTGCAAGGAACTTGTGGAGAGGGGGCATTCCCCTCTCCCCACTTTGTTGTCAAAGTTCCCTCCTCTGTCTTTCTGCATGCACCCCTTATCTACCAATCTTCCCTCACGTCCCCTTCTCTAGCAATCCTTTCTTACCCCCTTTCTCCTCTCACCCCTTGTATGTCTCACCCCCTTGCCCTTATCAATGTCCTTTTCCCCCACCCCTTCTCAGTTTGCCCCTCTTTTTCTCTCCACTGTTTCTCTACCCCCTGACAATCTCCCCCTCTTCTTTCTCTTTCTCTCCCCCCCCCACAGACTTTCCCTCCCCTATTCTGTCTCTGTCTCTCTCTCCCCTCTCACAGAACCCCTCTCCCTTTGCAGTCATGCAGGCCAGCAAATGTCCACATTGGAGAGCGGTTATCTCCTGCACCAATCTGGTTTCAGGAGGGAGTGGGGCTGACAACACAGGCTTCACCTCATCAGGCTTCAGCTGCAGGGCCAGCTTGGGCAGTGGCAGCAGAGGGTGGGTGGGTGGGCTGGCTCCCAGATAGGCACCGCTGCCCCTTTGGCTCCCTTGGCCAACCAGCTGCCGTCCCTCCCTGGGTGTGCCACCGGCTTTCATAGCTCCACAGGCCAGTGCCCAAATCTTATGGCTGAAGCTGTACTCTTCATTCCCAGTGTTCCTGGCAGCAGCTGAGATGCGTCTGGTGACAGCAGTCCCAGTAGCAGGGTGCACAGCTATTGCTGTGGTGGCTACCCTTGCAGCTCCAGTGGCTTTTCCCATGCCTCAGTAAGACATGTGCAGAGTAAGCAGTTTTACTTTTCAGGGATTTAAGTATCTCCCATATACTTTTTTAAACATTTCAGTTTTTATACAAATCTGGGGAGTGCCCCAAGTTTGCTGCAAGATCTGTTTATCCTCCATGTGCCCCAGATCTGCAGAAATAAGTGCAGAGGGGACCCTTGGCTATTAGATAAATAGATTGGTGCCATCAATAGTGGACTATTACTGTAGTGTAAATTGAGATATTGAATTTTAAATTGTTTACTGTGTTTTAATTGGTTGGCATTATGTTTTGTGTATATTGTTGTAATCCATCCCAAGCCTGCTTGCGGGGAAGGGAGGGCTAAAAGCCAAATAAATAAATAAATAAATATTGTGTGATTGGCCCAAGCCCCCATTGCAGCCATTTTGTGGGTGTGCCCACTATTTATTTTCAAAATTCCACGTGCCCACAAGTTCAGCAAGGTCAGGGAATCCTGATGTTATAACTTTTGATACTGGGTTCTGTTCATTTTTAGATTAATGCTTTTGAACAACAAACTTTCCATGTGAAAACTTTGAAAAATTCAGGAGACTGCACCACCTCACTGACTGAATATTTAAATCTACTTATATGAAATGTAAACCAGGGAGAAAGAGCACTTGAACACATGAAACTGAAACTCAGAACCAATGATCCCTCTAACTTAGTGTTGTCTGCTGTGTCAGACAAGCAGTTACTCAGCTTCTTATGCAGAGGAAGATCTTTCCCAACAGTTACTACCTGAAAACATTTTTCCTGGACATGTCAGAAACCCTCCTTGTGCAAAGCATGTTTCCTGCCATTAACCCACAGACCATCCTTAGAGTTCTGCCACTTATCAAAACAAGTACAACATGAGGAAGATAAATGGAAACAGGAGTGAATAGGTTTGTTCCACTGGCTTACTGTAGTATGAAAGAAAAGGAACCACCACTTAGGAAAGGAAGAAACAGATCCATATTTGTCTTGATGGATGTATCAGACAAATATGGATCTGTTTCTTCCTTTCCTAAGTGGTGGTTCCTTTTCTTTCATACTACAGTAAGCCAGTGGAACAAACCTATTCATTCTGTTTCCATTTACTGGAAACTTGATTGGCATAAATAAGAAGGTGGGGTTTTTCATATGAAGGGATAAGCAAGCTACTGTCAAATATCTGCATATCAAGCTGCTGTTACAGGCACAGGAGTGGGAACCAGTAGAAAAGGCGGTAACATTTTGTGAGAATTTCTGTAGAAGATTCCTTTAGATCACACTGTAAACATTAATCACGCTTGTCATTTTCTGTGCAACTCACAAGAAGTACCTTTACCTCACCCTTTTTAGAATGTCTTGCTTCCACTAGGGTTTCTTCCACTGCATGTGCCATGAGATGAGAAAGCTACATGTACCCTAAAGTTACAACAAAAACAGTGATCAAATAAATCCAGAAGATGCGAGCATAGTTAGTTGGACAAAAAGTGCTTGCTTCTCTCGTAAATGAATTGAGTTCCCTGATCCTTGCAGCATTTTGCAATCTTGCTTGACCTATAATTTTGAAGCACTTTTGGAAATTATGATGAATCACAGCATTTCAGGATCTCAGAGAAAAGGGGGGGGGGAACGAGAGGGCCGACAGTAGTGTTCCTTTCTTAGTTAAATATATATATTTGCAGCAGGGCATGAAGGGCTGGGCTTAATGAGCAGCTGCAATTTACTTATCTTTCAAATGGATCACTTTAAATACATGTTTGGTGAATGCTCTTCCCCCAAACTGCCCATTAGATGTGAAGTACAAAGTCAACGGATTGTATCTGAGAAACTGTTCTTATCTTGTGCCTTTAATATGTGAGCTGCGGTGGAGGGCAAAGGGGTCGATAAAAGGGTCTTATCCATATAACATTTCTTTTCTAAGCTGTATTGGGGGGGGTGTTTCTCAGCCCACCAATGAAAAGATAAAACAGAATTATACAGTTTAAATAATGTGTACATTCTACAAAGGGGGGGGATATAATAAAATTGATTTACTAACCTGGCAGAACAGTACAGGAAAAGGGCAAATGGAAAATCAGAAAGCAGTCTATCCTCTTAACTCTTTGGGTAATACTGTGGAAACCAGGTCTGAGTGAGGGGAGAGAGAACAACGCTGAAGAGGACCTGGCAGTCTGTAGATCCTTGTTAGGGTTGCCGGCACACTGGAGAAAAATGTCCTGCCCTCTAATAGGGAACATAAGAAAATCCCAGCTGTATCAGACCAGCAGTCCTTCTAGTCCACCATCCCGTCTCACACAGTGGCCAACCAGTTAGTCTAGAGAGCCAACAACAGGACACAGAGGCTGAGGCCTTCCCCAGATGCTCCTTCGTGGCAATGGGATTCAGAGGTTTATTGCCTCTGAATATGGAGATTCCATTTAGTTGCCATAGCTAGAAGACCTTTCCACCACGGATCTGTAATCCCCTCTTTAAAGTTCTCCATGCTTGTGGGCATCACTGCGTTCTCTGGCAAAAAAACCCTCCTCATTTTAATCACTTATTGTGTAAAGAAGTATTTCCTTTTGTCCATTCTGAATCTACTGCTCATCAGCTTCACTGGATTCCCTCAAGTTCTAGCACTTTGGTAGAGGGAAAAAAAGTTCTGTCTTTCCACTCTCTCTACCTGTAATGTGTGGGAATGGGCAGGTGAAGCTTTTCTTAGCATGAAAATAAATATCCCATTAAACCTCTGTTAAGGGGGCAGGACCTTTTGTGTCCAGGTTCTTGACAACCGTCTCCTAAAAATATACAGGAGGGGGAAAATAGTAAGTCCACAATTTAGAAGAGGATTATTTGTTATTCAAACAAATACAACAGTGGGTCACAATGTATGTTCCCAGCACTATCCCTGGTTTCTAGACTCTGCCCCCTGCATCACAGGGTCAAAATCTCAGGTTCTGTTATAAGTTCTGCTATCAGTTCTGTTATGAGGGTACACAAAAAGCTCTAAAGGAAAAGATAGCCTATCATATGGACCTTCCCTTTTAGGAAGAGTTCTAGAAACCTTCTCTTTGTGCCCTTTAAAAGCCTTAGTAAATTGAACCCCTTCAAATGGAGATGGTCCACCTTAACCTTCTTCTCCCTTCCTGTCTGGCCAGCCTCATTCCCAGTCCGCTGGCCTTCACTCTTTCCTTTCCTGAAAGCATATAATAATGAAGTCAGTTAAGGCCCCTAAGAAAAGTGTTGCATAATTTCAGAGAATCCCCTACCCTATGTATCCTGTATCCACAGAATTATTATGAGCTTCATTGTCTAAAATAACTTCCTTTGCCCGGTGACTGCAAAATCACACTTGAGTAAGTATCATTAGATCCGGGGGTGGGTGGGGTGGGAACAAAAGCATACTGCTGAGAATATATTGATTTAACATCTGTGCAAGGGTAAATAAAGCAGGTATTTAAACATTATCCTTTGTCTCTAGGAGCCAAACTAGATGTTAATGGTAGCTTAAGGTCTAACTTGCAGCTGAGAATTTAGCAGTCTAAAAATTTCCAATAGGGTTAAGTGCACGGACTCTAACCTGGGAGAACCGGGTTGGATTCCATACTCCTCCACTTGCACCTGGCTGGATGACCTTGGGCAAGCCATAGTTCTGATAAGAGCTGTTCTTGAAAAAGAGCAGTTTCTGTCAAGAGCGCTCTCAGCCCCACCCACCACACAGGGTGTCTGTTGTGGGGAGGGGGAGGGAAAGGGGTTTGTAAGCTGCTCTGAGACAGCTTTGGGTAGTGAAGGGCGGGGTATACATCCAATCTCTTCTTCTTCTTCTTCACTGGGCATTCAGCTCAGTAGCACCATGCAATTTTGTCTCCCTCCTGCAAGCCTTTTCAAGTGCCGAAATGGGGGGGGGGGCTGTTCTAGCACTCCAAAAGGCACAGGGGAGGAAATAAGACTACATGGTGCTCCTGTGCCATGCCCTCACAGGAATTTTTAACAGCTTAATTTTCCTCTAAAATAGTGCCAGCCAGTAACTATTAGTTGGACCCATGACTGCTGTAATGTCTAGTTTGGCTCTGATCTAAAACCTGTCCCCATGAGATTGACCAAATAGTCATAAATTTCCAGATTTTTTGTCCAGACTCTGTACTTTTCTCCACTATCTTGTCCTTCCTTGAGGATTCACAACCTCTCCTCACATCTGTAGGAATGTGTTTTTTAAAAAAGGCTGCAGTCACACACACTAAATAATCCACTTTCAGTACAATGTTCCAACTGGATTTTACTGTGTGAACTGGCAAAATCCAGTTGGAAAGTGCACTGAAAGTGGATTGAAAGAAGATTATTTAGTGTGTGTGACTGCAGCCAATAACTCCTTTCCTCTGTGGCTTAGTGGAAAAGGACTAGAAAGAACGAAACTAGAAAGGAAAGAAACTAGAAGATTCTGGTAGCTTCCACTGAAATGTGAAAACTCTAGCAATTCCATATTGCTTATATGCACATCCTGGGTGTATCTGGCTAGTATTTTCTTTCCTAGGCTGCATCTATTAACATAAGAACAGACATCCTGCTACACTAGAAAACTAAAATTTAGAAAGCATTAGGGGGTGGGGAATGGTTCTTCAGGTTTTTGCCCCAACTAGCTATAATGGTTGTTTAAATCTAGACTCTGTGTTTTCATAGAGTACAAATTAGGGCTGCCAGCTCTGAGTTGGGAAATACCTGGAGATTTGGGGGGGGGGGGGGACCCGGGGAGGGGGGGGGTTGGGGGAGGGGAGGGACCTCAGCAAGGTATAATGCCATAGAGTCTACCCTCCAAAGCAGCCATTTCTCCAAGGGAACTGATCTTGGTCATGTGGAAACCAGTTCTAATAGCAAGAGATCTCTAGGTGCTACCTGGTAGCTAACAACCCTTGTAAAAAGTCATCTTGTCATGTGGTAAATTTTTACACCAATACCTTGAGTGAAGTGTCATTTTACCACAGCATTTGTCTGTGCATTTAATTTATCACATTTAAGTATATTATTATTATAGAGTTGGCCATCCCAGTTAGGTGGAGAACAGTAGAGGTTTGAATGTGTGTTAAGAAAATGTGGGAGAGACTAGGGATTACAGAACTTGTAACCTATAGTTGCAGTTTGAAATAGTTATTAATATGCTGTCTGTTACAAGAAGTGTGAGAGAAAGTTCAGCATTCCCACAACTAGAATGTGGTTTGCAGAAGTACAGACCATGCAATTTTATTTTGAGCCACAGATACATGACCAAATACCACTGCAGATGTGAATGATGGTAGACTATGGGTAATTACTATGCTGGAGTGTTCACCAAGTGTGTAAGCATTGGAGCTCCTTATTCCCAGTGATATATGATCTGTGATGACTATGCTGAAGCAAGAAAAGTTATTACACATGGAATACCTCTAGTCCTGGCCTGAAAACTTCAGGAAGTGGGAAAGTGACATAACACCTCCATTATGAGATGCAATGAACCAGCATGAATTGCTAGGGTCTCCTTCATATTAACTAGGGGCAGATCCATCAAGAAGATGGACAAGTGTTTTCCAGGTATTATATGATAATGAACTATGGCAATGTCATCAAAACAGGACCAATAGTCACCCTTGTTTGAAGGAAATGGAGTTGAGCCTTTGACAGGGAGAGAAAATACCTAGGCCCATTTAACTATTTATAACAGTAGTAACAAAATGTTTAGAGCCAGTGATCTGACTGGAATTAGATTTTTAAAGGAATAATCATATGTGCTCTGAAATACAGAGTGATGAGGAAGACAGTGATGGCCTCTCCTGCCCTCCCTAAATGACACTCCATGGTGTGCAATGTAGCTGTGATGATCTTCTTGAATAGAAACATACAGCTGGAAGGTACCCCAAAGGTCATCTTGTCCAACCCTCTGCACAGTGCAGGAAATTTACAGCTTTCCCTCCCACTCCCCCATTGACCCTTGCTATATGCCCGTAGGAAGGCACCATGCCTTCATAATTGCTGCAAATCCAGTCAAAACAAGTCTCATGGAGATACTTCAGAAGCATCTGAGATGTTGGCAGCATGATCTGGGAACGACCAGTCTAAATCATTCTGGCTTCCAGTCACTGTAAAGACTTTCCTACAATTGGAGAAACATTAAGGGCTGCCACTATCCAGAATTAATGGTATCTGAAGCTGTTAACCTTAAACTGTCTCTAAAACAGCCTCTGTATTAGACAGGTACTACAGATGAGAACATCAGATATCTTCTCTCTTCCTGTGCATTCTTTAAAATAACAGCTATTATTATGGTGACTCATGGCCATTAAACCACTATCATCACCTCAAGGGGAAAAAAATAAATGAAGCTGCAGTTTCTCTTAGGCTTGACAGAACCCTCTCAGCACAAATGATCTGTCCAATGTGGTAATAGCACCCATCTTCAGAAAGTTCAGAAGTTCCATCTGATAAATGGGTTTGGCTTCTTTTCAAAACCTTGCAGGACTCTCTTGGAGTTTTAAAAGCCGTTGGTATTGCTAAGGAAAACAGGTTTCATCTGTCTTGTTAACTCCCAGTATAGCTTGCTCTCAAAAGAAACCGATAGTGCAAGAGAAAATCGTAATTTATTTTAGAAAAACCACTTGATCTTCTTTTCTGATTTTTTTAAAAAAGCCATTTGAAACTTAACCAAAAGAGATTTAACATGAAACAATTGTGCATATCTTTACCTGCCTTCTCTTCATTAAAAGGACTTCCTCATTGGATTGCCTTCTATATTCTTTCTATAACCCCACATGCCATATTTGGGGGCAGGAGGAAGTACTACAGGGATGAGCAGACACACACCATACACTGTGGAAAGACAACATGTGTTTGGATGGGACCAGTAAAAAGGGCCTTAATGTGCTACCTTAACCCCTTGATTAGATGGCACTAAATGTCACTGATGCTTGTTCTCTTGCCTCCTAGCATGGATTTGTATGAATTCCCCACCACCACCACACAATGAGTCTTCATACACAATATGGAGACTCAAGGGAACATATGAAGCTGCCTTATAACAAGTTAGATCATTGGTCTACCTAGCACAGTATTGTGTACTCTGACTGGGTGCATCCATCTAAATGTGATCTCAAGCAAAGGTCTTTCCTGGGAGCATCTATCCATGATCTCAGACAAAGGTCTTTCCTATCATCCACTACCTGGAGTCTTCTAACTGATGGTGCCAGGGATTGAACCTGGGACCTTTTGCTTGCAAAACATGTGCTCCATCCTTGAAACATGGCACTTCCCAAAAGGAAAATTAAAAAAAAATCCTTGAACAAAACAGCTTGCTAAATTTGAACACATGCTGAAAACCCAGTTTTTGACAGAGCAGAAACTCTTTGAGATATGGCAGTAGATCCTGAGAATGTCTAGAAGAAATAGAATGTCCAAGTCTGTTTTTAGAAGACGTATCTGTGACTGAATTCCTTAATAGCTTCATTTGGGACCTTTTCAGGTCTCAGCCAAAGCAGCATAACCTTATTAATTCCATTTTATGTATAAAACATTTAGAAAAAGAGAAGATGAGCTTGCACTCAGTTTGCACACAACATGTACAGTACAAGGGCAAGTTCTGCCTAAACCATGGATCAATAATTCAATACATGTATCACTTCAGACTGACCTTCCTCATGGCATACTGAGTTAGCTACTTTGCAAAGGAGCATCACAATACTCAGCATTAAGAGCTGCTATGCACTTTTATTTTCTTTAAGAGAACATAGGATAGCCCTAATCAGAAATATAATAGAGGGAAAATGATTACAGCATGTAGTGGAAGCAATATAGAATCCAAAGTAATCCAATAGGAAAAGTAATACAGTATAGATATTTAGTGTAAAATTTTGAGTTATACACCCACCAATGCAATTACATTTCATTGTATGCCATTTAAATCTTCAGTCTGAGTGATTTGGGTGCATTGGGTAGATATAGAATAGTAGTGCTAGTGATCTGTTTTTGACAGTTATTTTTATGTACTTACTTCATCTATACTTCCCACCCCCACGGGGACCCAAATCACTTTACATTGTTCTCTTCTCCTTCATTTTATCCTCACAACAGCTGTATGAGGTAGGTTAGGCTAATTGTATGTGATTGACCCAAAGTCACCCAGTGAACTCCCATGGCAGAGTAGGGATTTGAACCTGGGTCTCCCAGATCTTAGTCCAGTGCTCTAACCACTACACCACACTGGCTGTATAGTTATTGTCAGTCCACTACTCAGAAAACTAATGTTCAAAATGTTCAAATTGTATATAATAGTCATGAATTGTGAACTGATCAATATAAATTCACAATATTGGCAAATTTGGATTTTTAAAATAAACTTTATGTGACAGGTAAATCTGGGTAAACATATGAAAAAGAACACTGCATGAATTTAAAATGATTTATGATCCAGACTGGCCATTTTCCCTGCCTCAAGTAGCTGCAAGAAAGTTATATTAAGTCACTGAACAGCCAGTAGTGATTCCATCACTCATTTTAGACACATTTTAGCTCAGCATTAAACCATCTGTAAATCAGCAAGCTATCATATCCTGTTCTGGTATATTATGACTTCCTAGCAAAATTACCTCCAATAGATAGATACCAGGAGACAGATCCATGTCCCACATAATTTTTAATTTTCATTCTTTTCTCCTGTGTGTTCAACCTGGAGAAAACTGAACTCTCAAGGATGTCCCAGATCACTGAAAACAGAAGTGCTGAGGAGGCATTTTTGTGAGAATAAAGACATTTACAGGGGCTTGGGGGGGAAGCAGCTGTTGCTGAAACGGAGGCCAAGTGGAGCTTGCAGCGGGTACCCCAAGGTAACATTTGCAAATGTTGAACAGCTCAGATAGGGAATCCAACCGATCAGACATTTTATAGCAAGTTCTCTAACTTTCAGAGGATTTCTGTATGCCACAGGTGCTCTAGGCAGGATACAAATGATCTGAGTGTTTCCTATGATGGCTTAAACAGGACAGAAACCAGAAAATATGAGTTGAAATTGGTAGTTTATGGAAAATGTTATATTCCAAACAGCAAGGACTGATGATTTGGAACTTAGCCTTTCTATAGATTTATTTGGCACATATTATACCTAGCACGAAATGTGATCTAGAAAAAAAACAACATCTTGCAGTAGAATTGCATATAAGCACAGAAACATGTTGAAAAGGCCATTTCTGACAGATACATTTTGGAATGGGTCACTTTTTCTGAGTTACTCCGCTACTAACATCTGATCTGCCTTGTTATAAACAAGGACTGAAAGCCTGGACATGCTTTGTACACCAATTAGCATACTTCTGCAACTAATCAGTACTCAACACTGAGCTAACTGTGTTGTTAAATATTCACTGTCCACTACAAAAAGGTTAAATATTACTGAGTTAGATGTTATTGCATGTCATCTATACAACACCATCACATACTAATGTGGCTAAATGGCAAATATCAAATGTTGTAACCCAGCACCATTAGATGTTGAAATAAATATAAAATATTCAGCAAACATAATATTCAGAATCAAAATCAAAAGAGGACAATTTAGGACAGTTTTGGAAAGCAAATTTGTTGCAGCTTTAGCTACAGCAGTGGAATTAAATGAAGACAGAAATCCCAGAGACACTAATCTGGACAGGCCTCAAATTATTCCTGTAGTGTCATACCTTTTTGCAATACAATATGAGATTAAATGAATTTAATTTTAATGGGAAACATGGGGCAGGGCACAGAAGAACATGATTTTCTATCTGTATATGTATACTCTGTGCAAACTACAGTGGTAGCACTGGCCTCTTGGATGTCTTCCCATGAGTTCCTGGTACCATATACAGTGATGCAGCAATCTTTAACATAGCCTTCTGCACAGTAACCTCACTGATGCTTTACTGATTTGCTATGGCTTGCCCAAAATTAACATAAGTACTTCAAAAATCTCTACAATGAATTCTGAAAAGGAGGAAGTTGCAGTAGCAACATGTGTAAACTCAAGAATCAACAATGTTTATATGGTGTTCCTTACGCCAGCATGTTGAAAAACCAGGAATTAGAAGCAATTAATTTCATATTACTTCCTAGTAAACATGTTTATAGAACCATCTTAACCATCTTAAAGGGGGTTGCTGTTGATAAATCACCCTTGAAAGAAGATTGAGAAATGAGTCTTTTAATGTATTTATTGCATATATAATTGGCCTTTCTTTCTTCGTGGAACAGCAATTACAGGGCCTTGTGCAAGAGGGTGGATGGGGTAGTTGGAGGGGGGCATCCTAATGATAACATCTTCAGTTTCTTTGAAGTTGTCTGTAGCATTCCAGCTAATAACTTCCAAGAATGTGTATGAGTTGGGGAGTTATTGACTAATAATGCCTGTAGCATTTCAGCCAATAACTTCTAAGAATGTATACCAGTGGGTGAGATTGGCTAATAAGGTCACAAATCAGACAGGATGTACTATGGCAATGTGTGCCCAATTTCTTCCATTATAAAGTATGTTGTGGTTTGTATAGTCTTATGGTTTTTATGCTTAAGAAACACTGCTACTGTAACTGAAGAAAATGTTATGCGTAAGCATAGAAGCAAACATAAGGGACATAGGTCAGAACTCCACTGGCAGGTTCCTAATGATTCCAATCAATACTGTACATGAGGTTTTGATAAGCACTTCTCCAACTCGCTATTGACTATGATATTATGTTTTCTTAGAACTGGCTATTGACTATGAAATTATATTTTGTTGAAGAGATATTATACTCCTAGTAACTTGGCAGACTGAACTGGTTTGCCCAGACTATGGAAACAAGCTGGATGCTTCAAAGTGTAACTTCCCGTCCTATTTGGATACACAGTTCTCATTCCTTGGACTAACTGCTGATCTAGGATATTCTGGAGTCCTAAAATATAACCTAACAGCAGGCTGTTGAGAAGTTGGGAAAGTCATTATCTCCAGCATTTGAAAAATGCAAATAGGAGCCATGTGGGGGCCTAGTTTGGATCAGGCCAAATTATGGGGGTTTAACTCTTTGATCCCAACATGGTTTCACCAATAAAAACTGCTGTCCTCTTGGAGCTGTTATTAGCCCTGAAAAGGGGGGGAGGGAGAAGGCAAAAGGACTGAGTACTTTGTAGGCAAGAAAAAGTGAATATGCTATGCTGATATTCTCTTTAAAACTGATATTGAAATATTCTTCTGCCTTAGTGTATAATCTCTTTGGATGTAGAGGCAACCATTCTAATTCCATTTCACGGGCCCCAGCAGCAGATTTATTCAGGAAACCTACCTGCCTGTTTGAATGGCTGCATTTTCTCAATATTTTCCATGGGTGTTTATGCTCCAGATTTTTTTTAATCTAAGTGTTGATCAGAGTCACACTGCATTGTGTAGTTCAGAATTTATACATTTTTAAAATTATATTGTGAGTTTGCTTAATTATACATATTTTGCTCATCCAGAAAGGGAAAGCTGGGCACAAAATAACTAAGATCTGGGGGAACTTAGATTGACTCCCCATTCTGCCATGGAAACATGCTGGGTGAATTTGGGCCAGTCACACACACATATATAACTATCAAGCTGTCTAAAATTTTTCATCTCACCTTTCTTCCAAGGTGCTCTCTGCAGCATACTTTTACCTCACCTCCTTATAGTGACCTTGATGCAAGAGAGTAACGTAGCCCAAGTTCATTCAGTGAACTCCTTGATGGAATGAGAATTGGAATCCTGGTCTCCCTAGTCATAGTCCAACAACCATTCTGGCTTTGTAGATTTTGCTCCTGAAAGTGCAGGTGGGATTGGTTAGAAGAATGGAGGTGGAATGGTGGAAGAACTGCAAGGATACCAGTGGGCTGAAATATCACAAAAATGGTTGAATTATAGCATAATTAATAATTATCATATGGCATTGTGTGTAGAATAGCCAGGAGATCCTAAGATTGCCTGGTAGCCAGAAGTGCTAGCTCTTTTAGCATTATGCATCACTAGGTGGTGAGCTAGACTTGTATTTAAGGCAAGAGATGTTTCAGAGGTGGTTTGCCATTGCCTGCCTCTGTGTCATGACCCTGGTATTCCTTGGAGGTCGCCCTTCCAAGTACTAGCCAAGACAGACCCTGCATAGCTTCCAAGTTCTGACAAGATCCGGCTAGCCTGGGGTACACAGGTCAGGACTGAAAGAACCCAGAACTTGCCTCATGAGAACACATTCTACACTTTGATGTTAGTGTGACTCTTAAGTGGACTTGTCACAGAATTTCAAGATCAGATTCAGAAGCGATAGAAACAGCCCAATTTGTTGTGTCAGGGAAATCCACACATTCATTGTTCCCCATTTGAACCAGCCTTTTATTGCTTCCTCTGTCTCTCTTTGTCTAGGCAAAAGGGTTACAATAACTGCAGTAATTTTTTTATTAAATGCTTTTTCAGCAGGCAGGTGCATATTACTTCTCCAATAGGAAAGAATTTCCCCCCTCTTTCTCTCTCCCCTCCCCCTGCCCGCTCTTTTGAAAGAGGGGTATGTTTAATTATGAAAGGCCCCTTCTTGGTTGTAATCCGTTTCCAGTTCAGTTCCTTGGCTGGATAAATCCTTTAACTGTGTTGTCGTCCCTTATTTATTGATTGGAGGTATTTGGGGTTTAATTGAGCAAGTCGGTCGTGGCCCAGGGCAGGAGTGGCGCTACATGAGCAATTAAATCTGATTAGTCGGAGC
>NW_015176461.1:256790-261068 GCF_001447785.1 Gekko japonicus | reverse complement strand
TTACATCAAAAAGGGAAAATGCTTCGCCGAGAAAGGCAGGAGTCCAGCGTGAAAAAGAGCGATGGAGTTGGGCAGATTAGACTCTTAGATGAACTTAAAGGGGAGGGGGGAGAGAGAGCGAGACACCCGCCCATAAAACAGACCCTTCTGTGACTCTGGTGTTTTTCCATCCCCAGCCTGTCTGCAGCTTAAAAGAGCAGGCCAAAGTGAAAGCGAGCGCCGCCTGCATTGGGGACGGGCAAAGGAGCAAGGCTCGGCTGTGCAGCTCCGGCGCGTCCTCTTGGGAACTGAACTCTGCCCATAAAGCTGTCGTCTCTTTGTTAAGGAGTGTTTGTTCCGTCGTTAGCTCCTGTCCCCGGCCGTTTAAGAAAACCAACTCGCCTCTTGGGCCAAGAGCCACCGAGAGCATCTCCATTAATCAAGCGTCAAGAGACCAGCCTGTCAAGAGGACCCCGGCCCTTCTTTGAGGACACGGCAAGTTAGCCGTCGATCTCGCCTCGAGATGGTGACCCCTCTGTGGTTCCCGGCCTCCTGTCCCCCCCCCCCCGCATCTCTGCAAACAGCTCTTGTCACAAGCCCTTCTTAAGGGCCAGTAGCTCGAGCCCCCTTTGCCCCCACTCGGGCGATGCTCATCCCTTGAGACGCGGGCAGGCCAAAGACAAGGCAGCCCAAAGCCTAAGCGGGTCGGAGCTTCGATCTGACTTACAAGGAGCAAAGCGGGAGGAATCTTGTTGATGAGGGCGGCTGGCAGCCTGGTGACAGGATCCCTTTGAATGCTGAAAAAGAACGGGAGACGGCTGAGGACAGGACAAGGAGTCTGTGGCGAGTCTGTGTTGTAAAAATGGGCGAGTCTGTGTTGTAAAAATAGCCATGGAAGGCGCCTCCTAATGAATATAAGAACATAGGAGAAGCCATGTTAACCAGGCCGATGGCCCATCCAGTCCAACACTCTTGTGTCACTCAGTGGCCAAAACCCAGGTGCCTTCAAAGCCGTTCACATGACGTCCCTTCCACGCATTACAGTTTTTAGATGTCCCCTTCAGATCCATAAATGAAGTCTGTAAAGCCTGCGTGTGGCAAATGCCTGTTTCAATTATTCCAAGTGGCTACGTGAAGATATTGCTACTCGTTTTTACACAGCATACAGAAAGCCCGGATGGGCAGCCATTCTTCAGGCAGTTTATATTCCATGGCAAAGACAGAGCCCTGTGAAAGGTGGATGTAAATATGGGATCCAAATACAGACTGGAGGAAACAGACTTTGGACTTTTAATGACTCTAGAGATCCATGCCGGGGACATGACAACAGTCTTGGAAAACATTGAGCTGTTCAGGAAATGCAGTAGCCATTCTGAGTCTTAGTGGATGAATTTAACTGGTTTGCAGAGAAATTCTAAGCAGGTCTGCTCAGGCAGGGCCAGCCCCAGCTTATTTTGCACCCTAGGCGAGGATCCCTTCTGGAGCCCCCCCCCCATGCGTCCACCAATTTTCAAAAATAAATGCGTTTTAGGAAGAATGAAAAACACAAATAATCAAGACACTTCCAGAGTACGGGGCCGGGTTCAGTTTGGCGCCCCTAAAAGTTGTCCTGCTCTAGGCGATTGCCTAGTTCGCCTAGTGAGTGAGCCGGCCCTGTGCTCAGGATCCCACTTTCACGCATCTTGAATAATGCAAGTTCAATCAGTGTTCAATACACTTTAGCAATCATTTGCAAGTGGATTTCTCCATTTCACACAGTAAAATCCAGTTGCAAAGTGCACTGAAAGTGGATTGGAAGTACTTTATTCAGCCTGTGTGAAGTCTACTCACTGGGGCTTGCCAGGAGAGTGTCCTCAGGATCACACTATTAAAGCACTTCTACTGGGAAATTGAGGTTAAAATTATCAGTTGATTGTGATTCCAACATTGGTTACCCTGGCATCCCCTTCCCCCATACTTCCCCCAATCTTTCATATATTAGATGCTGAATGTTACTTTATAATGGCGACATACTATTCTGCTGCTTTTTAAATACGGGCCTTGTTCACCTCTCAGCATTACCTAGGAATGTATGTTTATATATTTTCCTCATTCATACCCTCTTTTCTTCCCAGTGGAGAACAGTGTTCCTTCTAAACTGTGCATGTGAGCAGTGGCTCATGAACACAGGAAGCCCCACTCAGCAGCGATCTGGAACTCCACAGGGTTTTGCACTGCCCATTGCCCATGCTAAGATTACAGTGGTTATATTCTGCTTAGGATGTGAACTGCTCTGCTCAGTAGGGGGGAAAATTTGGAACATTGATTGGCAACCTAAGGTGGCGTACATTGTTTTTATCTTCTCCATTTTAGACTCACAGTAACAGCCCTATGAGCTAGGTTAGGCTGAGAGCATGTGACTGGCCCAAGGTCACCTATCCAGCAAGCTTTCATGGCTGAGCAAGGATTTGAACTCAGGTCTCCTGTGTCCTAGTCTGACATTCTAACCACTGCACCCTACGGACTCCCAACAGACATACCAAAGACAAGGCAGTCCAAAGTATGAATGCCTGGCATGAGCTTTATCATGGAAACGTTCACTGTCTATTTCTCCCACTCAGCTAGGTCTTTAAGGGTGTTGGCTTATGGTCTGGGAGAGCCATGTTCAAATCCCCACTTTTCCATGGAGGCTTGCTGGATGATTTTTGACTATTCACATAATCTCAGTCTAACCTACCTCACAGGGTTGCTGAGCAAACAAAATGGAGGAGAGGAGAATGATATAAACTCCTTTGGGTCCACCTGAGAGAGAAAAGCTAAGTTGTCTCTAATGTGGTGAGTGTCATAAAGAGTACAGAAAGTTTGTACAGTGCTAGAAACCAGACCACAGCTCCCACAAGAATGATATGCAATATGGGTTGCCTGGCAGAAAAGATGGGGGGGCATGCCGCTGGATGCTTTTGGAAGGGTTTTGTGCACAGGAATGGCTCTAAGGGAAGTTCAACATATTCCTTCCCTCAACCATATTACCTCTCCTGCATTATGGTATTATTGTCATCATATGGCATTGTGTGTAGTACCAGCTCAGCATCTATACAAAGTGGCTTCTAAAAAGTGTTACTGGTGGCCTAACAATAGAAATAAAATTATCACTGCAAACCTCTTTGAATACCCTGGGAGGGAAGTTCCTTCTACATTAGTAGTCTGAAGCTACACAGTTTTCTGGAAACTTATGCCTTTGAAATACTTAGAATAGTAATTTTCTTTAGGAAGATTATTGAAATGGTCTTCAATATCCAGATTCTTCATTGGAAAGAACTACTTTGGAAAGAGAATTTTATGGAATATTTCATTGTGTATCAGAAGATTCATATTTAGTATCATTGTGCTTTATTGTGCAAGGATTATATTTGTGTACTGCACACATTGTATCTATCCAATATATTAACACTAGCAGTAAAGCCCGTTGTGAAAGCAATACAACGAGATCTAGAAAGAGGCTCTGGGGCAGTGCTCTGGCTTTGGGCAAACAGTGTCAATTTGCTGTGGTGACCTCAGCAGGGTATAATGACAGAGTCCACTGTTTTCTCCAGAGGAACTGATCTCTGCTACCTGAAGAGCAGTTGTAATTGTGAGTAATCTGTAGCCCTCACCTGGAGATTGGCAGAAATTGTTACCCAGGACAAAATGGCTGGTTTGGAGGGTGTAGTCTATGGCATTCTACCTGTCTGAGGTCCCACCCCTCTGCAAACCCCACCCTCTCCAGGCTCCACCCCTCAAATCCCCAGGAATTTGTCAGCATGTAGTTGGCAACCCCATCTCCTTCCCAGCTAGCCATCAACCTACCATTATCTGCCCCTTTGACTTCAGCTGACTTCTGCCCTCCCTTCTGCAGAGCAGTTGTAATACTGAGTGCTCTCCAGCCCTCACCTGGAGATTGGCAACAATGGTTCCCTATGTGGGACTGACTGGTTTGGAGGGTGGAGTCTATGGCAGTGTACCTGTCTGAGGTCCCACCCCTCCTCAAACCTCACCCTCTTCAGGCTCCATCCCTCAAGTCTCCAGGAATTTCCCATCTGGAGTTGGCAACCCTATCAGGACTGGCCCCAATGTGTTTTCTCCCAAAGGCCAAAGTAGGTGACAGGACCAAGCTTAGTTGCCTACCAACAGGCACTGAGGGGAATGTAGGGTTGCCAGCTCTAAGGAGGGAAATACCTGGAGGTTTGGGGGGTGGATTCTGTAGAGGGCCGGGCGACGGAGGCATCGGCCTTCTGTCGCCCGCCTTGCCCCCCCAATCTCGGCCCGGGCGACCGCGGCTCC
>NW_015176461.1:233262-255911 GCF_001447785.1 Gekko japonicus | reverse complement strand
TATCCTCCAAAGCATCCATTTCCTCCAGGGGAACTGATCTCTTTCATCTGGAGATCAATTGTAACAGTGGGAGATCTCCAGGTCCCACCTGGAGATTGGCAACCCTAGGGGGAAGTCAGCTGCACAACAGGGGGTTGAAGAGAATGGTTTGATGGCTGCTGGGCCAAGATTGGCAACAATAGTTCCCCAGGAGCCCCATCGTAAATGCACCAATCAATTCCTAAAGATTTTCCAAAACACTACTCTGTCGATACATTGCAACACTTTGAATTAGCACCAAAGCTTTAAGATCTCTCCAGCTGTCACCTGGAGACTGGCAACAGCTTGTCTGGAGTGTGGGCAGTATGGCATTGTATCTGTCTGAGGTCCCCCTCTTCCTCCTCCTCCTCAGACCCCACCCTCAGCAGGCTTCATCCCTAAAATATCCTGGAAGTTTCCAACCTGGAGTTGGCAACCCTATGTCCTTTCCTGGCAACCATCAGCCAACCTTTATCTGCCTGTCTGTCTTAAGTTTTACAACCCCCCCCCCACAGCCTCTGCCTAGGGAGCAGCTGACATCATTCTCCTCTCCCCTATGAGGTATGTTATGCAACTGAAAATGCCAACTGCCTTGCGGGGGGGGGGTGAGTTTGAGGTGTGGAATGGAGTGAGGTCCAATCAGCTTCCATATGCAAATGACCTTGGAACGCTGGGCGGGACTGCACAAAGCAGCCAGTCAACCCAGCCAGTGTCTTCTGAGTGGCAGTTCTTCCGGCCTAACACTAAGGAGGCCAAATTTAGAATGTTGCAAAATAGAACGTTGCTATTCAATTATTATAAGGGAGAGATTGTTACTAGTTCTATTGTGTCCTGCTTCACAGCTTTTCCCTATTGTTGTTACTTCTATACTGCTGTGTGATCTCCTTTTTTGTTTACCCATTGTGTGTTAGTACAGCCAGGAGATCCTAAGATTGTCTGACATCTAGAAGTTCTAGTTATTTTAGTGTTATGCACCACTATGTGGGAAGTTAGACTTGTTTTTAAGGCAAGAGACATTTCAGATGTGGTTTGCCATTGTCTGCCTCTGCGTCACAAGTCATGACCGTGGTATTCCTTGGAGGCCACCCTTCCAAATACTAGCCAAGGCCAACCCTGCTTAGCTTCCAGGATCTGACAGGATTGGGCTAGCCTGGGCTATCCAGGTCAAGGCATTATGGTCATTCATTATAATAACTAAATAGAACCTCCATGTATAGAAGCAGTATATCATTGAAAACCAGATGCTAGAGGAAAAACAAGGGGAGGCCTTCACCCAACATGCTGTCCTTTTGAACTTTCTGAGAGATTTGGTTGGTCACTGTTAGGAACAAAACTATGCAAGTATGTTCTTGTGGTCCTCTCCAGAACAGAATAGAGCATGGATCCTGGTGCTTTGACATCAGCTGCACTGGCATATAAATCCCCCTTGCCAAGTTGAAGAACAAAACCTGATGGTTCCTCTACCCCACTGCCATCATCTGTAGTCTCTAGGCAGTCCTGGGGTCCTTTCACTGGTTTAAAGAGTCCTCCATGTTGCCTTCCATGTAGTGAATCCAAGAAGTCCTTTGTGCGCCCTGCATCAAACTCTTGGTCTGTCATAGTCAGCTAGTCTGACTGGCAGTTGATCTTCAGGGTCTCTTTCGTTTTAACTGGAAGTGCTTGGGATTGAACCTGGGGCTCCTTCTGCGTGCAAGGCCAATGAACCAGGGCTCCCATCCGAAGTGAGGAATCCCTGCAATGGAGCTACCTAGTCCACACCTGCAGGCACACCAGTCCGCTTTCAACTAGGTGTATCAACCTGTCCTGAAGCCCTGAGGTGAAAGTTCTCTGGGGAACGGCCCCCTCCACGTGTGCCAGCTCTCTTGTCTGGCAAAACTCCGGGTTCCTTTTCCTCCAACCAGGCCTGATGGGGCCCGGGGAGAAGCAGCAAAAGCCGCTGCCTTTAAAAGAAGGATCAAAACAAAAACACACACAACAGGAGAGCAGAAAAACGGGGGCGGGTGGGGGAGGGCGTCAGCGGGAGCCAGCCTTCTCCAAAGCCTTCCGCCCCCGTCGGCTTTCAAGGGAGCCCCCCCCCCTCCCGGGAGCCCCCAGCCACTGCCTTAATGAGCGCAACCACCCATGAAAAGCCCGGCTCGCAACAAGCCGCATTCGCTGCCCCTGTGTGAAGCAGCACCAAGGCCCATAAACAATTGTTAGCTTGGCCTCTTGCCTCTGGTAAATTACACAGCATTAAAAAATAATGCTTTTCATATTAGGCAGTAATTAAAGGTTGGGACGGCTTGAAAACAAGAACGAGGGGGGGACGGGGGGGACGGGGGGGCGAATCAAAGAAAATATAAAAATGTTCTTTCAAGAGTTATGGGAGGCTAATAAAGTCTGTCTGTTCGAGGGAACCACTTTGCCCCCAGCTACAGCCAAACTGGAGCCGCGGCAATTGCCTCTCAATAAGATAATGATATTCCTTTCTCTGCTATTAAAAGGCTCCCAGTGCAAACTTAAAATGATTTATTTAATTTAAGAAATTATGAGGTGTAACTTCAAAGCGTAAGCCGTTAGTAATGGAAAACACCAGGTTGTTTCAAATTATAATAATAATTGTTTGGAATACACTGACATCAAAGTACTTTCATCACCAAATAAAATATAGCCCAGACCCCAAGATCCAGGGGAGTTTATTGAGTAGACAAGGGTGCGCGCGCGCGCGCAAGTGTGTTTATTATTTCCTTATCAAGAGACATTATTTTAGCAGCTCCTTTTCTCAGCTTTGAAGTTTTGACAGTCTTAAATTAGCTTTATTGCTTTTTTTTTTTTTTGGCCCGCCGATGGGAGATTATCTCGGCTGCTTATTTTTCATTCTGATCGGGGTATTCCCCCCTCCCTTCCTCCCTGCCTTTGCCGTTTCCAGGGGGACTCGAGTTTGTTATTTAACACAGCACCTTGATAGCCCAGAACTGGCTACTCAGAGTCATTAAAATTTGAATAACTCTCTTTTATTTTTATTTTTTTTAAAGTTTTTAAAACAATCCATTACACGTCTGGGGGGGGGGACACTCATATTTAAGACAAACTTGGGATTAAATTGCTGGCACAATCAATTTAATAATAAAAAGGCAGGGCATAGTTTTAAAGAGAAAAGAATATTTTTTTTCTTTAGCTTTTACGAGTTTCTTACTTATTCAGAACACATCCATCGGGGTTTTTTTCCAACAAAAGGAGCGTGTCTTTTTCTGCCAAGGAATCTGTCTGTCAAACGCTGGTAAGTGTTTTAATTTCCTTGAATGGCTTTATAAACCGGCGTGCGTTGTGTGTATCGGTACGCTCAGGGACTGGCGTCCCCCGGAAAGATTTCAAGGGCAAGTCAGCATTTCTAGAATTGCTGCCGCTTTATAGACCGTGATTTTCACTTAAAGCAGCGGGAAGGGGATTTCCTGAGGTTGTTAAAATGGTGGTTAGATGGAAAGATGCGTTACACACACACACACACACCCTTGGTGCTATATGCTGGGGAACGTACCAGAGAAAGGCAGCCTCAGTTGTGCCTTTACAGAGCTGGAGACCTCTGAATTTGCCATCCCAGTCCGAGAAGCAGAGAAATCCCCCCCCCTTTCCGGTGGTGCTCGCGTCCAAGACAAAACAATCTTCAACAGCCCAGCTAAACTGGGGAGGAAGTCTCATTGGGTTCCATGGGCCTTATTCCCTTGTCCGCAAGTTTAGGGTTGCATCCGTAGCCGAAGGCGTTTACTGCATCTGAACGAGATGTTCGGAGGCACCTTTCGAATGCGCCTTCTTCTTGCTCCCCCCACCCCCAGCCCAGTCTGAACGCGGGACGGGGAAGCTCCGTTCGTACCAGCTGGAATGACTTTCGAGAAAATGTCATCGGGATCTGTACAGCAGCGGAAGTCATTTGTAAGCTGAGCCTAAACAGATTTACTTGGAAGAAAAGTCCCGTAGAGATCAATGGGACGGGAATTCTCAAATAAAGATTTTAGCCCGCAGAGTCCCCGCCCTTCTATTGCGCTTGTCGGTTTTCCTCCCGAGTCGGAGGTTGTGCTCCTACGATCTGTCTCTAGAGCTGCTGCGCGGGGATTCTTTTGAGGGATTCACTTGCATTGGCTGTTCTCTGAAATAGGTAAATAACATAGGGATTTGTCTTCAAAAGTCCCCCTGCGTACTGGACAGTCAGGAGTTTTGTGCGCTGTAATCATCTGCACACTGATTTGGCAACAGTCCCATTTAATTTCTTTGGGCTTGTGTCCGAGTCAATTCGTACCGGACCGGGGTGGAAGAGCGCAAGATTCTCCTCAGATTCTCCTCCTCTCTTCACATTTTTTGTTTCCTGTATTTCTAGTTTTCGCTATTCCCCTTAGAATGGTATAAAACTTTTGTAGCAGGGATAGAAAAATTTTGCACGTGGATTTCAAAGGGTGCATCTCTGGTTAGGATTGCCCAGAAATTCTCAGGACCTGCGCAGATTCGCTTGCCAGACACACGTACCTGGGCACAAACGCCATGGAACTCAGCGGCCTGCATAGCCCTTGTGTTTCGATGGGACCACGTGATCAGCTGTCTTTCCCACTGAAATCAGCGCGGTTGTGGTTTTCAATGTGGCTAGACTGTACTGTAAGGACATTATACCCTTACTAAGGAGTAAGTTTCGCTAAAATCATACATTTTCGTCAATATATTGTATGATCTTGAAAAAATTACTGCCTTGTTCGTGTTTCTAAGATTCTTCGGGGGGGGGGGGGGGGCGGAACCAAAGGACAATGCAGAGGACCTTCTGTGAGTCTGGGGGTGAAGGGCAGGGTGATCAGCTGAAAGCAATCCGTAGCAATACCTCCATACCTCTGTGTTCACCCATATGCATAATGATGGGGACTGACCTTCGGCTCGGCCCGTGAACGCTGTGTCCCTTCAATTAATTACAATGAAGGCTGCAATCCTATGCAAAACCAGCGGGGAGTAAGTGCCTTAGATCAAAGTGGGACTGAGAAAAAACACGTAACAGAGTCGGGCTGGTGAGAGAGTTCAGAAAAAGATCTCCAGAGCTCAAGAGATACGGGCAGCGTGGATGTAATGGTCCAGGGAGGGGTTCCCATCTGAATGATCAAACTCAGAATAGACCTGTTAGACAGATAGCAAAACTGCTTGTGCAGCTAATTCAAGAGCAATTCTAAGCAAGCCTACCCAGAATCCTTCGCAGGGGGGCTGACTCGCCGAAAAGTGTTTGCACCCCTTCCCAAATGCAAAAAGTGCTCCTGATTTTCAGCAGTTATTCTTGGATTTCAACAAAACCTGTTTTATTACTTGTATAGGATCTGGGTGTCGAAGATGTACTTACTCCCCCCAAAAATTCAGTATAACTGTCGGTATCTGTCGGCCTGTGTGCTTATGTAATAAGCGAAAAATGCGCATTCCGATCTTTTCGCCTCGGTCACTAGCATACGTACAAAATCCCTAGCTATTCTTGTAATCATCCTTCCACGAATACTAGGTTTTAAGTGTGTGTGTATGTGTGTGTAGTAATCCTTTTTAAGGTATTTTATGCCAATAAAGGTCAACTGAACTGAATACTAGCAACCTTTGTTTCTATATTAGCCAACTCAAATTCCGATTCCAGACGCTTGTCCGGGATCTCTTCCTTTTCCTCTCTTGTCCTCGAGTGCCTGGCCTGAAATTTACTAGAAAGTCACCCCGTAGCTTTATCAGGTCAGAGATCCGATGCCTGCCTCTGTCAATGGGAATTCAGAGGGGAAAGGCTTGAGGTGGAGAACTCCTTCTAAAATTGATATTATTGCTGGCCCCACAAACCTAGCTCCAGACTAATCCTATTAAATGCAGGTGGACCGAAGTGCAGTTTTTGTCCTGCGTACATTTCGAATCCGATGACATCAGTTTCCAGTAAATATGCATTGGCTTGAGCTGCTCAGGCTTAAAGGAAAGTGATCGCATTGCTCCTCGAAGGCCTTACATTCGAGTGTTAATCAAAATGGACCCAGAATCTCATCAGTCTATCCTCAGCAATTGCCAGGTAAGCGTCGATCATGTGCTCACAGGCCACTAAGCCCCAGGTTGAATTGAGTGGGCCTGACTTCCGAATCCCGCTGCTAGGCTGCAAGGTCTACGTATGCGCCTTTGAGCTGGAAAAGGTCCAGTAAAACCTTGTAAGGCGATCGGAGCGCAGCTCGAACTTCCTCTGCTGCGCGCACAGAGTGTCAGCGGTGCGCTGGGTTCCCTGCGTGGAAAAGAGCCCGCCCCATGGGCCAAACCACATTTCGAAGCCAGCAGAACAGAGCTTCAGTCGCAGCTCCGCTTCGCCCTCCCCGGTGAGCAGGAAAGGAAACCTCGGGGTTGGATAAGGCAATGTGACAACACGAAAGGCAGACTCCGCAGCGTCGGCCGGCCAGTGGCTCAGCCGTGCCCAGACAGCCCATTCCTAAGTGTTTATGTCAACAGCTGCGAGGCTGGGGAATTTAGAGTCCGGGAGAAAGTGGGGGGGGGGGGGAGTTACATTTCTGCCAGCGCCGGGGCCAGACTCTGCTCATCAAGTTGGAATTTGGAAAGCTCGCAACCATTTTTCACGCCGCGGATGTTTGCGCCTTCCTTTGGAAACGTCGAGTATTTATTGCTCCAATTACGGTTCGCTTTCTACCGGATTATTTTTAAATTTTTCCTTTCTACTTCGGGTGCCAACCAAGAACGCGTCTCAGTCGGATTCCTCTCTCACACACTCTCTCTAATAATCACATCTGCTTTGTGTCAAAAACCAGTTCAGAAACGATTCAACTTTTGCGTTCAAATCACGCCCCCCCCCCCCATCCAAGAGCCTCTTTCCCAGCGTCTTAGTAAACGCTCGGCGGGGCGGGGGTGTGTGTGTGTAACGAGGCAGCGTTGTTTCCGCGTGTTCAGGGGATGTAATTGATTCCGTTTACACACATCCAGCCAGTTGCCTCCGGGGCACCTCCCATTAGACGTGTGATGAAACCGTACCTTAAAAAAAAAAAAGACGCCTCCATGTCGTAAAAGGTAATATTCAATTATCTCGGCCTTTCTGAAAGCTTCGATTGGATCAGCCTAATAAATCGGGCCCCGGGTGGAAAATTCAATTACTGTCTCTGCTGCAAGGGGAAGGTTGGAGAGTTTCTCTCTCTTCAACACCCTGGCCCCCTGCAATAAATCTAGAGTCCCTTGCAAGATCCCCCCTGGTAACACCCTCAAAGCTCCTTTGCCCAAGGAATTTCCAGCGTGCAGATTTCCTGGTAATCCCTGACTCTGCTTGATTTATGCCCAAAAACTCCTTGCTTTATGAACCTCCACAGCCTTGTGGCTGCTTCTCCCCCGCCCCCAGGGCATTAAGGATCATTGGCCTCTCTGCTAAGCTACGGCCTACCCTTCTTCTAAAGAGAGAGACCAATTTTTAAAAAGTCGATAAAATATAATGGGAAAAGCCTGGGGAGGATGCGATGAGGGGGAATCTACAATATAAAGCGAACTGCATTCGGTGTTGTTGATGTTTAAACCTGGCTTCTTTTGGATCACCTTGTCAAATTCTTGCACCTCTGCAGGCTCTTGGGCCTAACGGTATAGTAAGAAACTTGCTTCCAGTTAATTGCCTGATTGGTGGCAATGTAACCTGTGAAGATTTGAAGATGGAGATGCAATGGGGGGAAGTGTGTAGCAATTTTACTCCTGAGTAGGTCCATTGACTCCAAGGTCAGTGGCATGTAGCTGCAGAGGCCAAGAGGCGGAGAAGGTTCACAGAACCAGCGAATGGGCTTGTGGCACAGAGACACACTAGCTGCCCTCTCTCTGCATCAGCTCAGATGGGAACATGGTGTTAATCTGACACAGAGCCTGTGTTAGGAATGGGAGGTCTGGCTGTGCACCCAGCAAGTCTGCCTGACTCCCCACCTACCTACGCCACCAGACCCGACTGTACAATGCTGAGTCTCATGATAAAGAAACAAAGGCCCCAGCATAGGCAAGATCCTCCAGTCAGCTGATTGGAGAGGCGCTCACAGCTCCCAAAGGGTTGGCCTTGTTATTAAAACTGGCCCAGACATCATCCCAGGCCTCTTTAAGTCACAAAAACCAGGATCCTGCTTCAAGGCAGGAAGTGCTTTTCTGACTCAAAAAACCCTCATCTCTGCCCTCGAAAGGTAAAATGGGGACAGATTGGGACAGTCTGAATGAACCCTTCCATAAAGAAAAAGCAATCTGTTTGTCTGGACTCGGATAGTTACCAGATGGGAAACACTACTTAAATAAATTGATCACTCCTTCCCCAAGGTGGAAGAAAAAGTTTCAGGCAACATTCACAAGCAATCTGAGGAGCATTGCAAGAAGCAACATATCAGCCATGTTGGAAACCTCCCCCTCCTTGAACCCTTCGGGTCTCTTCCAGCAAGTTTTGGCTTGGCAGGCACTTGTCTTTATACCTCTAAAACTACACAAGCCATTTCAGGTAGGCAGGGGTCAGACGCCCAAGCACTACTTCAGATGGACTGCCTAGAACAGCTGGTGCTTTGAAATCAGGTGACAGGTAGAAATGAGTGGTTCAAAAAAAGAAGAATGCAAGCCCTATGCTGTGTGTTTAGACTCGGTAGCAAATCCCCAGGATTTTAAATGGGACTTGATAGGCAGAAGAGCACACCTCTAGTGGTGACCCTGCACTTTGACCTGATAAGGAAAACAAGCACGTGTAGTTACTTGGGAGCAAGTCCCATTGAATTTCGTGAGAGTTATCTTTCAGGAAAACCTGTGTAGCAACCAGAGTAAATTAAAGTCCTCTTACTACCTTTGATTGAACCAGGATTTCCCTTTGACTTAGACCATTAGGGAAATGTCCTTGCTGTTTACTCCCTGGTGTAAACAATTAGTACCTTTATAAAAGACTTGGATAAAGGAAGAAACCAGGACATTGCTATGGAAACTTTGTATATAGTAAAAGTGCTAAAGCAGCATTAAATAACAGGAGGGTTTTAAAGATTTGGCTTTTTATTTAGAATGTATAATATGCATTTTTTCCTTTGACTGCTCACTGAAGGTTTGCTTTTCTTCAGAGTGGAGTTTAAGAAAAATGGAAACTAAATAAAATAAAGTTTGAAAGATTACAATTCTGAGTATTTCTTTGATCTTAACTCCCCCACCCCATAAATGGAAGATGTTCTTTTTCCCTTATAAAAAGAACTCCAAGTACTGACAGACCCACACACAATTAAACAAGTTTTTTTAATTTAATTCTAAATAAAAGAGATAAGAAATAATAAATCTTCAATAAAATATATAAAATTGTACAAGGCATCCCTTTCAAAGGGATTGTAGTAAGCTGAGTGGTAAAAGAGTGGAACTGAGCTAATTCGGCAGAATTTATAACACAGCCTGTAGTAGGGAAAAGACAAAAAAAAATCTTGTGGTTTCTTTCCTTTGTAACACCCTGGAGAAGTCCAGTCTTTAGTAATCTGCATCCTCCACAGACATTTTACCACTAAGTTTAGCCATACCACAATAATAAAACAATTAGAATAACAAAATGCAACCCTTTTCCTCCAAAATAAAAAGAAAAGGGGAAAGGGTCATTTTGCTGGTATGGGCAGCACCATCTTGTTCCCATAAGTTTTTTTTGGTTTGCTGGGTCTGTGTCTTTCAAGAAACATTTAAGTATAATTTATTCTTATATGCTAATAATGGTTAACACAATATGGCATCAATAAAAACAAAACGATGCTGCAACATAATTTCAATAGTCTCTCTTCATGTACACACACAGTTCTGAAAAGTAATGTATTCATACCTCTATTCTAATTTTTGCCTGGCATCAAATAGCCAAGTGTAAATTGTCTTGACTGTTAAGTGGCAATGGTTAACCAAACAAGGGAGAGTAGAGTCAAGACAAAGCTCTTACAACCTACCCTCTTCCTTGGCTGCTGTAGACCCATCCTTACATGTCATTCTAGAAACAAGAATAAACTGTCAGCTAAAGGTTGGCAAAATCATTATTCATTTCACGCCTTCTCAGGCTATTCCTTTTCCACTGAATCAGTCCCATTTATTTCTGCTCTACAGCAAATATTAGGGAATTGTTTTTAAGAACTGTATTCTAAAACCTAATGATTGTTCTACTGGACCCAATGCTCATCTAGTCCAGAATTTTTAATTTCTAATATCCCAGCTGCTTAAAATATAATTTATGGAACACAGTGGAGGCTAAGGCCCATGAGGAAATATGGAGAGCAGCTCAGTTTGCCCTGTCTTACATTTGTTTCTCTTAACATTGATTTTTACTTCTGAAGTTGGTATTCAAAACAAAGCACAATTACCAGTCAATCTTTAAACTTCCCCTACCCAGTCACAACAAATCGAAGCCTGCATTCCAACATACCCATACACACACACTCTCTAAATGGGAACAACTGCCATTGCATACAGTGGGACTTCTGAAAATATGTGCATAGGATCTGGCTGAAAATTTCTTCATTGTAAAGGATGATGTGCTCCTATTTTTAAAAGGCCCACATCTCAGTATTCCACAGGGAACGTCATAAGGAAACAAATACGGTATGCCCTGAAAACACATGATTTAAGTTTGAGCCCTTCTCCCTCCCAACCCCCTGCAGTATATAAACAAACTATATTAGTTTAAGCATTCAGGAAAAAAACAAAACACCTTTCTTTCAGGATCAGTTTTTGAGAGTTGAGATCACACCTGGCTGGTTCCCCAACCTGCAGAACACAGGCTCTGCTTTACTTTCAAACTCCTATATACTTGATAAGGCACATACAAGCATGCAGGAAAACAACCAGTACTGGTTTTTTGTACTGCACTCTTGGACGGGGCAAGATCCACCAGGAAGTCTATATAGCATTGCCGTGATACTTTCCCATCTTCTTACGATAAGTGGTACATGCTATATCCGACAGGAGTAGCATAGAGTCCTACAGGTGGGATGGGAAGCACAGGTCTATGAAAGGGATATGACGTTCCATAGAGCGAGGCGGCCTGGATGGGGGAGTTGATGGGGAAAGGGAGGCTGAAGCCAGAAGGCAACATGGGCTTGGCAGCCATTTTTAGCTTTTCCAGCTCGGCTTCTTGCAGTCTCTTTGCCTTGGCCCTTCGGTTTTGGAACCAGATTTTGACTTGGGTCTCTGTGAGGTTAAGAGAGCTGGAGAACTCGGCTCTTTCAGCAATTGAAAGGTACTGCTTCTGCCGGAATTTACGTTCTAAAGCCAGCAGCTGAGAGGTGGTAAAAGGTGTTCGAGGCTTCCGATTGGTCTTGTGCTTTCTCAGTGTACAGGCTGTGGGACTCAGGTGCCCTGAAAATAAAAACAAAGATCAGTTACCCTCCCAAAAAAGGGATAAACAATACCTGTCAAAAATTAGACATGCATCAGATTGCGGAACACCCTGTTTACATGTGGTTACATTGGTTTCACAGCATGGGAATGAGAGCGCATTGCAAATTTAGACTGTATGTATTTTTGTTCAAAAATGGAAAATGCAACTAATGAATTATGCTACTGTTTATAACTTATTGTCAGTTCATAATGCAGATGTCCTAAGAGTGGTTTTAGCAAAATTTATGAAAGTATCGCAGTGGATCAATGAAAGGGTTTAGCCAGATTGCTGTATTCTCCACTATTATTGATCCCCTCATACAAAAGTAGCAAACCTGGATTGGCTGTCCCCCAGGGAGTGGCAACTAATCCTGACTCCCTGATTGGTGCTATGGTAAGATACATGCTTGTCACATCGACCCTGTAAAACATAAACTGGAAACAGAAGACCAATGTGTTTAAAAATGTTTCAAAACTGGGAAGACTGGGAATTGTGTAGGTGTACTGGGAGGTATTCCTTTTGCTAAGGCATGTGCCTCACATCAGTGGGATTTCAGTGAGCAATTCACTGTTTCTGTAAAGGGTTTCAAATGGTATTCTGGACAGAGTCCTACCCTAAATTTTAAATTCCAGTTTGACCATTACTATTATAGCAAAGGTGTGCCAGAATGAAACAATAAACATCATTATGGGAGTGACATTGGCCAGAATGTTCTTGAGATAGCATTGTTACTTTCAGCTGTAGCTATGTACCTCTCTGGAAGTACCCAAGGGTTTCCAGCCCCACCGCCAGAGAGGACAATCCACCCTGCATCTCATCCAGATGAATGCTCTACCTTGCTGAGGTGAATGGATTGCCAACCACCTGTATTTTCTGCCAACATTCTGCACATAGTCTCTGGTGAGAAGATCTGCATTTCTTAAGAACATCTAGAAGCCTCTCATCTCACTATAGCATGTGTGTCAGTGAGACATGAAGAAACAAAGAGGTCTACAGATCACTACTGGAAAAGAATATAGATGGGGAACAGATTAGTAAAAGAATTGACTATAAATTAGAAATCAGAAGGGGTAGAAAGAAATGCATCCCTAGCCACTACTCACTAGGATTTATTCACTGTGAATAGCATCTTTGATCACACATTTTTGTTGAAACTTTGCCCGAGGACACGGAAATAGGTCTGGAAAGGGACTCCCCCTGTCTCTGTGCACTGCTAAAACTTTCAATGAAATCTATGGTAGACTTGTGATCTGTGACGAGAGACAAGACCAAGGGAAAGGGAGGCTGACATGTGGAGTCAACATACAGCCTTTACGACACATGTTAAAACTTTAAAAATATACAGCAACAAAACATCTGTAGCTAATAGAAGAAGAGGGATTTGTTTAATATCTTGTTCCATTACAACTCTGTAATTTACAAAGTAATAGAGCAGACTTTCCTTAGCACTATCTCAGTGGCCATGAGGCACACTGGCTTCACTGGGACTTAGCTTGTGCTGAACATCACACAATGCAAACCTACAAAGAGTTATCCCACTCTATTGGAATCAATAGATGGGAGTAACTCTACTAGGATTGCACTGACAGTGTTAAAGAAAAACTCAATTATGAAAAAAGTTTTACTTAAAAGATTAAGAAGCATACCAACCCAAGACATTGGCATTATTGAAAATGAATATAGTAGTAACAATGACTGCCCCCCCTTTCCTGTGTTCTCTTTTAGAATGTAAAAAGGACTTTGGAAATATAAAACACAGTACAGCTACAATAATATGAACTAATACAGAATAAATCCTACTTAAACCAGTGTGGCTTACAATGAAACATCAATGCTTAGGGTCAGGTTGCTAGTTAAACTTTACCTATAAGCCCCAAAGAACTTCAGAGTAAAAATGCTTGAAATAATGCAATGGGGGGTGTTACTGGAATATGGTATGTGAAATTTTCAGTTTCACTCCTCACCCCACTTAAAGCAAAGCCTAGGATAATTTATTAATAACTACACTCTGTGATGCTGAGGGAGGCTAGTAACTATAAAGGTGATTTCTGTGTTTTCCGGTGAAAATTTGAATTTGCTCAAAATACAAAATATCTCCATATCATACATTGTTTATCAAGTGCACAATGTTGTCAACACATGGCAATTGTGGAAAAGTTATTTATAATGTGACTTCTGTAGAACACATTTCACATTTTGATATGCATAGGAATGTATCTTTATCTCAGTTTACTGTGAGCTTTTAAGCCAAAAGCTCTTCAAATGTGCACTTAACTATAAGTGTTTCATTGAGGTTTTGTGAAGTAAACAATCTATCACAGGTATATGTGGACACGGAAACTGAGGTATGTCTGATTTTGTAGAGTCTTGGCCTTTATTTGCTATATATTGGAATTATTCTAACACTAAATGTGAAGTTCAGCAACAGATACTGTAACAAGTTTAGAAGGATATAGGTATATTACAGATTCTCTGTTCTGGAGATGAAATGATTAAATTTGTGTGACTTTGTAACTTTGATCTAATATAAAAATGAAACAAACAACACAGGCTAAATGCCTTTTTAAAAAGACAACAGAGGAAGCAACCGCATAACAACATGTGTTTCAGAAACCTAATTTTTGTATGCCATCATCTATGTAATCCTTTGTAATGGCCTTCTAACCAAGCCTGTCACCTGTAAGTCTTTCTATGGTTACTTATTTCTCTTTCAACTTCTTTCAAACTATATCCCTGTATTTCTTCTGCTGGATACCATGTTTCCCCTGCAAAAAAGACTGAAAGCCCTGAAGTTCACTTTATTATATGCACACTGAAGTATTTTAAATAACTGACTAGGAAGGTATTCCCTGTACTTCATACCACAACTTGTTAGCATTGGTTTTTTTAAATAATAATAATCCCCAGATAACGTTTAGATTGTCCAAAGAAGATGCATTATCACCAAGGAATCAGTTTTTCTCTACAAGTGAATGGATACAACTGAGAGACAATGAGACCTAAGGACCACAGATAGGTTTATAAAAATCTTTGGAGTCATTTAAAAAGTCACAGACTCTGAAGAATAAAAATTCTATTCTCAGAAAGCATCAGTGTTTTACCCCATCACTTCTCTTGAAGAGGAAGAGAGAGAGAAAAAAAAAGAATGGTCACCCTGATGTTCTACTGAATTCAACCAAACAATTACTGGAGGAAAGGGCATTTAGATTATTTTTACACACTTGACCTAAGTCAACTCCATGTTTTCAACCCCTCAAGTAAATATCCGAGGGGGGGGGGGATGACAAAATAGCAACAACTTATTCTGTTCAGATTTAGAATACCCAGCAGTTTACAGTGATGGCACAGGAAAATTTGTCAGTACATCTTCTCAATTACACTACTGTTCAGATTGTATCTTCTTAAGTACTGTTTCCAGGACAAACGTAATAAACAGTAAGCACTGTTCAGATTGAGAATTATCACCAGGTTTTGATAGTTTTGGGGAAATGGCTACCAAGCAGCAATCCTAAACATACTTAACTGGGAGAGGGTCCCATTTACCTAAATGGATATGCATCTGCTTTCACTGGCAGAGGGTCCCATTGAACTAAATGGATGGACATCTGCTTTCACTTGCCTAGAACTGGGCTACTTCTAAGGCTACAGGCTCATCCATGCTCACTTGGGACAATTTATATCAATGGGATATTTCCTCAATAAACACACACAGGATCTGGCAAGAGGCCACAGAAACCTAGAGAAGGAAAAGGGAACTAGGCCTTGATTTTCTGCATAGAGGCTTTGCTGGAAAAGCAAAAAACAACAACCAGAAATAGAAACATAGACATTAGTATAGCAATGCTTCTCTATGTTTCCCACAACAAATGCCCTTTCTGGGGTTTTGTACATGACTGGAAAGCAATATCATATATTTTGTTCCTGAAAATGCTTGGAAGCGTTTATAAGTAAGTTCATTTTTTAAATCTTTTATCACTTCTCCCCTGCATGTCCCTAATATAACTTCAATATATAGTCAGGTTAGCCTTCTGCTCCAATAAAGCAATGGATGTGGCAGAAATGGATAAAGACACTGTTAAACTTCCTGCTAGAATGGAGAAGGAACTTTTCTCTCTCCTTTCCATGAAAGTGAACTTGACTTATTAACTATTACTGGAACATGATCCAACCGTTTTTCTGTAGAAGTGGAATTACTGTATGTCTTCTTTTTGGAGCAATGCCTTACCTTTCCAGTTCATACAAATAAAGCTTTTATCAGTATTTTCTGATCCTGACTGCATGCTAATTAATAACTTGAAAGAGCCATTAAGACCAAAGGGATGGGTTACTTTTTCATCGGTTATCGTTTGCTCCCTGTGTCTCCTAAGTAGGAGATGAAACTGGAGGACAATATAGGTTGTTTTATATCTGCACTCTTGCGGGCACATCGGTATCCAAGGAAAAGGGCATCAAAGTCGGGAAGCAAGGCGCAGAAAGTGAAAAGTGGAACCGGGAGGGTCGAAGAAGCCCCTGAAAGAAACCGCTTCGAACAAGATGTGAAAACCCAGATCCCAGGAAACAGCCGTTCCAAGACTGAAAACGGGCGGCCCAGTTTGGCCCAAGAACCCGACTGGAAAAGGGACGTTCGGTGCGCGACGGGGAGTTACCGGCTGCTGTCCGCGGTTATCGATCAGTCGCCGGGCCGAGCCGAGCGAGCCAACGGAGGTGCGCTCCGGCGCCTCCAGGCAGCCCTCTGCGAGCAGGTGCACCAGAGCCCGGCCCCAGAAGGCGATGATGCTAATCGCGCTCCCGTCTCCCGACAGGGCAAAGCCGGCGAGTCTGCCGAACCCGCTTCCCAGGCTGCACACCGCGCCGAGTCCCTTCCCCCCGCAGCTAAAAGGCCCGCGAAAGGGCACCCATCGGTCTCGGAAGGAGCTCACTTTCCCAAACGCGCCATCTCGTTGGGGGGGACGGCGCCGGAGTGGGTGGGGGACGGCGACGGCAATCGCCGCGGGCCTCGGGGGTCTCCCGGGGGGCAGTTCCGGGCGCGGGTGAAAAATGCCCCGCCTCGAGAAGACCCGTGCCCGTAGCGCCGGCAAAGACTTTTCGAATTGACTCGTTTCTTTTTCACCAGGGCGTCGAGGGGTCCCCTCCGAACGGCAGGATATTCTCCCTGGGCCGCAGGCATCGCTGCCTGGCGACCCCCCTCCCTTTGAAACCCGGCCGCGGTTTCCCGCGAGCTGCCTGTGCCTGCCCGGGGCTCTGGACT
Source organism: Gekko japonicus (assembly GCF_001447785.1). Lineage (NCBI taxonomy): Eukaryota > Metazoa > Chordata > Lepidosauria > Squamata > Gekkonidae > Gekko > Gekko japonicus. The sequence continues at coordinate 239,307 of NW_015176461.1, read as the reverse complement.
CCGGACCCTGGACTGCCAGCGCTCCTTCTTAGCATTCAGTCCTCCCCTCCCCCGCCCGCCCGCCCGCCCGCCCCGAGTCCTTTCAGGCTCTCCTCTCCCCTCCCAGCCGGCTTCGCCGACGCCGACCCCGGTCTCCCGGGCCAGCAACACTCACTTGGGGGCGGGGAGTATCTGCCGGCCTCCGGGATCCACGACGACCCATCCTCGGAGTTCTCGGACTTCACCGACGAGGTCTCGAAGGTTTTCGTGAGCCCCCCGGGGCTGGGCGCTTCCCTGGAGCCGTGGCCGGGCAAGAGCAGGGGCCTGGACGTCCCCAAGCCGGCCCCCTCCAGGCCCGCGCTGGCCTCTCGGGGGGGCTTCTTGTCGGACATGAGCGCCTCCACGCTGAACGGCAAGCTGGAGACCTTGACTTTGCGGTGCTCCTCGGCCCCGGCGGCGGGCCCCTCTTCGTCTGAGGAGAAGACCTCCTTCGCCTTGGCCGGAGAAGACATCGCGGCGCCCAAGGATCCCTGCCCAGAGGAGCTGCCGGCACGGCCCCGCGTCCCCCCGCCGCCGCCTGCTCTGCGCCACTCAAGCAGCCGCTGGCTCAGGAGGCGCCCGCCCGTCCGCTCCGCTCCGCTCGCATCCAGCGCAACAGCCCAGCAAACTTTTTTTCCTCCCCCTTTTTGGGAGCCTTCTGGCCGTTTCCTCCTTTGGGAAGTTGAGTAAGCGCGGCAGGGCCAATGAGAGAGGCGTCAGGCAGTGACGTCAGGCGATGACTCAGGCCATTGGCTCCGAACGGCTGGGAGCCTAGATTCTTTTTTTTTTTTTCCCCTTTTAAATAAATTAGAAGTTAATGACATGGGCAGCGAACGGAGCTGTGTTATTAGGGCGCTTTCCAGCGCTGTAACTCTGCCAAAACAGGAAAGTCACTGGAGTAATTAGGGCTGATGAGATGAAGAGGAAATTCTGAGAGCGCAGACCTCTCCCTCTCCCCCCTCCCGCTCATGAAAAAAATCTATGCAAAGATCTGCCAGGAAGCCCCTCTACTGGAAACGGGGAGGGGGGGGCCTCTCGACACTGATGCCATCAGTCTATGATCAAAGCCCACCTCCTGTATGGCGTGAGCTGGACGACGATGCCAAAACCGTCTTACCAGGCAGGCCCACCACCAGTATATTTGCTCTTCCTTACAAGACAAGAGTTGCCAGCCGCAGGGAAGGGTGATCCTAGGAAGCGATGGCAACCAGAAACTGCGCGTTTCAGTTCCAGGCTGCGGGGTGAACCGAGATAAGCAACGCTTGGTGGGTGGTGGGTGCCCTTTACGAAATAACTTGGTTGCCAGAGGCCCTGGCTCCAGAACAATGGGGGAACAGAAGGATGGGGCGCCCTGGATTTCATGGAACTGGAAGCCACACCGAGGTCTCAGACATGGGGATTCACTGGCTTTTAACGCAGTGAATGAAATAGACGCACCCCGTCTACATCCGGCGGGGGGGTCTCTCCAAACTCTGACTGCGTCGTCAGATGCCAACAACCCCTCTTCAAACCAGTTAGTTGAATGGGTCGCTTTAATAATCAGGAAGAACCCCTCGCCTCCGTAACCCCCCCCCCCCATGTATACGAACCAATTAAATGCCCGAGAAAGAAAGAGGATTGCTTTAGAAAAATAATAATGATTATGCTGCTAATGTAATTTGCAGGCGCCTAGCCCTTGATGACAAACAGATGCATTTGTCAGAAGCCGGCGGAGTCTCGAGTCTCGGCTCCTTCATCTGCGAGCGCATCAAACAGCCCGGAGGACTGCAGAGCTGTCCCACTTTACAACTTCAGCCTATTAAAGCGAACAAGGTGCATTAATGTAATGGGAAGGCATTTCAATTACCACCCCGAGAAAAGCAAATCATTTGGGCTACATAATTAATTTAATCTCGTAATGATAGCTATTTAATTAGCTGTTGATAACCATTGTTGTTGTTACTCAAACGTTCGGGCTTGGGAAAGATGTGGAAGTATAAAACTCCTGCTGGGGAAGACGAGAACCTGAGACACAGTGAAAGTTCTGGTCTATTTAGCTCTTTAGATTATATATATATAATCACTGTAGATCTCTAGCCTAATGCCCTACTTATAGCCATTTCTTTGAAATATCCTTTCGAGTTTCCAATGGTTTGGTAAGAATCGGTGTGTTTGTGTAGCCTCCCTGCATTGGGGAGACACTAGATCGGCCCCTGTTAGACTCATATCGGAACTGGCACTATATTTTCAGGCATGCATGCGCGGTGGATACTAGAAAACATCTTTTTGAAATGATCGCAACCCTTGCACTAAACAACTTCAGGGCTTAGAAGCGGAATCGGAGTATCCAGGATGTCCTTTGTGCCCCTGGAATTTCACCTTCCCTTTAACCGAAGACACTCCTAGTTATTCGAGTTATCCAATGTTTTGTGCACTCTTCGCCCTTTATGAAATTGACACGGTTGTACAGCAGTCGCATCCTCTCTGGATCTGCTGCAAGCTCTTTCTCCCGCGTGATCAATAATGCTGTTGGGGGGGGGATTAATAATGCAATAGACAAGGTATTGAGGATTGCAGGGTCCTTGAACAGTATCCAGGATTCGGGGGTTACACTTGCTCTGCTCTGCAGGGGCTTGGCAGATGCCGACCCACCCCACATCCAGACCTGAATCGGAAGCCATCTCTGGGAATAAAGACTCAGAGAGAAAAAGAACGAAACGTTCTCTGGGGTGTGATCCACCTCCCCTTTGAGACAGTGTCAGAGTTCCACTTTATTTAAATCTAGCTGGCTAGCTTTTAAAGGGCCACGACGGACAAAGAGCGGGAGTTCTAGGGAGGATAAAAAAAATACTATGGAGGCAGTTCTCTGAACTCTTTACACAGCCATTGAATTAAATGGGCCTCGCCGGGCAGTCCCAAAGATGCGCCCGCAGAAGTAAATCCCACAGAGTCCCAATAGTTAGTGTATCTGGGATTGCAGCCTAAACACGGAGTAAGCAACAAAGATGCTAAGGGAAATCTCCTCGTATTCATGCAAGCCTTCCAGCCCTAAACACAGATGTCCTTTATTATGGTGGGAACTTACTTAAAAGTTTGCAAACTCAGATCAGCCCGTGCAAGTTTTCCATCACTCCCTTCAGGTTCTTGGCATCGTCTGGCAAATGATCAGGTCTCTGAATCAAATAGCCTGTGTAACCCCCGAGTCTCATACACCCCCTGTCAAAATCACTTCCAAGGACCTCAGGCCTAATCTTCACTTTAGGACAGCAATTTAGACGGGCATTACTTCCCAAGCGCATTTCCAGATACGGTGGAGCATGCAGAACATTAAAGAATCTAATGCAGAAGGCCAGAGAAAAACACATACTAATTCTACCCCCCATGCTTTCCCCCCAGTGAGCCCCGCATTTAATCTGTTCATTAAAAAACAAACAAACAAACTACAGATTGCAAAATGCATAGAAAGTGAACCGGAGAGGGATTTCGAGAGCGACTCTTTGGTCCGGTGGCTTTGAAAAGGAATGGCTCTCATGCTTCCGGCAAGTCTGTACCGTACCCTGCTTTTCCTCCCCTTCATGACAGGTAAATGAGAATGGATGAAAATAAAGAAACAATGTGTGTAAACAGGGAACAATGAAGCGCTAGTGCCGCTCGGCCGAAGTGCTACAGATAATTACACCGAATCAATGCAACGTTTCTACCCCTGAAGAATGGGAGCAGGCTTGAGGTCAGGTCACAGCGACCTGGTTTGACAGAAGTGGGAAGCACGTTTTCAGACGGACACGTGAATTCCTCGGGGCCTTCTCGTCCTTTCCTTGTTTTCGGTATGATGCCCTGTGGAAGGCAAATGGTTTGGTTTTAAGTGCTACTTAACTGATACCGTACATTTCTTGTTACAAGTCTCCGTGATTTCAAAGGGCCAGCATGAATTCTCATGATCCTCCGAAGTCACTGATGCAGCTGTTTAGAGGACTTGTAGGTATGCTTGCCTCTCTCCTTATTTACATTTGTGCTGTCCTGTCATACTCTATGCGGGTCCCATTGAGTGCAATAGGCAACCTTCCTCCCTAGGAAGAATGTGCCTTGGAGTGGTCAGAAACACCTGTCTGGAATATATTTATTTCTCATCAAGTCCCAAGGCGGATCACAAGATACATTAAATTGTAATCAGACAGGATCTCAATAAACAATGCAGTAGGGCTAGGATTACAAAAGTTAGGACAACATGCAAAAAAGGGGAAAGGTATCAGACATGGTATATCATTAACAACGCAGAAAATTGAATTGCAGAAGTAGAAGACAATGCAGTAAGAACAGGATAAAAAATACAATTAACCTCGGTATAGTCCGGAATTCTGTTCCTTTCGCAAAGAAGCCTGTTCCTGAATTATTCCATTATAACAAAGTTTGAGTCCAGTGGCACCTTTAAGACCAAAAAAGGTTCATTCTGGATAGAAGCTTTCGGGTGCAGGCAGCTTATACCCAGAATGAAACTTGGTTGGTCTTAAAGGTGCCACTGGACTCAAACTTTATTCTGCCTCTTCAGACCAACACGGCTCCGCATGCTGAATAATTCCATTATAGTACAGCCCATTATCAAAATGCCCTCCCTGAACAATGCTGTTCGACAGAACCTACGGAATGCTTAGAAGTGTCGGCCTCTTCAGGGGAGCCACCACAGAGGAGAGCATGTTACAGGGCAGCAATCGGTCTTACCCATTCAGCTGATCTCGATGGTTTCCCATAGTCCCAGAATCTTCGGCTTAATTGAATTCGCTGAGAAGCGAATTTCGTTGAGCTATTTTCATAGCTACGTATGTCCCAGTTGAGTGTGCCTAGGATCACAGCTGTCAAGCCTAGCGCGGTATTCGTCAGGTCTGTAAAGGTGGCTGGCTGGTGGGTATTAGGGCGGAAGATCGCAGGCTGCAGTCCTGAGACTTGGGAGGAAGTCTCGATAGGTTCAGGCTGCTAACTTTGAGATCGTTGACTTTTCTTTATCCGTCCTGCCTACTAGGCCAACTTGCCACCAGGTCCACAACCTAAGGCACTCCTGTCTGCACACTTACTTGAGAGTCAGCCCCACAGAGGGACTGACTTCTGAGTAAATGTGCATAGGACCCAACCTGGATTTAGAGAACAAAAGTAAATGTCCTTTTTTAAAAATCCGTGTTAGAATCTGGGGGAGGACTTGGTTCCAGATGTGCATTGACTGCAAGCGAACAGCTTTCAGGCAAACAGGAGAATAACCAACACACGAAAATAACCGAGCATCAATCCAGGGACTTTCTATTCCTGAAAATAATCATTTTATTCTGAACTCTAAAGGATCACCTGTATCTGCAGGTACAGGTATGGAGGACTCCCTTTAAAAAGCCTTGAAATCATTTGTTTTAGCGCTTCTGAAGTACCTCCAGTGTATTTATTCCTGCAACCAGTCTGAGAAGGAGCTGCAGTCCTAACCCTCCTGGACCTTTGTGCCCTTTATTGTCTCTCTATTTTTATTATTGTTGTTGTTATCATCAATAACAACAATAACTTGGCTAGATCTCGCACTGACGAACACCATCTACCAGTCAAATAACTGACTGTGACAATTCCTAATAACAACAACAACCCAGTAAACGGTTTTGGAAATTGAGGTGCTGGCCTACGTGACTCCATGGACTTTGCAGAGTCCTAACCAAATCCTTCTGTCTAGAAAAATGACGTTCAGATGACCCTCACTAGACAGTCATGGTGGGGGCGGGGAAGCGCCTGCGTGCAGGGACCGATAGAGAGTGATCTGTATCCTATATGCCCAATGGCTAAACCTTTTGAACAAGCTCGAGTCCGGACCACAACCGCGCAGATCCTCACAAGGATAGTGCGGTAGCGAAAGTACAGCTCGTTTCGCCTCAGCTCTTTCTCTCGCGGGGTGCCTTCTCAGTTACCATGGCAGGCCCACGGCTGTTCTGCCCTCCCTTTAGCAAAGTGGCGGCCTCCCCCCCCCTTTCTGGTCAATTACACCAGCTGGGAAATATGCGCCCCGTTCCCGAGACGCTGCAGCTC
>NW_015176461.1:224676-233224 GCF_001447785.1 Gekko japonicus | reverse complement strand
GAGAGAGGGAGAAAGAGGGCGGGAGAGACGTTGCAGACAAACTGAGGCTGTTTGCAGGCGCCAGCAGCGGGGAGATGAAAGAGAAACTCCTGGGGGAAGTGGCTGTGCAGTTTGACCGGCTCCAGCGAGAGCAGAAGCGGCGGCCCGTCCCAGGCAGCCCCGCCCCGCAACCCCTATCCTTACCCCCACCCCAGGGCAGCCGCCGCCGCCGCCGCCGCCGCCGCCTGCCCACTCATCTTACCTTCCTGCTCTCTGGTCCCAGAGGAGGAGCCAAAGAGTCCATCGGCTGGCTCAGCTACCCCGTGATGACTCTATCAAGGCCTGACATCAGAGGGATGAAAGAAGGAGAACGTCTTTTGTTGATGGGCAGGGTGATAATTATTCTCTTATTGTTAGGAAACACATTTAATAAGCAAGGAACGTCCCCGCCCGTTGCAAGGCGAAAGCAGCTAATCGCTTCCCTTCTAGTTCGGGACGTCTTCAAGCGTCGGTGTGTGTGTGTGGGGGGGAGAACTGGATCCGGTTCGAAAAAGAAACTAAAGGACCGCTATCCTAATCCCTTAATGAATGGGGACGAAAAGGAGCCGGCTGAAAAAGAAGGGGAGTCTTCTATCCAACAAAATCTCCCCCCTTTCCAAGGACACACTGTTTATTTTTTTTCCAGCGATTTTATACGAAATAAACGATACCGATTTATATTTTAAAAAGGAACTCTTTCCACTCTTTCTCTCCCCACCCCCCTCTGCGGCAGGGACAGAAGGACCGAGGTAACTCTAATCTGCCGCAAACAACAGAACGTTCTTCCCGGTAAGCACGGTTTGGATCGCGGCCCCTACACTTCCTACAGAAGCAAGCATCGCCCCCTACCCCGCCCTGCCTTAAAAGGATTTGGAAGTGTTTCAGATTTCGGGGTGGGAGATCCCAGCCAGATCTTAAGACTCTTGAATAAACTCACGATCATCTTCTAACAGAGCAGTTTACTTGAAGAGTATTTGTTGTGTTTTTTCTTTCTTTCGTGTATCTCAGCCGTATTATACAGCGCTCTATAACCAAATCAAAGGATTTTAAGTCTTTGACACCTTTCTTAGAATTAATTGCAACTCGATTTTATGTTTGCCCGCTCGGAGGTAAGTAATTGCGCAGTGGATTGCAGCCCTAATGATTTATAGCAGCAACAACGGGCAGGCAATAGAAGCTGACCAAGTTGGCCGGAGATATAGTGCTTCTGAAAGGTAATATGAGGAAGGGGGACAGGCAGGAAGGACTACGGTCCCATTATAACAGAAGCTTTGGGCAGTATGGATCGAGTTTTGGGTTACAGGAATAATCATGGGTACACTAGCATTTTTTTAATAAGGGTGGGGGAAAGGTAATCAATTTCCCCACCTTCGGAGGTGAGACTCTGACTACAAATGAACGGACTGAAATTAACTAAAGATCATCGGCCTTGGCAGACGCAATTAAACGATTAGTCAATTTCCCAAGGATCTGGATCCCCCCCCCTCCCGCGCGTGCTCTCTCACTCCCAGTTTCAACTATAACCCAGGAGCTAAAGTCGGTAGAAAGGAGGCTTAATTATAGGTGATATCTGTGCATTTATCTTCAGACGGTGGGCCGGGGGGAGGGGAGAGGGAAAAGAAAAAGAATGAAAAACATCACAGCCTTCTAGGGATGAGAGCTGCTGCTTTCCAAGCGCTTCTGTCTCTGAGCCGGGCTTCAAAGCCCGCTTTTTATTTTTATTTTTGCCTCCCTCCGTTCTTGTTATGTCTGTTCACTTCTGAGTTTCTAGCTGTCAGCATCTGGGGAGTGGGGAGGGGAACTGAGCCCAGCCCAGCAGGTGTGTGTGTGTGTGTGTGTGTGGTGGTGGGGGGGGGTTTGCTAAAAGATCGCTCAGTCGCGCGCTTAGGCTCGGGCAATGCGCGCGAGAAGTTTGGTTTTGAGGGAAGGCCAGCTTCTCCCGACCCTAACAAAATGCTCCAGGAGTTGGGCTGGGTGGCTACTTGTGGAAATTCTGAAAAGAGGGGGCTATTGCTCATTGGCTTGCTAATGGGCCCGTGAGATGCTCAAATGGAGCGCAGGCGAGGAGATTTTCAGCTAAATCAGGGACGCCGTTTCAGGGTAAGGGGGAAAAGGGGATGGGGGGGGGGGAAGACACTCTGCCAGCAAAGTTTAAAGGCCAGTTTTCCCATATCAAAGATTAACAACGCGAATGTAAGCACGCTTACTCAGAAGTCCCACTGATTTCAACGGAATGCTCTCCAGAGCGTGTACCCTCCGGTAGGCGTTGGAAAAAACCCAAAACCCCCGGCGTATTTGTGTTATGGTTACTCTCATAATAGCTACGACGAGTCTCTCTCTCTCTCTCTCTCTCTCATAACCGGATGGATAATTGCTCATAACAGAAGTCCCTCCATGCCTAGAACCAGAAAGATAGTTGCTTCTGTGGACTGACAGCCCCCCTTCATCCGCTGGTCATCCCCGGGGCGCCCCTGAGGAAAGTCAAGGCAACCAGCCTAGGGCGCATTCAGTAGTCTCCGTCTCATCCGACAGCTACTCAGATTCATGTTAAGGTTCGCGATCGTGGCTGTCAACGGTCCTCGTTATGGAATTAGAGCCATCCTTCCACCTCAATGCAAATTGTACGCGAACAAGGATTTTCTGTCTCTACAACTGCACACAATTGTATTCAATTGCATATCTATTTTCATGGCGCGCGCGGGGGGGGGGGGGGGGGGGGGGAGACGAGTCGAGAGCGGAGAAGATATAAGGCTACAGAAGTAACCCTATTTACTAGGAGGTAAATCCCATTGGTTTGCGTGAAATTTACTTCCGAGTAAACACGTTTACTACCGGGGTCCAAAAAATGGCAATAGGTCCTTGACTGCACGTGTAATAGTCTGTGATGCGGACACGGGTCAGTTATGTCCAGATCTGAGACAAATGATTTAAAAGTTCCATGAACTTCACTGGAACGTTTCTTTTTTTCCTTTAATATTCTGAAGCGTTTGGGCTGCAATCCTTTGCAAGCTTACTTGAAAGTCATTCCCATGGAACAAAGTGGGTCGTACTTTTGTGTGTGTTTAGGATCGGCATTTGTGTCAGAAGGCTGGACAGATTTGCTACCCTTTCCATCCCAATTATGCTTCCATCTCTTTTATTGAAAGCCAAATTTTGGGTTTCAGGGTCATGCTTAGTATTCAGACACCAAGGCTTGTTGGTTTTGCCTCACTCTCCTGTCAAACCGCACAGAAGTGCTGCCAATCAGGATCTCTGTGGTTTCTCCTCGAGGACATCAGCAACCATTTCGGGAAAGTTCACAAAAGATCCTGGGAGTAAACAACAACAAAAAAAAACCCTTAGAGAAATAATATTATTGTTAGGGAAGTTCAGTTGGGACGGTGGTTCTGAACAGCCAGCCCAAAACAGGCTTCTGGTCATCCTTTGTTTAATGTACACCAGAATGAAGTCCTTGGCTGTGCCGGTTTCACCGAATGGAGAAGTGAAACTGTGACTTCAAACAACATTCTTTAAATATTGGAAGGAAGTTTTCAGACTCCACAGATCTCTAATTCAGGCTTAGGGGGCTAGAGAGAAGATCAACAAAGCAACAGTGTCCTCCCAACCCTGTTGTTAAAGGATGCATTTTTGTGCTTTGTAACAAAATTCGAGTTCAGTAGCCCCTTGAAGGCCAATAAAATGCTCCAGCTTCTGTGAGCAGAGCTTGGTCATATACAAATAGAATGGAAGTCCATCAGCCCTCTTCCTTCTGTTTATATCTGATGAAGTAAGCTATTACTCAAGAAAGCTTACACCTTGGGAAATGTTGTTGACCTCTAAGGGGCTACTGACTCGAATTTTGTTGTACTACGGTAGCGTAACTGGGCTACTCACCTGGAACTATTTTTGTGCAGTGATACCTTTTTATCAGGACTAACCCAAATGTCACAAAGTCCTGAGCAAGCTTTTTTGTTCCCCAGAGTTCTTGTCAAGTTAGATATTCATTACCGAAAGGAGGAATAAAATAGTTTTTAGTGCTGTCCCACCATGGCCCCCCAAATCTCCCCCCCCCACACCCCTAACATCCAAACTGAAGAGTTCTGAGGATTTGGGAAGCTTGTTTACCGCGTGACAACTTGATCGGTCTTGAGAAAATGTTATGTCTCTGCTATTGTCCTTGGGTTCTACCTGGGATGGACCAACATGGCTACACGCAGTTTTTGCCTGTTGTAAAGCAGCTGGTGGTTAAGGATGAGACCCTCAGCCATCCCGACTGCGGGGCTTTTAAAGCTTGCCTATGCACAAGTGAAGTGGGACTACTTGCCCAAGGTGGCTGACGGGAGCCAGAGCCCTCCCCGACTTTAGATCGCTCCTGTAACACTTGCAGAAGTCTCATTTGGAAAGGGAGGGGGAACCCCACTAGACTGGTGCCTCGATGGGAAAACAAGGAAAACCTCCCCCCCGCTTTTCATACAACATCGTAGCGTTTTCCCGAAAGCCATTTTTGCACCTGCAAAAATGCGATTACAACAAAAATCACCAAGACAGTATTGGATCGCTTCTGTGCATCGGGGAAATCGGCTAACGGCACGACTGTTTACTAAGGATTTTTTAAAAAGGTATTCCAGGTCGGATGGAGAGTCTGCCTGCCAAAGATCTGTTCAAAGGCTCGTTCTGCCTGGTTCTGTTTTGTTGAAAAGACAGATTCCCGAGCTTCACTTTCCCTCCCGGCTCATGGCAACCGAACAGTCGGTTTGGATTCTTTGAAGCTGGCGGCGAGCCCCAACGCGCGCGGGCGCGCACACACACACAGAGGCAGGCTCTGAGTAAATGAAGGGGAAATTGCAGCAAAAATATGCGAACTTCTAAATGAGACAAGATCGCCCCTTCTGCCGTGCGTGGAAGGCGTCCCTCCGAACTTGCTGTACCGCATTTTTGAACTTACTTAGACACATCTTACTATTAAACGAAGTGTTTCAAAGATCCTTGGCTGTTATGTGCCAGCTATGTGATTCGTGGTCCCCCCACTGAAATAACTGGAAACAATTGAAGATTTCAAAGGAGACTTAATTGGTTTAAATAATCAGTGTTACAGTAATACGAATGTTTTTTATAAGGGCCATTTTCTATACTAATCGAATAAACTCGTTTTATGTGTGCATCTATCCATCCATCCGGAGACATCTCTGTTCAAATCTCCACTCTGCTATGAAACTTTCTGAGGCTGCGGTCACACACACTAAATAATCCACTTCCAATGCACTTTCCGACTTGCTATGTGAACGGGCAAAATCCAGTTGGAAAGTGGACTGAAAGTGAATTATTTAGTGTGTGTGACCGCAGGCTGAGTGATCTTGTGCCAGTCTCACCCCCCAATCTACATCACAGTGCTGATGTGAGGATAAAATGGAGGGAAGAAGACCCATAGATTCTTCCTGAACTCCTTGGAGGGAGGGTGGGACAATAATCTAATTGTATATACTCTCAAAATGGCAAGGAAAAACCTTTGAATTCTCAAGAACCCAGGAGCATCAAGTACACCTCCTTTCCGAAAGAGGAGTGGGAGAAAGTTGTGGAAAGCAAGGGGCGCTGCAGTCTACATTAAATTACTTGGTGATGGGTGCAAGACAGAATTCAGAAGGCACCAGAGGTTCTGAGGTAAAGAAGCAAACACTGGATTCTCTCCCTTTGAAAGAACCGTCCCCAGCACTGTCTGAAACACACGACCTGTTCGAGTCATTCAAAGCCATTAACATTGTCAAGTAGTGGCTGGAACGAACACCCCATCCCCCCCCCGTGATCAGAGTCCCAAATAGGAGACATCTCTTCTCCAGTTGTATGATCACTATTGGTGGGTTGTGTGTGTGTGAAGTAAGTGACTGCAGCGGTTCATAGGAGAAAAACCTAGCAGTACTGTAATATCTTTCCATTAGGAGCAACCAAAATACCATACACATGAATAGCGTCTGTCTGCCTGTCCATCCGTCACCGTGTTGAATAATAATGACAGGAGGAGCCTCCGGTGACAAGAAAAACAAAGGGACCGCAATTACTCAAATGTTCCTGAATTCATTGGAACTTAGAATTTGCCACATCTTTCACGCAAACAAGGTATAAATGGATATGTCATCCTAGTTATCCTTCAGATGCGTGGTAGTTTGACATACAGCCACTTTAGATACATACCTTTAGTCATCAGGGTTATATTTTAATCATAAGACTAGAAATATGCACATTTGGACACAACACGGGGGGGGGGCTTTACCGCAACCTGTTGACGAACACCTATGGTGTTCGATAAGATTTATGCTCATGTGAACGCGCATCGGAGTGCAACCTTGGGACTGCGTTTTTGGATTTGCGTTTCAACCCTGATCTTAAATGCCTGATGAGTATTTACGCTTTTGCTTAAGGCTTTTGCCTAAGGCTTCCAGGTTTTGAAACAGTCTTCAGAACCTCTTCGCTGGACTCGAGTGCCGTGGCCTTAGATGCGTTGGCGGTCTGAGGTTTAGTAGCAAAACCTTCTCTCAGCGGCGGCGGAGGGCCTTGTACGCCTGCTCTCCGCTTTCCTCGTGGGATCTGGACTTTTGGGGACGATCGTTTTGGCTAAGGAGGGGGAAACCCGCCTCAGGGAATTCGGTTGCAGCGAGCGAGCTATAGCAAGTGACCTCTGAGTTGATACCTCCAAAAAGTCTAGTCGACCAGCATCTTCGGGGACTAGAGCACTGCTGTCCGTTGGCGAACGCTAGCAAGACTTTGCTATGGCCAGTGAACAGGGCGCTGTACTGATCTTGTCTGCATTTTGAGTTTGGCATACACATTGGCACATTCACCTCTTGCCGCCTTTCCCCAGCTTTTCGGCCTGCTCTTTTACTCCCCCTCCCCAACATCTATCTCAACGTGTTTATCCACGCCAAGGACACACTTCGCGGAGTTGGTAAAAACTTGTGTCAAAGTAGATCCGCTCCTCTTCCAGGTGCCACGACTCTCTGTTATGCTATCCTCAGTCTTAAATGAACCTCTCCTCCCGTAATCCAGATTTTCTGGAATACGTACTTGGTACTATTTGTACTACAAATATGTTGTAAACCGCCCTGAGCCCGCGGGAAGGGCGGGATAAAAATCAAAGGAAACAAACAAACAAACAAACAAATAAATAGGTGGATTTCCGAGTACCTGCGCTAAGGATAGTAGATTAGGACCAATTCATTCCAGTTTCTCTTATTTGGCCGAAGAGCACTACAGCAGCAGTGAGCATATTGCGCCCAGCGGAATCCCATGCTTATCAGTTTTTTAGAATTCAACGTGACATGCAACATTTACTTATTCAGAAATCGGCCCTATTGTAGTCAGTGCTCGAGCTCAGAGAGTTCACAGCCTCAAAGTGCAATCCTAAACAGAGATACGAAGTCCTTTTAAATCCACTGCCGTCGGGTTTACAACGGCGCCACTCTGTTTAGAATGGCAGAGAAGGAATACAAACAGATGCCTAAATTCTTTTTCCCCCTGGCAACAGAAACGGCACTATTCTCGCGCAATAGCATTTGCAGGGGGAAATCTTCTAGACATGAGGGGAAGATTGGACTCTCTTGTTTACTTGATGGATTGGGTCTGGACGCAGGGCCATCTTTCTCTACTCTCGTGGCACATGGACAGGAATGCACGCACATCTGCCACTTGCCACACCATCTGCAACCACATCAATCAATGGAACCCGAGGCACGTGGCTTTGCTCTGACCAAGCCTCATGGAATGGAATGGAATGGCTTGGGCAGAATGGTGCTGTACGGGGGTGAAAGGATGCGCCGGCCAAACCAGATTCTATCAAGTATAGAATCGTTGGTCAATTCCTTGATGGATTTAGACTAAACTGCAATCCTGTGCCAATTACCTGAGTGTCACTTCCACTAAATACAGTGGGTCTCTGGCTTGTAGTTGGCTTGAGATCTCATGGCTCCACACTCTGTTGCCCTTTTGTCCTCCTCTCAGGGCCGGCTCCAGGGTTTTTTGTACTCTAGGCAAGACCACCTTCTGGCGCCCCCCCGTGCGCCCCAATCATGGGGTTGCCAACCTCCAGGCATGGCCTGGAGAGAAGGAAGTCCAGCTGCTGAGCGCGCACCACACACACATACACACACACAGAGTGGATCAGACTACCTCGGGAGGTGGTGGATGCTCCTGAATTCCAGGTATTTCCCAACCTGGAGCTGGCAACGGTGCACATAAACTGTGTCCATTCTTTGCTTTGATGCAGAGAGAACGTGCACTCAGTTGGGCTTGCTGAATGTCTCTAACCCGACCTAACCTAGTGGCCACCACTCAATTCAGTGATGGTGAGTTCCACAGGTTACTGATGCCGCTGGAGAAGAAGCCCGTTCCAATCCTATTCCACTGCCAGTCAACTGCAGGGGGTGCCTCATCATCTGCCAGTCCAAATGGTGGATTCAAACACTGCCACAAAACATCTCCACTGTGCCTTGCACCTGATGTCAAGGGCGTAGACTTTCCAATTTCCGGGGGGGGGGGGGGGGGGGCGGGGCACGGGGGCATG
>NW_015176461.1:201172-223533 GCF_001447785.1 Gekko japonicus | reverse complement strand
GGGGACGGGGTTCGAAAGAGAGACTCCAAAATCGCAGGGTAGCTGCTGGAGCCTCTCCCCAAGATACCCGCCATGTTTCAGGAACATTAAACCAGGGGTTCCAATTCTACGGGCCCCCAAACAGGTTGCCCCATCCCTTCCATTGGTCTCTATGGTGGGAAAAAAGTTACAATGGAGGGGGTAGGGTCAACCTGTTTGGGGGCCCGTAGAATTGGACCCTCTGGTCCAATGTTCTTCAAACTTGGTTGGTATCTTGGGGAGAGGCTCCAGCAGCTACCCTGCAATTTTGGAGCCTCTCCCTCAAATTCCCTCCCCTCCAGCCCCGAGAATATACCCTCTGTTTTCGCCATTGACTTTGATGGCCCATAGGACAAAAGTGACATTTGGCTGGCCCTTTTTCAGGCCCAGCGTTCTAGCGCAGAGCCTGAAAAAGAAGGGTGGGTGGCTCTGCAGGCCATTTTTCAGGCTCGATACTCCGGCGCGGAGCCTGAAAAAAGGCGGGGAGGGCAGCTCAGCAGTCCCCCCCACCCCTATGGTGGTTGCAGCTGTGGCCGAAAGCGGCGGCAGCCATAACTTTTAAAAGAGCCCCTAAGGACAGCTGGGGGAGCCAGAATGACCTCTCGTGCGAGAGGTGGAATTTGCCCCTACGAGTCCAAGGCCACCACCCCGGGGCTCAGGGAGGCAAGGGAATGTTTCACCCCGCCACCCCGCCCCACGGGCATCGCAGCTGCCGCTGAGAACAGGCAGCCACAACTTTTTAAAGAGTCCTGAAGGAGAACTGGGGGAGCCAGAATGACCTCTCGTGCGAGAGGTGGAATTTGCCCCTACGAGTCCAAGGCCACCACCCCGGGGCTCAGGGAGGCAGGAGAACGTTTCGCCCACCCCCCGTCGCAGCTGCCACCAAAAACAGCGGCGGTGGCCATAACTTTTTAAAGAGCCCCTAAGGACAGCTGGGGGAGCCAGAATGACCTCTCGCGTGAGAGGTGGAATTTGCACCTACGACTCCAAAGCCACCACCCCGGGGCTCAGGGAGGCAAGGGAACGTTTCACCCTGCCCCCGCGGGCGTCGCAGCTTCTGCCGAGAACAGCAGCGGCAGTCATAACTTTTTAAAGAGCCCCTAACAAGAGCTGGGGGAGCCAGAATGACCTCTCGCGCGAGAGGTGAAATTTGCCCCTACGAGTCCAAAACCACCACCCCGGAGGAGGGAGAACATTTCGCCCTCCCCCCCCCCAGCACATGCCTGCCTTTCCAAAGGAGCCCGGCTGTCTTCGGAGGAAGTAGCTGGTGGGAAGGGGCAGCAGACTCCGCTCAGAGACCTCGGGCTGGCTCCATGGAGCCAGGAAGCGGGGAGCATCTGAGCGTTCTGGAGAAAGCCCAGTGCTTTCTTCAGAGGAGGGGGGGGGGAGAGAAGGGACTAAAGGAGGCACTGCTTGGAAACCTCGGAGGCTCTCCGCCGGTCACCGGCTTTTGGTGGGGGTGGGGCTGGGTGCAGTTTGGCACCCTTTGGCACTGACTGGCTGGTTCTAGGGCGCCAAACTGCACACGGCCCCGCCCCTGCCAAAAGCCCTGCATCTCCCTGACCACCCCTGCTGCTTCTTTCTCCCCGAGTCCGGCAAACAGTGCTTGCTGGACTCGGGGAGAAAGAGGCGGCGGTGGCAGCAGTCAGGGAGATACAGGGCTTTTGGAGGAGGCTGGGGGGCTTTGGTGGGGGGGATCCAGTTTGGCGCCCTCAGGGCTGGCCCACACTCTAGGCGAATGCCTAGTTCGCCTAGCGGGTGAGCCGGCCCTGCCTCCTCCCAAGGTCCTTCTGTTGGGTATTACAAGTTGAAAACACTCAGTATATCTGGGGTTACATGTTTGTTTATGTTACTCACAGGAAGTCACATGTTTCTCATGTAACCAATGTTCTTTAGATGTAGAAAGCCCGGGAATTTTCTCCCTGATCTAGGAATTTGATTTGGACTAAAGTGTCAAGGTGTATTACCATTTTATGGCTTCTCTTCCCATCTTTGTTTGGTGTTCTGAAGAAGAAGAAGAGTAGCCATAATCTCTCTCTCCTAGTTTTGTCTTTGTAGAGTAAGGATGTAGCCAATTATGCCCTGTTGTTATTTTCATCCCAGTTACCCTTCCTATGCTAGAATTTAGTAAAAACTTTATATTTTAATCACACATGGACTCTCAGTCTGAATTATTTTTCTCTGGCTCTGCTGGAATATTTTATCTCTGCTAAATAGGTTAGGCTATTAGGTTAGGCTGAGAGAAAGAGTGGCTGAGCCAAGCTTCGTGAGCCAAGCTTCCAGGTTCGTGAACTCGAGTCTCTGAGGTCCCAGCTCCAACCACTAATCATCGACTCTCTGAAAGGCTTCCTAGCCGAGTTGCCCTCTCCATGGTTCCGTCTTTTATCAATTGCGAGGAATCCAACAGGTATAGCTCCAGGTTCGAGGTACTTTCAGCCCTATCAGAAACAAATCCATACGCCTGTTTCCAGGTTTCCGGGTGTCTACATGCAGAGGACGCGGGTTTTGTTAAATTTATCAGGCTTTGGATAAAGGGTTGACTATAAACTGAACTTTTGATAAGTCTGTAGATGTAAATATAACAATACCGCATTTTATCAGGCGAACTTATCTGGAGTCACAAGCCAAATAAGTCGAAGAACTGGGGCTTTTTGATCCGCTCCCGAGGAGCTGATTCACTCAGCAGTTTTATATCTGAAACCGACACCAGTTTTAAATCGGTTTTCTCGCTCAAGGAATATCGCCTGCGATTTGGGGCATTTTGGCTTTGCAAGGCGATGAGAATTTTCCGTCAGAGTCCCCCCCCCCCCTTAAAATAAGAGAACTTCAACTCCCAGAGTTCCTTGCAGAGAAACTATAATCCTTTAATTGCTTTACGGTGCAGCTTTAGTGAAAACTTGCCGCTACGGTGTAAAATCTTAGCTATATGCCAGGGTTCCGTTCCCCTGGAGATTCTCAAGCATTTCAGAGGGGCCGACTTTCCTTTAGGATCAGATTGCCGGCGTGAGCAGCGCCCGCTTCCTTAGCAATTGATTCTATGGAAATCGACCGGATCGTCTTCCGAGCGCCTGCTGCTAGCCGACGGGGTCCGCAAGAGACAGCGCATCCGTCGGGGCGGACGGAGCACAGGTGAGAGTTCAAAATTGTATTAGTGGGCTAAGGATAAGGAACATTCCTAAATCGCGAGAAAATCCCGTTTGTCTCCAGCAAGCTAACTGGTGCTAGAAAAGACTCCGTTGATCCGTTAACCCGAGCCGTCTTTTTAAAGCGTGTTGCGTTCGTTTGTTTCTGAGAGTGCGTGTCTAGCTCTTTTGGATCCCGTGGCTGATTTCAGTGTTTGGGGTGTCAGCGAGTACCCAAACTGACCTAAACCCCGGAAGCTCAGAAGTTGCCTCCTTTCCGAGAAGTTGCCTCGGCAGGTTTTTGACAAGCCAGTCTTTGGGGATTTATCCTCTTGCTTGAGGAGTCGGAAAGAGAGATAGGTACTTTTAAAGAATCGGATACATTTAGACGGGGAGGAGAGGGAGAGGGAGGGAGGGAGGGAGAGAGAGAGAGAGAGAAGTTAAACTTGTTAAACAGTTAAATGTGCAGGTATAGGCTGGGGAATAAGTCCTATTGAAGTCCGTGAAGAAACAAACAAACACACCATGCATGACTTCGAACTGCAAGGATATGATACATTTGGGTGGATCAGGCCAAAACCAATCGAGTGCAACGGTCTGTTTCCAACAGCTGGATGCTTCAGCAAACTGAAAAGCAGAGGACAAGGGGATGAAGACTTTCCCCTATTGTTCCACCCCAGATTCTGGTGCTCAGAAACCCAATGGGAGGCTCAGTTTTGTCCACAGGGCAAATAGGCATTGATGAAATAGATAAAGCTGCTCATCAAGAACTGGTTGAAGATTGTTAGTAAACAGACTGGTGTGTGTGTGTGCCTGCACATAAGCAATTTGTGTTCACACACATACAGTCAATTGTCTGCACCTTGACAGTAATCAAATTCTGAACCATTTCTATTTTGTTTTATTTTCCTTTTTCTGCTATCTTGGAACAGGTTATCAATATTTTATTGAAAAAGCAACTTGGATAGGACAATATTCCTGGAGTTTAGGCAGGCCTCCCTGCATTGTATTGGAGAGTCAGTGTGATGTAGCAGTCTGAACATCAGACCAGGATCCGGGAGTTCAAAGCCTCACTCGGTCATGCAATTAGCTGGGTGACCTTAGGCCAGTCATTCTCTCTCTCAGTCTGATCTACCTCAGAAAGTTGTCATGAGAATGAAGGGACCCTGTTTGGGGACATAGGTCGAGGATGCTCCTTTCCCCTCTATGTGCCCCTGCAGTAAGGGTGTCATTTGGTTTGCTTTTCTACACACAATAATGCTTTTTGTCTTGTAGAGCTAATTCTCAAATCATGGTGCTATCAAAACCCAGAACAAGTAAAGAATTCTATCTGTATGGAAGTTCTTTTGTGCAGGCTCCCTTGACACATGATACAGTACTACCACACACAAGAGAGTTTCAAGGTAAATTGTGCCCATGTGTTTTGTTAAAATGTACATTCTGCTTCTTTGATGGGACCTTTGCTCATCTTTCTGGTATGTATTTTATAGGAAAACAATTTTACCACCAATGTAATTAAGTAACAATTAAGGAAAACACCAGGAGGGAACCTTGGAGGCCATTTGTGATGGTATCATTAAAATCATTAGTGGTCATGCCCAAGAATGTAAAGGGACACATTATGTTCAATGAGCAAGTGATGTCCTTTTGAGAAATGCTGAAATAACATTCCACTTAGAAACATTTTTTTCTCTGTGTAATTAGGTGGTGTTTATCCGAGACATGTCAATAAACAAACAAAATCCCAGTTGTTTATATGTAAATTGATGTGCTTCTTTGTTCACAACTGATCACTTAAAATGGGCCTTCTAGAATATGAATAAGACTGCTTCAAACACTGGAAATGGGGTAGAATGATCACATCCTGGTCCATTCCAGTTTTTGCAGCTTTCTTTCCCATTGGGTTCAAGAACAGACGAATACAATAAGAAGCCCATAATAAAAGTAAAAGCTAGTTCTGTTAGAAACATGAACACACATTCAAGCTGTATCTTTTGTTCCAATATTGCAAAGTGCACTGTCAGAAAGCCAAAAACACTGGTATGAGTCAAGCAAAACATTCATTCATCGAACAGAAAAGACAAAATCAAAAAAGCATGATGAAAACTAAAATAATGTATTTTGTTCTGCAAGTATGCTTTTATGGGACATAGAATTTGGGTTAGGTTAATTGATGGGAAGCTTATTATCCCCCCCCCCCAAACTATGCTGTAATATTTCATCAACCCAGGTGCTTGGGGAAAAGATTTGAATAATCTGAGAAGATCTGAGAGATACATGTCTTTTGTAAAGGAGAGACTTTAATATTTTAGCTTTAAAAACACCCCAAACTTCAAAGCCTAAATGAAATGTCATATTTAGAAAGAATGCATTATTTTGCCTTTTAAAATGTGGACCGGGTAAAACTGGATTCAGCCCTTCTTTCCCATCCCATGCATTGGGCAAGCATCACTGTAAGTTGTAGTGGTGGAGGTGGCTAACAGGCTAAGTAGGAACGGGAACAGGGTCTAATCCTGCTCCCCTTGAGAGGTATTGAAAATGTGTTGGCTCATTAAAATTGGTTACCTAAAAATATAAGAAAGGGGATAGCACTTCTGGGATGCAGGCACAGTTTGCCTAGAAATGTAAAATGGCAGGAAATTTTGAAGGTTTTTATATTTTTGTTTTAAATGGACATTTTGGGGCAGTTGCAATATATGCAATATTTACCCACTTGCGAAACAGGGATTATTTTTACTGCTTTACTTGTATTATTTATAACTTGGCATATAAAAATGTACTATTTGGTGTATTTAAGAAATGTAAAAATATAAATGCCTTTGATTTCTATAAGCAAAACTGAAAATACACACAATATGAGGGGGGCAAGACCAGACAGTTTTTGCCATTTGGTGGGAAAAGATAAATGTCAAAAATAGATACCACACTTTTTGTCTTAAAGAAAAGGAAAGTGTTATTTTGATGGAAATAGGTTCAAACAGTTAGGAAAAGGACTAGTAGCATATTTGGATACTAAGTTACACTTTATAACATTGAAAACACTGAGCTTTTCAATGTAGTGTTAGTGTATATGTTAGAACACATCAATTGTGCACAAAATTAGTCATATGTAAACAATTAACACAGCTGAAAATATTTTATGTGTCCACAGTATGCACAGAAATTATCATTATCTAATGTCTTGCATAAAAAAAATCTTCATACTATATATTTTGAATGAAGCTTCACTCATTTCAAAAGGATGTCCTTGGAGTTTATTTTTCAATGCTCCCCCAAATGTCCATTTTTAAACAAAAAATTGAAAAGCATGCTCATAATGGAAAAACATTCTGCCCCTCCTTTGTTCCCCCCCAAGTCTTCACAGCTCTAATAGTGCAGTTATACCCTTCGAACCTAGCAGTTCGAAAGCAAGATATTGCAAGTAGATAAATAGGTACCACTTCGGTGGGAAGGTAACAGCGTTCCGTGCGCCTTGGTGTTTAGTCATGCCGGCCACATGACCACGGAAATGTCTTCGGACAGCGCTGGCTCTTCAGCTTTGAAACAGAGATGAGCACTGCAACCCTAGAGTCGGATTCGACTGGCTTTCGAGCAAGGGAACCTTTACCTTTACCCTTCTAAGCGCATTCAATGGGTTTAGAAGAAGGGTGTGATTCTTCTTAGAGCTGCACTGTAAGATAGCCTGATCTCTTTCCCAGATATGTGATGGTGTGTATCTGTTGCAGCAGGGCAAAGGCATTCTTTTTACTTCCCATCCCTTGTGGTAGGCAACAGTACTTTTGTCATTTCAGTGTAAAGCCAATGCACAGCAATGTGGGATGTGCTTTTTGTGCTTTCTATTATTGTATAATTGAATCCTCTCCATTTACAAGATCACTTGACAATTTTTTTACAAGGTTTCTAGCATAATTCTTGCATGATACAGGGTTGATGTCATACCCTTCCAGGGAAGGAAGGTAGATATAATGAAACAAATATTTATGCTGAGGCAAAAACATATCGTTCCCCCCAAATTAAAATTTAACAAAACCCACATTTTAAGTGTGAAAATTTACCTCAGCATTCAGATGCGACAACTGCAGATCTGAAATCTCTTTAACTGTTTAGATTTTGGCAAGTGCCAGAGATAAAAATGTTATAAACTGGCAAGAGGGAAATATTCCCAAACAACATTGCATGCCACCTATCAAAACATAACTAAAACTATTCCATAACAGCTTTCAAATATCTATTTAGGTATTTATAGTCTACTTTTCTCTCCAACAGGGATCCAAAGCTGCTAACTACATCCTGATCCCCTTGCCCATTTTATCCTCACAACCAAAACTCTGTGAGGTAAGTTAGGCTAGGCTGAGAGAAAATGAAAGAAAGAAAGCAGACATTGGCAGGGAAATGACAGAGTCAGTTCATTTTTTGGTAGACTTCAAAAACAGTCCTTGACACTACAGTGATGTCAGAGAAATGGTGTGCACAGAAACACACAATAGCGTGCACAGAAACATACAATTGTCCCTGGAAGTGGAACCAATTTGTATCCTGGTGGCTGGTTAGCCTGTCTGTCTGTCTCTTCCATTATCTGACTTCTATTATCTGATGACATTTCACCTTCCCATTGCCCCCTTTACACAGTCAGTGAGGTGCTAGAAGTTTAATATCCTTCCCTAATCATCAATATATCTAGTTCCCAATGTGGACAAACCTGTGGATACTTAAATCTAGAGACTGGAGCCATGAACAGACAAGAAAGATCTTCCAACAAATCTGAAAAAGCTCCAGGTTTGCAGACAAATCAGAAATTAAACACACAAACAAACAAACATTGGGATTAAACCCCCACCCAAATAATAAAAGCAGAGCCTGTAGCTTTAAGAAATGAATGCCCTCTTGGGTGACCATTGTGGGGGTTACTAGGCAACCACAACAGTGGCAACCACTGTGCCTTCAAACCTTGATGTTTGTCAGTAAAAGGTGGCAGTGGAGGGCTCTTTACAGGACTGTTTGGGCTTTGAAGGAAGATTAATTGGGGCTAGGACTGGCAGCAACTACCAGGCAACATGATTGTTGGGATTCTTTTAGAGTAAGTCAGCATAGTATTAAGAGACTGAGTCCATGGTGTGTATTAAAATACAAAAGTTTACTATAAACCTAACATAGGAAAAAAGGTACACAGGATATGAAAATAACAAAGAGCTAATATGGCTACATCCTTACAACTAAAAGGTAAAACGGGAATGGCCGGCGTCTTCTTCACAGTCAGAACAAAGAGAGGAAGAAGAGCCAATATGCTAAATACTTGACACATTGGTTTCCAATCAGACTAGCAAGTTAGCTCCAAAGTTCCCGGGCATTCTATTGGCTAAACAGATTGGTTACAAACAAACATGTGACTTCCTGTTGATCATCACAAACATCATTAACCCTGTAAATACTGAAGTGTTTTGACTTGTAATACCCAACAATGATACCACAACAACTTGCATCGCTCACCCTTGTCTGGCTACTGTTCAACAGTAGTCACCCCATAAAAGTCAGTGTGATGTAGTGGTTACAGTTTCAGACTAAGATCGGGGACACTCAGTTTTGAATCCCAACACTTCCTTGAAATCTCCCTGGGTGACCTTAGGGCCAATCACTTTCTCTCAGCTTGACCTACTTCACAGAGTTGTTGTGAGTGTAAAATGGAGGAGTGGACAATTAATGGATCCCCATTGTGAAGAAAGGCAGGTATAATGAAGAAAATAAATAATACTTACAGCTGAAGATGGTGAAGCAGATGAAGGGTAGGTTGGTTGGTGGCCTGGAAGGAGAGAAGCAAGCAAGAAAAGGGGGTGATGGGGTGTTGCCAGAAAGAGGGAAAAGAGGAAATAGTGTGATTAAGGTGGATACCAAGGAAAGTGAGGTGCGTCCACAACTCCCTGTGGGTTCCACACTGCACAGCTTGGCCATAGTTTTCCCAAGTGGAGGCTGTTGAAGGAGGGAAGGAGGAGAAGCTGAATGGAGGGGGGCAGATAAAGGTGGGTTGGCTTGTGGGTGGGTATGAGAGTACGGAGCAGGAAAGGGAAGAAGCTGGGGGTATTTCAGGGAAGGGAAAGAGGACATAGTGTGGGAGGGGAAAATGAGATACCTCCCACAAGTACTTGCACATCCCCTGCTTGTTCCTTCTAAATGTCATTCATTTTTACATTTGGATATGATACACCCCTATATTTTAAGTACAGGGTGTATACAATTTGGATTTGGATTAGTTTCTATCTGATTGCACACCCCTTGTGAATAGTCAATATTTACAGAGGAGAACATTTGGGAACAAATGTATTTCAACCTAATGGTGAGGTGCTATTCTCTTTAAATATTTCACAGAGATAGGTGTTTAGGAGTTTATCACAGACAATTTCTTTTACTAGTAACTCCTTAATGCATAATCTGACACCTTGTTATACACCCTTAACCACAAAAGTAAACTTGTTGCTCCATGAAGCAATTAGATGCATACCCTTCTACAGATCCTTAAAATAAACAACATAAGCACATTTGAAAACACCAGCCATTAAATGTTGCAACTTGTGGGTTCCAAGAGTGTCAGATTGTTTGTAATTATGGTTATTACTTGCTTACAAAGAGAGAGTTGGGAATATGTTTCAGAACCCACAGCCAACAACGAAGTACACACATTCAGGAATGGCAATACTTTTATTGCAGAGCTATAGATGCAGTAACATAAGCACTGTTAAGAATGGCGGCGGCCCCATGGGCATAATAGGATATAGGGTATTCGTATGGAACCCCCCCCCCCATGGCACTGGCCAGTTAGGCACCCTCCTGCGTGTGGGATAAAGCTTGGAGACCGTTAGGTAGCTAAAGCTGAGAACCAACACTCTCCCACGGCACCTAGGAGAAACCCAGACAATACAACTCCCTCCTGCACATCTGTATAGATAAGCATTTCGGCGCAAAGCAGAACAAGCACAGAAAGGACCAGACACAGACTGAGCTCCCCAACCCCCATGGCAGCGTAGCTGACAATATGGATCAAAACAGGCAATGTCAAAGGGACTATTCCATAATTAAGAATGATAGACATTTGTTTTCTATCCTAGGCTAATTTTGGGTAACAACCCAACTGCTGCATTTCCTGGAGGAAAAAGAGATTGAGAGATCACACCAACCCCCTCTCGGAGAACAGGTAGATTCATTTGGCTTTCCAGTACCTGAACAAGAAGAACATCAAAGTGATAAGCATGCTGACAATGTGGTTGACTATAAGTCCAAACTAATGGTAGCTCCAATAGTTCCTCGCTCTGTCACTCATTTGCTTTTAGGCTTCCTGTTTCACTCAGATCTTATCCACCAGGCTTCTTAATTCACAAAAAGATCTGTGATAGCTTAAGGGACCATTCTGGGATGGACTGAGAAAGCAGCAGAGGAACAAACCAGCAGCATTGCAAGCTAGTTCGGATGAAACCACTCAGTTCATACCTTGCCAGCAGGACATGTGATGGGTTGCCCAGAAAAAAAGGCAGGTAAAAATGTGGGGTTTCCCTATTTTTTCCTGAGGGCAAAGGAGAAGTTTTTCAGTTTTTCCAGTGGAAAACTGGGACAGTTTGCATAGCACTAAAAACCTTCTTATATGGTAGACACACATAATAAAGAATTTTTTTGTTTAAATGAAATATGAAATATTTATTCTTTTTGAGTAATAAAATAACTTTATCCAACAAAGCATTTCACACATTACAAATGTTCTGCATGAAAAAGTCTAAGGACTTTTACAAGAACAGTGACTGTAGTTAGATTTTAAAAAATTCTTGTAATAACTGTTGAGATGTTATTAACACAGGTCAACGATTACCTTCAGAGTGAAGTAAAAGCTTTCTTCTTTAGACAGGCAGAGATGGCACATAAACCTACATAACAGTCATTCTGGTTGTACAACCTGTGAGTTAGGCAACACTATATTTGCTACTGGAGTAATAAACACATGTGAGTTTAAAGGTGAAAGCCTCTGCCCTCCTTACATGGTGTTGATTGCTAATCAGGTATGCTCGAGTTCACATCACACTTTGTTCATGAAGCTCCAATAAATTCAATTTTATCAAAAATATGACACCACTTTCCCAATCCCTGTTCCCTCCCTCATTTTGCTATATCTTGAAATGATCAGTTTTATAAAGCAGGTGTTTCCAATTCTGCTTTGAGTGTGGGGGGAAAGCTACACAGCTTGTCTCTCAGTTGTAACCTTGCCTATTTTGCCTGGTCAATACAATGTTTATTGGGTTTGGATCGCAACTATTTAGTGCACATATTTTGGCTAATGCTATATTTAGGAAGTCCAAATTGCAAGCACTTTCCCTTTCCCAACAACTGGCCAAACACACATGCCAGGGGGAGAAATATCTAAATTTACAACAGAGTTCCTGTCCTTGGTTGCCCAGAGCCTGCTGGGGTGGGGTGAAGGAGGCTGCTGGGCTTGTCTCTCTGGTGTTCCACCCTTGCCCCATTTGTCTACCTGCCTGACTCTCAAAGTATGGTTGCCAGCCTCCAGGTGGTGGCTGGAGATCTCCCAGAATTACAACTGATTCCCCAACTAAAGAGATCAGTTCCCCTAGAGAAAATGGCTGCTTTGGAAGGTAAACTCAATGGCATTATATCCTGCTGAGGGTCTCTCTCCTCCTCAAACCCCACTCTCCCCAGGCTCCACCCCCAAATCTCCAGAAATTTTCTGACCCAGACCTGACAAATCTATCCCAAAGTCAAGTGTGTATTAAATTAGATTTATGCATCCTCACACTGCTAGGAACTGTAGTTTGACCCAGTTAGTTCTCAGCATGGATCTGCATGATAAATGCCACCAACCATGCAGGTGTACCAGCAGCACATACCCTTAAATATAGTTGATTTTAAATGATGCATGGCCTTCCTATAATGACTCTGGGGCATACATAACCCAAGCAAACCAGTAAATGATGAGTGTGAATCAGTGGTGGCTACTTGGCCAGCTGCTCTGCTCAGGGCTCCCTATGCAAAACTGCTCCAAATGCTGTTTGTTTTGAATTGCAAACAATTGTATGAGGTGTTAGATATGACATAAAACAGGCACTGCAAACAAGGAAAGTTCAAATGTTGATCACTTTTTAAAATGACATTTGTAGTAGTAGTAGTAGTAGTAGTAATTTTATGGCAATGGGTATAGTATAGCCAGGAGGTCCGAAGATTGTCTTGCAGTCTGAAACTCTAGCTCTTTTTGCGGTGAACTACGCTTGTTTTTTGGGCTGAGAGAACTGTGACTGACCCAAGATCACCCAGCTGGCTTCATGTGTAAGAATACGGAATCAAACTCAGTTCTCCAGGTTATAGTCTGCCACTCAACCACTGCACCAAACTGGCTCTCCTAATGACATTTGTAGTATCCCTGATATGGACAACATTCACAGATGCAGGAGCCTTTGTTCAATTCTGCCTCCACCCCCACCCCACCCTATTTCCCCTCTGAAGATTCAGACTGGCAGCTTGCAAAACATCTCCTTGTCCTGTTGCCTTCCCTCACAGAGGAACTGATATGAAAGGAGCTGTGCCAGAAGCGAGACAGTTTTTGAATATACACCTTGATGTTCGTTTCTATTCTGTCTCACTCTAGAGCCACATTAATACATACAAAGAAGAAACAGTTTATTGTTAGCTGCTATAGATGTCTTCTCCCTTAATGTACCTTGTTTATACTGTTTGCAACACTCAGCATAACCTGTGTCTGTGAGGACAAATCACATGACCAATCCATGACTGGTTGACTGGTTTTTGCTCTTGCTTTTCTATAGAGCTACAATTTTTCCTCCCAAACAAATTCTTCTCTTCCAATTTGAAGTAAAAACTTCAACAGATGTTTTTTTGGGGGGTTTATTTCACCTCCCCACAAAAAAAATCCAAGGTAACTATAAAGTACTGAGACTGAGGCATAGTGTAGTGATTTCAGCTCATACTTTATTAGTTAAATGGAGAACTTGAGATAACTTGCAGGACCCACGGCCCACTTATATTCTTGTTCAAACCACACCCAGCACACACACACACTCCCGTGATAGGCTATACGCAATACTACTTTCACTCACTGGTTCCCTTTAGGATCTGGACTGGCTGACTGGCAAGTCCTAGGATCCTCTGTTTCTATTGTTGTTGGAAGTGAAGCTCAGCTGGCCACGTGTGAGCTCGACCACGTGTGCAGTCTCGCTCCGTATACAACACCCCTCCCCCCAGGTCCAGATCCCCCCCCAGCAAACATAGTCCCCGAGATATAGGGGGCTTCCACCACTCCCTAGTGGAGCGGCATACCTCCGGAGCTGGGGCCATGTTCTTAGGTGCTGTTCTTGTTGGTGCTGGGGGAGACACCTCTACCTCTGGGCCCTCTACAATGGCGGGTGTGTTGTGTGGCTCTTGGTTACTTGGTGGCTCCACAGTTACACCATCATCACCTTCAGGCAGAGCGTTTGGCTGAGGCCGCATTGGAGCAGATGTCTCAGATTCTCCGGGGTCCGGGTCCTCGCCCTCGCTGTCGTCTGGGTCTGTGGGAAGGAGACGGCAGCGTAGCTGATCTATGTGCTGTCTCAATAGTTGATCGTCTTCGCTGGAGACCTCATAGGAGAGGGGCCCTGTCACCCGGATGACTCTGGCTGGAATCCATGTGGGACCCTGTGCGTAGTTCCAGGTGTACACAGGATCCTCTGGGAAGAACCCTCTTCTGGGGCTGTGCTGTGCTCTGGGGCCCTGTCTGGATGGAGGCAGTCCAGCCGAGTCGTCAGGCGCCGGCCCATGAGAAGTTCAGCTGAACTGTGGCCGGTGGTGGTGTGGGGGGTCGTGCACTGGCTGAATCGGAAGGCGGCAAGCTTGTAGTCCCAGTCTCCCTGATCCATGCGGTGCAGGGCCTCTTTCATGGTTCTGACCATGCGCTCTGCCTGGCCATTAGTTGTTGGGTGAAATGGAGTGTAGCATATGTGCCTTATGCCATAGTATAGCACAAACTCATGAAACTCCATGGAGGTGAAGGCTGTGCCATTGTCAGATACCAAGGAGTCAGGGATACCATGGGTGCTAAAAATCTGCCACATTGCATGGATGGCTGAGCGGGAGGACGTGGACAGGACCGGCACCACCTCCAGCCACTTAGTGTAAGCATCTACTAATATAAAGAAGATCTGTCCCTGAAAAGGGCCTGCAAAGTCCAAATGTAGTCATGCCCAAGGCTTGTGGGACGACTTCCATGGCTGCACCGGGGCTTTCGGTGGCTGTGGTCCTGACAAACGCTCCCTCTAAGCTAGGGGGTCTTGTGAGCAAAAATTCCACTTTGTGAGCTACCGGCATTAAATCTGTGAGCGAGCAGTTCGGCTGCTGCATAAATCAGTTTGCTCTGGAGCCCTCCTTCCTGAGCGGAGACAACAATGTGTGAGCCAGAGGCTAAAAAAATGTGAGCTAGCTCTCACTAACTCAGCTTAGAGGGAACACTGGTCCTGACTCCTGAAATTTCTGGCAACACTTCACTTTCTTTTTGATTTCACTGTCCAACCGCAACCACCACATAGCTCCTGACCAGGGCTTTCATCCTGACTATTCCTGGGTGGTTCTCACGTAGGGCGGTGAGTACTCTGTTTTGAAGAGTTTTGGGTACCACCACCTGACTGCCCCACAGTAGGCACTCCTTGTGGGAGGACAATTTGTCTCTACGAGATGCGAATGCCGTGAACTCAGGTCCCACCTGGCCCATGGGCCACCCCCTCCCCACCCAGTCCAGGACCTGGAAGAGGAGGCGATCCTTAGCCATGTGGTGCGGCACCTCTGCTATCTGGACTGGCCAGTCAGGCAGGGCCTCCAGCAGGGTGACGTGGTGAGCTGGGTCTGGGTCGGGTTCAGAGGAAGGCAATGGGAGGTAGCTCAGAGTGTCGGCGTGGCCCATCACTTTGCTGGGGCGGTGGATGAGCTTGTATTGGTACCCCGCCAGGAAGATGAACCAGTACAGCACCCTAGGGGACAGCACCTGTGGGGTCCGGGGTGAGCAGGCCCAAGAGGGGTTTGTGGTCAGTCACCACCATAAAGGTCCAGCCATAGAGATACTCATGAAATTGTTTCTCTCCAGTGACGATCGCTAGGGCCTCTTTATTAATTTGGGCATAATTGCGTTCTGCGACTGGTAAGGTGTAAGAGTAATAGGTGATGGGGACCTCGTGACTGTGTGCCAACCTGTGTCCCAGGACCACCCCACCCCATAAGGAGAAGCATCGCAAGCCAACTCATCAAAGTGGGCGAGGATGGTGTTGGAGGACAAGAGTTCCTTGACCGCCTGGAAGGCGGCTGCATGTTTGGGACCCCAGACCCAGGGAGCATGCTTATCAAGGAGGCGGTGCAGCGGCTCTGCCATGGCAGCCTTGTGGGGCAGGAACGAATGGTAAAAATGTAAAAGTCCTAAAAAGGCTTGTAGCTCCACCTCGGAAGAGGGCGGGGGCGCATCCACAATGGCACGAATCTTGTCCCAAGTGGGGTGGATTCCCTGGGCATCCACAGCAAACCCCAAGAATTCCACTCGTGGCACCCCCAGGAGGCACTTCTCATGCTTCACCTTCAGGCCAGCGTTGTCGAAGCGCTGGAGCACTATCCGAAGCCAGGCCACAAAGGTCTCGGAGTCTGGCACCACTATTAAAACGTCATCAAAAAACGGTGTCAGAACCCACAGCTAACAACGAAGTACACACATTCAGGAATGGTTATACTTTTATTGCAAAGCTATAGATGCAGTAACACAGGCACTGTTAAGAATGGCAGCAACCAATAGAGCCTAATAGGATATAGGGTATTTGTATACACACACCCATGGCATGGGCCAATTAGATACCCTCCCGCGTGCGGGACAAGTTAGGAAACTGTTAGGTGGCTAAAGCTGGGAACCAGGAGTCTCTCACGGTACATAGGAGACTTCCAGACAATACAACCTCCTCCTGCACATCTGTAGAGATAAGCGTTTCAGCAAAGGCAGAACAGCAGGGATAGGAATGTAATAGCAATTAACAAGACACAGAATGAACTCCCCAACCCCCATGGCAGTATAGCTGACAAACGGCTGGACTCCTTGGATGCCTTTGAGGAGACAATCCATGAGGTTTTGGAAAATCCCTGGTGCCACGCTCACCCCGATTGAAGTCGCCTAACTCTGAAAGCCCCCCGATGGGTCACTATAGTTTGGGCCTCGGCGGTGGCTTCATCCACCGGCAGTTGTTGGTATGCTTGGGCCAAGTCCAGCTTCCCGAAAACCCGTGCCCCTGCCAGAGATGCCAAGACATGACTGACCAAGGTATGCGTGGTCCTGGAGTGCCTTGTTAATTGTACACTTATAGTTGGCACAAATTCTGACATCCCCGTTGGGCTTTACAGGGGTCACTATGGGGGTTTCCCACCGGGCATGGGGCACGGATTCTAGCACCCCCTGTTCCATGAGGCAGTCAAGCCTTCATCCGGATGGGCCTCACCATGGGGTCTAGTTCGAGGGCCACCAAGGGTCCGGAGTAGCAGCCGATCATGCCATCAAACACCCTCAGAAACTCATCGCAGCCTGAGTTTACACCCGTCACCCCAAAACCCAGCAGGCCGAACCACAAGAGTCCCAGGAGGCTTGTGAGCCTCCTTTCTACCACCAGCAATTCTAAGAGTCCATCAAAGTCCTTGTACTGCACCATGAACTTGCCCCACCCCTTGATGGCCATTGGGTTCTTTTGGAAGTCCCACAGTGTCAGGCCGCGGGGCTGCTGAAGGAGGCCCCCCCCAAGGGCAGAGCTTCTGCAGGGTTTCTGCAGAGATTATCGAAAATGATGACTCCGTGTCCACTTCCATCTTACAGGGGGCAGGCCCGGGCGATGTGTCCTTGCTTGCTACAGGACTGGCATATGGTGTCTTGGAAATGGCATGTTTTCCTTTCGTGTGCCTTCCCACAGCTGGCGCTAGATGCCTGGGTGACGGGCCTCTCGGGATGTGAGGTCGTTGCTGCCAGTGGCCACAGATTCCATCGAGTGGGGGCCCGTACCTGCATGATTTCCTCGTCTGAGACGTTGGAGACTGGGGATGCACTTGCAAGGTGTACTGTGTGGCTGCAGCACTCTTAATGCGACTTCTTATATGCCATGGCTTCCCGTAGGGCCTGGTCCAGTTTCAAGTCCTTGTGGCTAGTGAGCTTGCGGCGTAGCTTAGGCTCCCATAGGCCTACCACGAACTGGTTCAGTAGTGTGTCGCTGAGGCTGGGGAATTCACACTGAGTGGCCACCTGGTGAAGGCCCACCCGGAAGCGGTTTCGTCAGGACCCTGGAGGCGCGCAAAGAACTCCAAGCACTGTGCCATTTTGGTTGGTTTCAGTGCAAAGTGGTTGGTGAGCACCTTTTCCAGCTCTGAGTAGGTGGCCTTTTTAGGAGATTTTGGGGCTAGCAGGTCTTTCAGTAGCCGGAGTATCTCTATCCTGCATGAGCTGGCCTTAGGGCTTTCTTCTTACCCTTGTCCGTAATGTTGTGGAAGTCGACATAGTACTCCAGGTGCTCAAGCCATGTTTCCCACTGCTCAGGATGCATGGCATTGAATTTGGGGAGGTTACCCAGAGTGACAGCCATGACTCGGGAGGCAGCACGTGGCAGAGGGTAGCCTGGAGCTATGCAGGGCACGGTGACCGGAGAATCGGTGCACGGTGTGGTGCTGGACCCGGGGGCAGTGATGCGGGGCACAGCATCTTGGTGGTCAGAGTGCGGTGTGTGCTTGTGTCTACGTTGGAGTCTGGCTCGCTCCCATCCTCGTCGCCAGTATAAAGTACTGAGACTGAGTCATAGCGTAGTGATTTCAGCTCATACTTTATTAGTTAAATGGAGAACTTGAGATAACTTGCGGGACCCACAGCCCACTTATATTCTTGTTCAAACCATACCCAACACACCCACCCACTCCTGTGATAGGCTATATACAATACTACTTTCACTCACTGGTTCCCTTTAGGATCTAGACTGGCCGATTGGCGAGTCCTAGGATCCTCTGTTTCTATTGTTGTCAGAAGTGAAGGTCAGTGAAACAAGAAAAAGAAAAAACGGTGACAATTTGACGCTAATATTATATTCATAAATCATAATGTACAATAACAAAAAGGTGAACAATATATATGGTGAATATAGACGGTGGTCTCTGGAATAGTGTCCCATTTCGACAACAATCTTCTTCTGAACAAGGATGTATACATAAACTGTCTTTCAACAATTCATTTTTCTTGGTGCCATATTGAAAGTATCACTGTTGTTTCACTTCATTATAAAGCTAAGCTTACAGCTAGGTTCTTCAATGGGCTATAATTGCTGAATGGCGCGTGTGAGCTCGACCACGTATGCAGTCTTGCCCTGTATACAACAGTAACCCAGTGAATTTCTCTGGAGGAGGGGAGAATGACATTGGAAAGCTGCTTTGTGTCCCTGCTGGGGAGAAAAGCAGGATATAAATGTCTAAGTTAATAACTATTATGGGGGGGAGTTGTTGTGTAGAGCAGCAGTCCTTACTCCATGGCTCATAGAGTCACATTTGTAATTACCATGAACCAAAAGACCCACATTTACTTTCATTCCTGTCAAGAGTATCATAGCTAACCCATTTCTCCTGCAGTGGCTGTTTCAAGGTGAAAATCACCTGTCAGCCATAAGCCCCACAGGGCAAGGGGCTTGCCCACCTTCCTGAAACACAAACCAGGCACCATGTTGTGGAACAGTGCTTGGAAGAACCACAAGTGGCATGCCAAAGAGCCACATGTGGCTCCTGAGCTACTGAGTATCACTGATGTAGATTGTAGGGGTCAAGAGAAGGGCTGGAACTCTCAAGAGGGAAATGAAGTTTTCAATCTGTATACTGAAAACTCATGAACCTTTAAACATTTTTAAAAGAATTTTGTTGAAAAGGTTCTGGAACTCTATTCCTCCATGTTCCCCCAGAAAAAAAGCCCTGGATGAGAGTATTTTCAAAGACATAACTAGCAGATAAGTACCAAAGTCTTGTTAAATGTGTTGGGGTAAGTTGTATAGGCATGTAGCTAACAAACATGTTTATTTGTGGTTCAAAGAGTGTAGAATTGGTTGTGAGTCAGCTTTCTATTTGCATTTCCTCAGACAAGCACTTGTACGCGTGGAGCAGCACTCAAGCATGTGAGCCTCCTAATGCAGTCTGAAGTGGTGCAGTCAAGAAACAGGTTTGTCACCTCATCTGCGAAAATTAGTCTCATGGCAGCAACCACTATGAGCCAACAAGAGTGCTCAAAGGAGAGAGGCAATCACTAACCAGATAATTCCAAAGCCCAATTAATATGTTACCATATTAGTGGAGTAGCTATTAAAAAAACAAAAACCTTCATGAGTTGTCTCTGTATTGTTGTTGCTGTCAGTGGTAGCTTCGGTGGACAGCTATGTGGTGTGGCATTGGAAGGAAGTAACTACTGATTACATAAGGGAGGCACCACTCTGTTCACCCTTCCAAATATTAACTGTGCCTTGGAGGAACAGAACCACCAGGGGAACAGTTTTTCAGTGGTTACCATGTGGCAAGGGCAGTCTGTGAATTGTGTATGAACAGCAGTGAATTCTACACATAGAGATAACAGCCTTGCAGCTTTGGAGATTAAAAAAAAACCTAACAAAGTTCAATTAATAGGGGTTGTTTATTACATTTGTATCTTACCTTTCCTCCAAGTAATTAAGGATGCTTACATCAAGTTATCCCATTTTATACCCACAACAATTCTGTGAAGTAGGCCAAACTGAGTGACTGGCCCAAAGTGACCCACTGAGCTTTGTAGCCAATGGGTGAAGCCCAGCTGCACATTCTACTTTTCACCAGAGTAGGATCCATAGATGCATTCAGCAGTTTCAGTTGTGGTCCCATCCCTCTGGCTTTATGAAACTATTAAAATATTCTCCCTTTGATGCTTTTATTTTATACCTTTTGATTGTTAATATGATTTTATCTTTTCACATTACTTTGACTATTCTAATTATTTGGGCTAAAATGTGACTTTTAAAAGTGAAGCGATTGAGCACGCATTTGAACTCAGGTCTCCCTTATCCAAACCCAACAGCCTGTCAGTTCACTTTCAGCCTCTGATTCACCTTCTGAATCTGTCAACAGCAAGTCAAAGGCTGAAGTGAGTTCAGTGGTGATTAACTCAGTGCAAAGAAGCCACTTGTTAACTCAGTGGTTGGATCTCTGGGAAGGACCTTTCCTTCCAGGAGTGTTAAGCTTCCCCTCCCAAGGACAAGTGAAGGAGAAGAACAACAAAGCTCCTTTCATGCATTGTTACAGTTTGTCGTATCGGACAACGTACTGTTCTGTTTGCTTGCTTTCTAATGAGTATTTATATGCCAGGGCAATCATGGCAGTCCTGTCAGAACTGCCACAGCACAACGTTTTTCAGGTCTATTGTAATCTATAGTTGCTGAAGTTTATAACTCAGCAGTAAAAATCTCCTCCAGGCTAAATCTTAGCAAATTAAGTGTCATCACTGAGGTAATTGGTTTTCTTTAAACACCTTGAAAAAAATTTGAACTTGCCAAAGGGCTATCATGTCCAAACGCCTGTGCTTCCCTGGGTGGTTCTAGTTTGTGTATTTTCACTCCTTGCCTGCTCTTTCTTTCTCCCTTTCCCTTACCGAGCCAGCTTTGCTGGGAGGGTAGGGTAAAAAATCTAATGAAATAAATAAATAAATAAATACCATCTCCCCCTTCCCTTACTCCAAAATGGAATCCTAGATCTGTTCATGTTCACAAAAAGAGTTTATCTGAAACTTCCTCAAAGCATAAATGTCAGTACAGCAAGTGTTTTTTGGATTCCATCATTATCCAAGAATCTTCCAGCCTTTAATGCAGATATATTCTAGATGTCACTATGACACAGTCATATATAATATGGCTTCTTGAAGGGAGAGTGAGGCATGGAGAGCCTGTTTACCTATGAACTTTTCCAAGAAATATTTTAAGGTACTTTGTGGTATAGCACAAATATCAGGTCTCCAGAAACCCAAACAGATTTGGATATGCTACTGGACATTGAGATTCTATGGTGGCAGTGATGCCCCAAAATATTACAAAGGGGCTTAAATAATAGAAGTACAAATTTGCTTTTGAATGAACAAAAGATCAGGCCTACTTTGCTGCTTTGGTTCTATGTCTATGATCATTCTAGCTAAAGTGTCTCATGTCCCTCAGCTGACAGCCCAGCACAGCATTTAGGAACACTTTTCCTATCTCAGCACACATACAGCTGAAATAGGGTTTCTTTTATTTATTTGTTATATTTATTTAATTCATTTATACCCTACCTTTATCCCCAAAGGGGAACCGAAATATATCATTCTCTTCTCCCTGTTATCCTCATAGAAATCTTGTGAGGTAGGTTAGGCTGAGTGTGTGTGACTGGCCAAAGATCACTCATTGAGCGTTCATGATACAAGTGGAGAGTCAAACCTGGGCCTTCCAGATACTAGTCTGACATTCTTAACCACTGCACCACGCTGGCTGTCTTTTACTTTTCATATGCTGCTGCCACACACGCTAAGTAATCCACTTTCAATCCACTTTCAGTGCACTTTCAAAGTGGAGTTTTACTGTGTGAACTGGCAAAATCCACTTTGAAAGTGCACTGAAAGTGGATTGAAAGTGGATTACTTAGTGTGTGTGGCAGCAGCCATAGTCACCTGGTAGAGTGACCAGCACCATTCCCTGTGATTTGAAATTCTCACTTCTGTCTGCTCTGTAATGTGACACTATAGGTTTAGAGGCTATCCTAATAAATAAAAATGTGGGTCAGTGGATACAGGTTTTAGTACCCTGACAGTGGTATCCTGTGCAGAGTTACTCCAATTGGGTTTCTTAAACTGTACTAACTCTATGTGGGATTGCTCTGCAAATCCCTGACATTTGACTACACAAGAGGTTTCAATACACATTGATAATATGCAGGTCTGGACAGGACCAGAAGAAGTAGTGTAGTCTCTATTTAAATATCTACATGATAATTAAGGTTGCCTCCACACTGGATATTTAGTTTTTATGTTTTGTAACTGATCTGATTTACCATTTGTGGTCATATTTTAAACTCAGTTACACTAGCCTGTTCAGTGTGGACTAGTTCTACTGCTATCAAAGCTTCACTAGGTTACTGTCTCTTTAAATTTTGCTCCTTGTGCCT
>NW_015176461.1:193776-201120 GCF_001447785.1 Gekko japonicus | reverse complement strand
TGACTTTCCTGACCTCAGATCTTAATTAACTAGTTCCTGTTCTGCTATTGAGGGGCTTTAATTAACTCTTTGCTGCCCAAGCAATTACAACCATGAAAAATAAAATGAAAAAGTAATGAGCAATTGTCTTTGGCTGCAAAGAATAATTAAAGCCCCCTTTAGGAGAAGGAACTGATTAATTATGGACCAATTCCGGATGCTGTGTATTTATGAGTTAACAGGAAGCAATTAATTAAGACACTTAGAAGCAGAAGGCTCTTTAAAAGGAGGGGCTAGGAGGAAATTAGACAGGGAGGAGAGGGGCCTTTGCAGAATGTGACATTTCAGAATAAACATATAGCTGGCCCATGGGAAGTTTTTTGTGCTGATTCAATGTCCCGGGGAACCATTGTTTTAATTCTGTTTTCAGCTGACAGGGGGAAAGGAATGGCTTAACAGTTAGCAGATCCTAGTGTGGAAGTGAGCCAAATATGGTTTTAATTGAAAGACTACCCCTTTGGAAGTTCTATAGTAGGGTGAGGATACACGGAATAGCATCTCTTGCTTTGCAGTTTTCCCAGACTTTGTGCCCAGCCACCTTCCTCAACCTGCTACAGTGAGTAGCAGTTCAGACGTACTCAACAGGAGGCAAGGATAGGGTAACAGGGTTAAAGGCAGAATAGGACAGGAAGTACAGAGGAGTCGCTTCTCTTTTTGCTTTTGGGCTCATAAAGGGCAAGAAGGACTGTCAGATTGACAGCTGGCAACCTTACTTCCCGCAACACACAGGACAGTGTCAGAAAGAAAAGAGATCTGGTTTTATTTTGGGGTGTTCCCAGTTGTGTGCTAATGGATTGAGCCAGGAGCACAAGATGCTACTGTCAGAATGTTCCCTTGGGGATAAAATGCCCAACTTTATTTCCTAAAGTTTGCTGTGTGATGGGTTAGACGAATCAGCCTGCAAGAGTGGCAGTTTTACTTCCAAGTAGCTCTATTGAGTGCACTTGGACTGTCAGAAATCAGTGGATTGTGGCCATGGAAATTCCTTGCAGACACGAGTCAAAGAAGTTAAACCTAAACTGAAACAAAAATCCAGTCATTTGAAATTAAATTCTGAATTCTCATGACCTCTGAAAACTGAGTGGATTGTATTTGCTACAAGGTATTCCCAGACTTTTCTCATGAATGCCTGGTTCTTCAATTTGTACTTTGTAATCTCTGATTTTGCATGCCTTTCTAATTCATACTTGTTCCTAATCACTTGGGTTGTTGGTAGCTGTGCTGCTTTTGGAATTTAGCTAATGACTTGCAATTTGTGCACCTCCCATTTGCAGTTCTCAGCTTTACAATTCATTGGCAGTAATTTAGAGTTCATAATCTCCTCCTTTGCATAATGACCTGAAAATAATTGCATTTCAGTATTAAAGCAACTATTAATTCAGTGAGACATAGCACATATTTAGTATTACAACTCACTTAGAATCGTAAAATCATGGAGTTGGAAGGGACCTCCAGGGTCATCTAGTCTAACCTCCTGCACAATGCAGGAGATTAACAAATACCTTCCCCCACACACTCCCAGAGACCCCTGCTCCATGCCCAGAAGATGGCAAAAAACCTCCAGGATCCTTGGCCAAACTGGCCTGGAGAAAAATTGCTTCCTGACCCCAAAGTGGTGATCAGCATTTCCCTGGGCGTGTAAGAAAGGGCCATAAGAACAAGTACTGATGTAACTCTTCCTGCCCTTCCTCTCATGATCTGCCTAAGTTCACAGAATCAGCATTGCTGTCAGATGGCCATCACTTAAGTAATTAAATAGCAAAATGGAATAATGTATCAGCTAAAAATTGCAGAGTTACTTCATTAATTCTGATGCTATCGTGTAATATGTAAGTTAAACAGCAAGGCTTTGAAAAGAACATTTAAGGCATGATGGAGTTGCCTGTTGCATCTGCTCCTCCCCTTGCCACATGTACTGCTCTGTGCCAACTGCTCTGTGGCTAGCATTTCACACTATCACTGATGTTGGGCATGGAAAGCCATGCACACTGAATGGTAAGCATAAACTACCAACTGGATTTGCGTTTTATTTTTCTTGAAAGAAATCCATGCAGATTTCATGCAGATGCAAAATGAGTCTTTGAAACTTGAAATGTAATTACTTTTCAGATCAGTATTATTCTTCAAAGGATGCAAATTTTAATTTGCAACTTTGTTTAAAAAAGAGAAAATGGAAGAACCTCATAGTCCATGTTTATGACAAAGAGACATTTATTAAGAAAGAGACAGCTGATGATGTGGGATTCATGTACTTCTAATCTAAATTGAACAGATTTTCACAAGGGCACCATCCAGGAAAAGTTAAGTATTTTTGACAGATTTCAATGACACAAAATTAAGCACACGGTTAACTCTCCTGGTGAGATCAGCAGAACTTAGAAATGCTTTACTTTAGCAGAACTGTGCTCTTGTGTTTAATATACGATGTCAAGGTGGCTGAAAGACTGTTAGTCATTTTCTAGATAAAAACAAAGATGAACATAAGCATCAACATACAAAATGAACAATTTCCCCCACAAGAGTATGTATACAAACCAATAAACAATTTTTGTGAGTATTGTGTGTGTGTGTGTGCTTGCAAGCCTGGAAGTCATGGTGACTTCTGACAACCCCTAGTGGGGCTAGGACATTTTTCAGAATGGCTTGATTGCCTGACTCGGCATCCTGGCCCTGATATTCCTTGCAGGTCTCCCTTCCAAGTGCTTGCCAGGGTCGGCCCTGCTTAGCTTCCTAGATCTGATGAGATTGGGCTTGCCTGGACTATCCAGATCAGGGCCAATAAACAAATGTTTTAAATTATTGAGAAGTTAACCATATGCTTTATAATATTTGAGATCCACTGTGGCGTAGTGATTAGAATGCTGGACTAGGATCTGAGAGACTGAGGCTGACATGGAAGCTTGCTGGGTGACTTTGGGCCAGTCACACATTCTCAGCCTAACCTATCTCACAGGGTTGTTGTAAGGATAAAGTGGGGAGAGAAGAACTATGTCCTCATTAGGGAGAAAGGTGTGGTATAAATGCATGAATATAATTCCAATTAAATAGTGAGAGCATCTGACTCTCAAAAATGCATATTTATTTGAAGGAGACATAACAATATCAGGACTCTCATGAACATAGAACAGGAAAAATAACCATTGTAATGAATTTGTCAAAGTATGAATCATATTTCATGTATCATAAATTGAAACCTCTCCATCAATGACTATTCTACCCTATCATGTGCCAGGATTCAACCTTGAGGCTGTCTGTTGTTTCCCATTTCCTAGCAATTTCTAGTCCTGCAGTAGAAATAGGTGAAATTGTACAGTTTTGTGCAATACATTGTTACTATGTACTTGAAAATCCTTAACAATAACACAGATGGGTCCAGAGTGACATTCTGTTTAGTTATCCTAGTAAACTTTTCTTAAATACAAAAATCCAGAAATGCTGTGCATAATTACATGATCACTTGGTGATTCCATGCAACTGGCAATCTGTCCAACAGTAAGGGGAAGAATTTCCAGAAATGTAATCTACTCATGTTGTATACTTTGTTGTTGTTATCAAGTAAGAGCTGATTTATGGTGATCCTGTAGGGTTTTCAAGGCAAGAGACATTCAGAGATGGCTTGTTATTCATTGGTGGTCTCCCTGTGAATAACATGACCCTGTTATTAATTGGTGGTCTCCCATCCAAATACTAGACAGGGCTGACCCTGCTTAGCTTTCAAGATCTGACAAGATCTACTTATGTATTATTTCTGAGGACATTTCCTTACTCCTGCATTACATATGCATTGCAACCTCCTCCTTATACCCTTCCCAACAAAAAAATGGATGATTCCCACTGTTAATTCTGAGTATAATAATCTGGTGGAGAGAATTATATCCCAGCACCATCTCTCTCCCTGCCTATAGGTGTTAGTTCTTGTAAACCCAAGGGGATTCTGGTACACAGTCTATTGCTGTGTGAGGGAATTCTGGATTCAGCTTTGAATTATCATTCTTAAGGATGCTGGAGCCACATTTCTATCAGGATGTAATGTGTAGGCATCACCTAACTGGTTATGCATTTAAATCACATTAATTTTAGTGGGAGACCTAAGCATGTGCTTATACAAGTTACACAACAAATTAATGCAACTTAGAAGTGATTATCACTTTGGTCAGATCTTGCCCTTTGATCAGATTTTGAATAGACATACAATATAAACCTAGCTTGTTACTATATCTTAGCATGATGTTCTGCTACTCAGTTCATCTGCCAAGCTGCTGCTGACATTTGGCTGCAACCACTTGATTTTAGCTCTGCTATACTTATTCCAAGCAATGATGAGTGATCCTGTCATTTGTAAACAAAGGAGAATCCTGTAAGTGTATATGAACTTTGCATTGCCATTACTAGATGGATAATTAAATTGTTTGAGTACATATATGCTTTGATCTGACTGTGAACTTACCTAATAACTGGTAATAGAATCTATAGGTTTTAAAATACATTTCAAAATCATATTTGAATAGTAAATATATTATTATATTATTCAATGGTTGATCCAGGAGAAATTACAGAGATATCCTTTCCCTCCTCTCCTTCTGTATCTCTTCACTTCTCATTCTTATCCTTGTCCTTTTATTTTTATCTTAGCTTGAGGCATGAGGAGACCTCAGCCTTCAGCCAGAGTGGTACAGCAACATGAAATGGTACCTGAAGTCCTGAAAGATGAACTTGCAAGAGACATCAAGATATGCAGCCTTGCTGCAGAATATGTTGCCTTTAAACATTGGACACCACATCTGCTGCTTGATCTTTGGTCTGGGACACCAAGGGCACCATATTGTATAACTAGAACCTGGGGCAAAATAGGAGTCAGAAGGCTTGGCATTCAGCTAGGCTGCTAAAGCAATGCAAAATGGGTGCCATATCATAGGTTTCTGGAGGGCTGATTCCAATGTGGGTCCCATTTGTGTGGATTAGAGATGGCAGCCTTAACCATGTGACTAGGTCATGACCTGTAGACTCCTGACCACATGGCAAAATGTACATTATTATATTGCCAACTTCCCTGGTGAGGGGATCATAATAGTCTCCATGCTGCGTGGCCCGTCACCTGGTTCTCATCCACTTGGTTGTTCCAAAGACTGGACCATTCATTATCTGGTCTTTCCAGTTCTGTTACACTGCAACTGACAGTGCAATTATATTTAACAATGTTTTGCTTTGTTAATATGATCCAATATCTAACATTTTGCAAAACAAATATGTCATCTCCAGTTGTTTCCCCTCTGCTCATAACATCTCTGAGTCAGAACAACTCTTTGTTTTTCCTGTAATTTCACCTCCAGGGCTGTTTATGCATGCTTGCAATGTGTTCCACAGAACACCTCCATCTTTCACAAACATCTTTCCCAATCAAATATAATTGGGCTAGAGCTTCATGATAAGGACAATTTTCTTTCTGTGGCCAAGTCTTTAAATCAGTTAGGGTAAGTCTTGCTTGATCTTGAAAGCACTAGTGTATGCAAAGTTCCTGAAGAAATGTGGAGATTTCCAGCTTTGACACAGTAAATCCCAGTGGGGCCAACTGATCTGGACCACATTGGTTATTCTTCTTGGGCACCAATTTACCATGGGCACTATTTACCATGAGGCATAAAAATCAACTGCAATTAATGCTCTTTAGAAACCTTTTTTTTGTGTGTGATTTAATATTGGATATATTTAACAGCAAACTTTTTCCATTCTGTTGCCCTCCTGAACTGAAAATGGTTCTTCTCATGAACCCTTCCACCTCCCTGTTATAAACAAAAGCATCCCAAGTGGAGCAGAAGGTCAGCATGGCAACAATCAGTAATAATGACCGAGATGTTCTGTGATGTATTGAAGTGGTGCTGAGCTCCCCCTGGTATTTATGCTTGAAGCAAAGTCTGAAATATTCTTTCAATGCATTTCAATTCTGTAAAATGATTTCAAGGATTAAGTGAATTACTTTCTAAAACATGTCCCACTGAAATATGAGATACCTAAAAGATAACACATATTTTTAAACCTTTTCCACTGCTAAACATTTTTGAAGTTTAAGTCATTACAGATATTTTATTCAGGAAGAGACAAGGTGGCTGGCTGAGTCTAAACCACAAGCTACACTCTAACCAGAAGTTTCATTAGTAATATAAGCAACTAGGAATAAGGCCCGTTGTGGAAATAAATACAATGAGCTCTAGAAAGAGGCTCTGGGCGGGTGCCCCGGCCTTGGGCACTCAGTGTCAATTTGCTGTGGTGACTTCAGCAGGGTATAATGACACTGAGTCCACCATTTTCTCCAAAGGAACTGATCTTGCTACCTGAAGAACAGTTGTAATTTTGAGTGATCTCCAGTTCTCACCTGGCAACAATGGTTCAGTATGAGGGAATGGCTGGTTTGGAGGGTGGAGTCTATTGCATTCTACCTGTCTGAGGTCCCACCCTTCCTCAAGCCCCACCCTCTCCAGGCTCCACCCCTCAAATCTCCAGGAATTTCCAAACCTGGAATTGGCAACCCTATCTCCTTCCCAGCCAACCATCAACCTACCTTTATCTGCCCCTCTGACTTCAGATTTCAATCTCCTCCCCCCTCCCTTCTGGAGAGCAGTTGTAATTCTGAGTGATCTCCAGCCTACACCTGGAGATTGGCAACAATGGTTCCCCAAGAGGGAATGGGTGGTTTGGAGGGTGGAGTCTGTGGCATTCTACTTGTCAGAGGTCCCACCCCTCCTGAAACCTCACCCTCTCCAGGCTCCATCCCTCACATCTCCAGGAATTTCTCACCTGGAGTTGGCAACCCAATCTCCTTCCCAGCCAATCATCAACCTACCTTTATTTCCCCCTCTCTATTCAGCTTTCCATCTCCCCCCCCCACCAGCAGCCTCCACTGTACTCTGAAGCCCTGACTGCCACATCACATTGGCTGTCATGGGGGGCATCTCAGCAGGATATAAGGATGCAGAGTCCGCCATTTTCTCCAGGGGAACTTATCTCTGCCATCTGGAAAGCAGTTGTAATTCTGAGTGATCTCCAGCCCTCACCTGAAGATTGGCAACAATAGTTTCCCAGGAGAAAAAGTAGTCTTTCTCTGCAGTGGGGACTAAAGCAGGTAACATCATTCTCCTCTCCCACTTTTTACTTGCACAACAACCCTGTGAGGTAGGTTAGGCTGAAAGGCTGTGACTGGTCCAAAATCACCCACTCAGCTTCTACAGCAAGAACTTGGATCTCAGAGACCCTGCTTTGAAGCACTGATGGCTACGCCTAGGGTAGCCAACCTCCAGGTGGAGCCTGAAG
>NW_015176461.1:142461-193504 GCF_001447785.1 Gekko japonicus | reverse complement strand
TGGTGATGGAATCCCCAGTCTTTGGGGGTTCCGTGGAAAGTTGGCAACCCAAGGGTCTGGCCTTTCCTTGCGTCCTTGGGCTACCCCCTCCCTTTGTTACTGTGCAGAGCGGGGGAGACTATGTGGTCAGAGCACAACGCAGATTATTAGCCCAAATAAAAGATTTTATTTAAGTATTTTCACAGTTATGGAGCGCACACACACACTAAATAAGGCACAGCTGTAGGAGTGAGGACACACTATGAACCCACATGGGCATAAATCTACAGGGGTTAAACGCCATCCCCTACACAGCAGCCTCTGGCTCTGTGCTCCAGCCTCTCTCTCTCTCTGGCCCAAGAGATCAGGGAAACTTCCATTCATTTCCCAGTCCAGCTGACTGTGGAGTGGCTGAATTTCTGCTGCCTCCCAGGGTTCCCCCACATCTGTGGCTTCTGGCCTGGACGGCCTGGTCAACACAGGCAGCAGGAGCCTTTCCTAACCTCTTGTAGGATGAAGACGGCCTCCTCCCTGAATGGGCTGGAGTAT
Source organism: Gekko japonicus (assembly GCF_001447785.1). Classification (NCBI taxonomy): domain Eukaryota; kingdom Metazoa; phylum Chordata; class Lepidosauria; order Squamata; family Gekkonidae; genus Gekko; species Gekko japonicus. The sequence goes on along the minus strand of NW_015176461.1, from coordinate 192,976 downwards.
TGATGCTGCCTTACCCCTTGGGACAGTCCCTCTTTTCCCGCTCTTTTTGGCCTTGGGGCAGCTGGGAATTGTAGTCCAGCAGATGAGGAAGCCCCATTCAACCCAGTAAGTGATACTACTACAGGCCCCTCTCTGGGACTACAGCTCAACACACAGGTAACTGCCATTTCGTTACACCTACCAACAGCCACTGAGGGAAACGTTACTCCCACACAGGAGGAAAGCAGGAGAAGCATCTTCCTCAAAAGAGAAAGCCAGGCAGAGTGGCTGAAGGGGCAGTAGGCGGGGAAAAGCAGCAGACCCAGGACCCGACCAATGGCACGCAAGTACTCTTGAGTGGCGGCTGATGGGCCAATGGCTGAGGGAGAGCATTTTGCAGCCAATGGGAGCTCATGGAATGTTGCTACTTTAAAACAGCATTATTATATAGAGAGATTATTTTCACTTGAGGGGAACAGATAATGCATTAAACACATTAGCTCTTCTAGCCAATAGAAGGTTAGGGGTTATAGAATGTTATAACTGGGCTACAAAGGAAGGATCTCTGTTAATTAAGACTTGCAACACAATTCCAACATCTTCTGTGTGAGATTTAGGCAAATGAGTATATAAAGTACTGAGGATATTCTTTCTCAGTTTTTTGACCTGTTGCCTCCACTTTTGAGTGAACCTTGCTACTCTCCAGTCTTCTAGTACAGCACCTAAATTCAGCAGTCACGCACACTAAATAATCCACTTTCAATCCACTTTCAAACTGGATTTTGCCAGTTCACACAGTGACTTCGTTAATAAAGCTGATTCACTGTTCACAAGCTGTGTTGAGTCTCGTATTCAACAATTGGCGACGAAGGTGGGATACTAGAGTGGGTAGGCAGCCCCACTGAACCGACGTCAAAATGGCAGACGACCGAGAAGCCCCTGAGGAGCCCAGGGCAGAAGAATGAGACCCAGCTGATCAAGCGGCTGCAGCACTTGTACCAGTGCCTGCACCCCAAACAGTGATGGCCGTTCGAACCGGACCCAGAGGACTGGGACTCTTACTTCGCCAGGTTCCAGTTCCATCTACAGACAAACCAAATCGATTATGAGGACCAGCAAAAGGCGACGCTCCTCAGTTCCTGTGGGAGAGCTGTATTCAACGTCACTCGGTCCCTGGTCACTCCAGCTGAAATCAAGAACGAGACAAACATACAGAGCAACAGGCTCTCTTTTAAACAGTCTGGGCTTGGGTAGCCATGCCCAAAGTCAGATATTAACCAATCACTATATACAGATAAGGTCCAATCAAAGTGCTTCCCTCCATAACATTGTGCTGCTCTGATTAGTGGACTTACAATCCTGTCCAGAACACAAGCTCATCACAGAACTTAATACATAACAATTCCTCCTCCCTAAGATGGAACAACCTGGGAGCACACGTCTTTTAGATAAGCAGGAGGCTGCTTACTCCGTTGTGACTGTCTTAATATTACAGCTGGGGGATTGGTTGGATGTTCCCTGTTGTTAGGGCTATCCAGAATACCTTGTGGGCAAGTTGTCTGAGACCTGTCTTCAGACTGGTGACTGGGTTAAGTTGGGATACTGGGCGGTTCTCCCTCGTGGGAGTTGTCTGAGCTCAGGAGCTCTACCCGTTCATCCAGTTCGGGTACGTCGGCTACTGCAGTATTGGACTCAGGGTCTACCTCAGCCCACCGTTTTTTTAACTGGTCGATGTGCCATTTGAACACTCGACCATCATTTAACCGTACTGTAAAAGTACGTGAACCCCTTCACTCAGAGTCTCAGAGTGGCTTACAAACTCCTTTCCCTTCCCCTCCCCACAACAGACACCCTGTGAGGTAGGTGGGGCTGAGAGTGCTCTTTCAAGAACAGCTGTGATAGAACTATGGCTTGCCCAAGGTCATCCAGCAGCTGCAAGTGGAGAAGTGGGGAATCATACTCGGTTCTCCCAGATTAGAGTACACGCACAACTACTACACCAAACTGGTGCCATTGGAAGCAGTTCTATTCAGAACCCTACTGAAGTCTTCTAGGTAGAGTTTACTCCGAAAAGAAGTGTCCTAGAGACTGCACTGATAGCGAGCAACTTAGCCTATTTAGGTTTGTAAGAGAGGATAAGGGAGAGGGCAGCATTACTGACCAGTGAAGCTCAAATTTGCTGCATTTTTGTGATGCTTAGTTGCTATCTTTTCCTAGTTTCATGCTTGTGAATGGAATGCTGAGACTGGGTAGACAAACTCTCAACCAGTTTCTGGTCTAGCCAATTTCATTCCTAAGGAAGTATATAAACAGAAAAAAAGGTATGTTTCTTTTCTTTTTTATCAACACTGGGTGAAAGGTATAGGAGTTCAATTACACCAAGCTTGTAAATAGCTCACAGAGAATGGAAAATAACGACAACTAGTCCAATTAAATGCTACTGTAACTGGCATGACAAGTTTTCTCAGTCCTGGTAATGCAGAAGGGCTGATTCAAATGAATGTTTGTTGCCTTCTTGAAGAGTTGAAGTGGACAAGTCAAATTATTATTTTAAATTTACCTTCTATTGTTGTAGATTTCAAAAGGTTTTTCATGTTGATTTATTTTAATAGGTTTAAGCACACCTAGCCCTTTGCTGGATTCTGGCAACTTTCAATATCTGCCCCAAGAATCTTCCCTAAGCAACCTGTTCGTACTAAGACCCCACCCAATGTTTGGAGATCCTATCACTGTGTATTAAGTTGGCAGATGCTCAGACCTTTGGTGTGAATGACCCTGAAAACTGACTTCCCATTTTCAGATCACCAGGTTAATCTTATGTTGTTGTTTTTCTGATTTTCTTGTAGTGTTCTTCCTTTTGAGTTACCTTGAGAAGATCATTGGAGAGGTACAATACAAATTTACTATATAAATAATAAAAAATGTCCTTTTAAACTAAGCTTGGAGGGGAAACTGCTTTCAAACATTTCTTCAGCTGTTCATGAACATCAATTTCAAGATTTTCCCTTCATGTATATTGTCCTTTACCTTGTCATCTCATGTCATCATTCAAAAACCTAAGTTGTAAATACGATTGATTGCACTTTATTTAATTTTTAATATGAAGTTGTTTGAGAACTGCTTGTTATAGGTCATCATAAGAATAACATATGTACTCCTGAGTTATTTAAAACCGGGTTCTCCATCCCTCCTTGTTCTACTTGCCAACCCCATAGCTCATGGTGTTTTAAATATTTAATAGTATTTTGAACACTGCATGATGAGTTCGGCCTACTGCTATAAGAGTTGCAGCAATACTGATGAAGCGTCAGCAGTGGCAAACTGTTGGTAAGCTGTAGGCAAAATTTGTAACAAATGTCATACTCTACCTTTCTTCCCAAGGGGGGTACAAAGTGGCTAACATCATTCTCCTGTCCTCCATTTCATCCTCACAACAACCCTGTGAGGCAGGTAATGGTGAGAATGGTGAGCAGGCTTCCATAGCTGAGGTGGGATTCAACCTGGGTCTTCCAGATTCTAGTTCAACATTCTAATGGTTACACCACACAGGCTCTGATAGGTCAGGGGATTTGTTAACTCCCCCGGTCCCCCTCTCTTGTTTTGTCACAGAGGAGATATCTTCTGCCCTTGCAGTGTATGCTGCCTGCACTTTCCTTTCCTTTCCTTTTTTTTTTTTGGTGAGTGAACCTTTGCTTCCATTGCAAATATCAATAGGCTGTCCTGGAGCTAATCTGTGCCAGGATGGTCTGGTTCTCTTAGCTTTGGCACTGCAAGTCACACCATCAGTCTGACACTAGTGGCCAATTTTGGAGTGCCTAGCTCTATTTTCTGATGAGTTAACATGTGACATATATAACCATAGCCTAGAATGCAAAAGGTATGTGTGTGTTTTCTAGAGATTACTTGGGCCAGGATATTTTCTCCCCTTCATTTTTGGCATTTCAACTCCAATGATCATCTGGAAACTGGTGAACTATTTTGAGACTCTCAGCTTTCTTTTCTGCTTAATTATGCCTGCAAAATACTGTCCACCTTAGCTTCAAATGCAAAGAGTGGAGGGGCACTTCTGCAGCACAGTGCTGTATGTTCCAAATCCCTTCATTTCTGGCACAGAAACTCCCATAATCATCTTGAAGCTAGTGGCAATTTTTGAGGCTTCTAGGTTTAGTTTTGGATGAGTTTTACCTGCCACAGGCCACCATAACTTTCAAAGCAAAAAGTGGGCCTTGGGGGGGGGGGGGGTGTTTCTAGAGACTGCTTGAGCCAGGATGTTCCAGTTCTTTTCATGTTTGACACTGCATATGCCACTATCAACCTAAAGCAGGGGCCAATATTGAGGCTCCTAGCCTTATTTTTGGATGAGCTATCCTGACACAAATGTATGGATAATTGAACAGATGGATGGATGAATCTTTTTATTGCTATTGATATTTTTATTTCACTCTGCTTAAACAAGCTTCCAAGGCAGGTCTTACTGCTTTTGTTAATATTAAAAATTCCAGCAAAGGTTATTTGTGTTGCTGCACCTTAAAGACTAAATATATATTACAGAGCAAGCCTAGTGGAAGTTTATGCCACAAGGATCCTTTAAAAAAGAAAGAAAGTAATATTAGTGACTGGCTGCCCTGAGCCCTACTTGGCAGGGAAAGGAGTGGGATATCAGCGGAATAAATAAGATTACACGATTAGTGATCAGATAATGACAATTTTTGATCCATATTCAATTGCCAAATTAGGGTTTATGCATACATAATTATACCTATTCCTCATGTTCTCTTGCAGCACAGCTATTAACTGTAATCTTTGGGCTCTTTGGAAATTGCTCTAACACCCCACAAATGTGATTATGCCACAGAATACCAATCATATGAGTCAGTCTTACAACAAACAAACAAAATTCAGAGCCCACAATCCCAGTAGACAATGACATGCCCATGTGTCCGTCTGACTGCAACTCCATCTCCCCATCTCCAAGCACAGGACCTACTGTGGTTTTAAACTGCCTCCACTTTCAAAAGGCTTACTAATCCCCCACTTTGAAAAGTGAAGAAGGAAGAGGAGAATGTCTGAAGTGAAAACTGACACTTCTTGCTCTGGGCATGAAACTATTTCTTCCCCCCCTCCTGGGGATTAGTTGACATTCTATTAGTGCTGTAGCAATGACTAGCAGCAGATCAAGGGCCTCATCTCCTTAGGACAGAGTTTAGCAACGCACTGTAGTAAAACATGATATTTCTTGCAGGGGCGAGCTCCCCATCTTTGCACATGGCTCAGAACCCGATAGCCTCTAAAATTCCCCCCTCAGGCAGTCTTTCTCATCCTTTGTTTGGAGCAAGTTTTGACTACAGCAATACTAATTGATTAAATGTAATAACCAGAGATTATAGCTTAGAAAGTGAGAGAGATAACATTTTTAGTGCACGGCGTCTCTAAGTATTCACAGAACAGATACGAGTGTACTTCTACATTCTAGACACTAATAAAAGTCAGCTTTATTATTTACTGTAACACCAGAGGGATAATTATTATGATAATTCATTTACACTCCATTCCCCCCCCATAATTTTTATTTTCAAGACAAACAAACATAAAATGGGTACATTAACACATATCATTTTTTCCTATTAGTCTACCTCATACATAATCTAAAACTATGTCAATTTTCCACCTTATGTATATAATATTTTGCAAGGATATAGATATATAATTTCTTATTTTCTACTAATTTAACTTTTGTCTAAGTATTTTTGTATAATCCTCCATTAACTGTATATGGTTATATTGTTCTTATTTTCTTCTAGTTGGATTATCCACTCCACTTTTAAGCAAATGTGGTTTGTCATTATCCTATATTCTAACAGCAAAGTCAGTCGCATTGTTGAATACTTAAATCTGGTGACTAGAGCTGTGAAAGGGCAAGACAGAGCTTTCTAAAAACTTGAAATGGGCCTCAGTTTTGCATAAAAATGTGAAATCTAAAAAGAATACATTGGGTGGTTTAAAAAATGCAAAAATGATAAAAAAGAGCCCCTGCAGCTTTAAGCAACAGATTGTCTCTGTTGCTAGGTAACCACAATATTCCAGGTTTCAGTTTATGTGAGTAACAAGGCATAGGGAGGGGACAGGCACCTTTCCAGCCCTATTTTGGCCTTTGAAGGAGGATTCATTGGGGCAGGTATAGGTTTGCCAGCTCCAGGTTGGGAAATTCCTGGAGATTTTTTTGATGAAGTGTGAGGAGTGCAGGGTTTGGGGAGAAGAGAGGCCATAGCATGGTATAATGCCACAGAGTCCATCCTCCAAAACAGCCATTTTTCCAAGGGGCACAGATGTCTGGAGTTCAGTTATAATTCTGGGAGATGTCTGGGTCCTACCTGGAGGTTGGCAACCCTAGGCCCAGCAGCACCCTCTGGGTGACTTGATACCACCTGACTTCCATGACTCAAGTAGGCCTGGCTGCTTGCTGCTTTTCAACAACAGTTACCCTATGAAAGCCAATGTGGTGTAGCAATTAGAACTTAAGAGGAGGGTCTGTGAGACCCAGGTTCAGATCCCTATTTTGCTGTGGAAGATGACCGGGTGATTTGGACCAGTCACATACTTTCAGCCTAACCTATCTCACAGGTTTGTTGTGCAGATAAAAAAGAGGAGAATAATGTAAACTGCTTTGGTCCCACTATGGAGAAAGACCATGTACAGGATTAACCCACTCAGTCTAGTCCAGGAATGTGAGGGAACCCTGCACTTTCAGCACATTAAACAACAAACCACAAGGTAGTCTATACCCTCTCTGGTTTTCAGAACAATTTGCCACCAGAATCTCTTTCAATAGTCCCTGCCTTTCCTAAGGGAAGAGATTCAAGCCCTTAGTTGGCATCTGGGGTTTACACATCAGCAGCTCTACTCAGAGATGCACACTTTACTCTTAATATGGTTGCTTGGTGTGGTCAGCGTCAGCCACAAGATTTACTCTTGGAGTTCAAGTTACACATCAGAAACAATTAGAAATAAGAATGATCTTTATTCAGTACAGAGCATAGCAAACAGACTACTAGGATACAAAAATAACAAAGGCTATGGCTATTTGCCTTAACTACACATTAATGAGATTCATAGTTACCACTTGGATTGCCCATAGTCCATGTGAGTACCAAGGGATCTTGAGGAGAGATCCCATCTTACACAAGCATGAAATCCAGTTCACAAAGCAGCTCTTTGTTTCCCAAAAGACAGCATTTCAGGTGCAATAAACAGACAATGGCAAGAGGAGAGAAGAGAGCAAGAGAGCCACTCTCATAGAGTTCAATGGAATTATACTCCAATACTAGTCATAATCAGCTGTGGCCACCAGCCAATCACGAGCAGCAGGGGTGTATGGCCAATTGTTGGTTGCCATAGCTGCGTGTGGGGATAGGCTAGAAGTTTGGAGGCCCTGCCTGCAGTCAGGTGACCCAACCTCTAGCTTTCTTTATTGCATACATGACAAAACTCATGTGAGGCCTAGTGTGGAGCCTTACAGTATAGCTTTTAGCATAAAGGTGTGAAGGAATGTGGGTATATGGCATGGCTATTAAGTTGGTTCAGGCCATTTGGTCTCACACTGGACCATTTGGGGCCTGCAACAGGAAATAAAGACACAGCATGTCCTCAGAAAGACATCACAGGAGAAGGCATGTGAATTTAGAAAGCAATATTTCTATACAGACCATCATTTCCTAGGTAGATGTTACAGAGAGGGAGATGACAGAAAGCTGAAAACAGAGGGTCAGGTAAAGGTAGGTTGGCTGTTGGGTGAAAAGGAGACAGGGTTGCCAACTCCAGGTTGAGAAGTTCCTGGAGATCTGAGGGTTGGAGTCTGGGGATAGCGAGTTTGAGGAGAGGAGGGACCTCAGACAGGTATAATGCCATAGACTCCACCCTCCAAAGCAGTTATTTCTTTCAGCAGAACTAGCAGTGCCAACCTCCAGGTGAGGGCTGGAGATCACCCAGAATTGCAACTGCTCTCCAGATGACAGAGATCAGTTCCCCTGGAGAAAATGGCTGCTTTGGAGGGGGAAGCCAATGGCATTATACCCTGCTGAGGTCACTTCCTTCTTCATCCTCCCAAGGCTCCACCCCCAAATCTCCAGGAATTTTTCAACCAGGAGCTGACACAACTAAGGGGTTAGGAGATCCTTTGTGATTCCTGGACAGCAGTTACCATTATTGCTGCCGTGTGGAGGAGAAAAACATGGACAGCTGGGAGAAGGATGAAGGCAGAAAGGGAGAGTGGTGAGGTGAGGGCAGACAGAAAGAGGAAGTGACAGGCATGGAAGAGAGAGAGAAAGAGAACAGGTGGCAAGAGGGAGAAATAGTGAGAGACAGAGAAGTAAGGGAAGAGGGCAGGAAGCACGGAGGGGGGGGAATGGGACAGCTGCTCCTGTAAGTTTCTTGCAGATCCACACTTTTCTATATATCTGTTAAATAGTGGGTTCCATAGATGAACAGACTCCAAGTATAGTGATCAGCTCTCTTTATTAGTGATTTCAGCAAGGAGAAGAAATACTGAAAATCCCTGGCAGAAGCCTGTTTTTTAAGCATGCAAGACACCATACCCCAACCCCCCCCACTCCCAACGATAGGCTATTTACATTACATTGTTTCTCTATTGGTCCATTCTAGGATCCTAGCCAGCTATTGTTTGTGTATGCAAGCTCAACCCGACCCCAGGGCTAGTTGAGGCTGACTCATCCTTAGTACACAACAATATCTATTTCTCAAGAATGGGCAGCTCTGCAGATATCAAAATTTACAGATTGGGATCACACTGAGAGAAAGGAGACTTAGTTTGTAATGAGATTAATATGATTAAGACTAGATGTGTATTTAAGCTGATTAGAAGATCTCCTCTCTTGGGTTTTTAGACAGTAGTGGGTATCTTTTCTTTATCCCCTAAATGTAGTCCCCTCCCTTATTTCTGTTATAGTTTGTAGTTTTAATAAAAATGCAATAAAAAATTCCCCATTGGGGAGCAAAAAAAGAAAAGAAAAAGAAAGTGTGGGGCACATATTCATGCCACAGCCCCTAGTTTCCAGAAGGGAGTCTGAAGAAGTTGTAGACCTACTGGGAAATTTAAAAACTATAACTCGCCAGGTTGTGGTGGCACACACTCTAGAGTTCTTAGGGAATTCAAATACAAGAATGTTGATCTGCTAACCCATGTGTGGTCCCGGTCACACTAGGGGGAAAGGCATGACTGAAGTGCGGCTTTTTAGTGCCACATCAAAAGAAGCACGGCTGCGGGATCAGACAGATCCCCCCAGCCGCCGTGCAGTTCCTCCCTGGCATGATCAGATGCCGGGGGGAAGCCACGGACCGGAGAGCGAGGCGAGCCCACTGCGCATGCGTGTGCATGCGCAGTTCGGCAGGACCTCACATGCTGTGGGAGAGATGGGTGCGTCAGCAATCAGATGCCCACCCGTGCTGCGCAGCAACCGGTAGATAGTGCTGTTTTGCTACTACCTTTTTGAGCCGCGTCTTTGCCTGGAAAGGACGGATCAGGGACAGGTGCGCGCCGCTTCCCAGATGTTGCAGTATGATCGCACCCACTTTTTTTTGGGCCCCCCAAAGGGGATTCTTTAATTACATTTTTATAAACACTACATACTATAACAGAAATAGGGTAGGGGACAACACTAGGGACAAAGTAAAGATACCCACTCAGGGCTCTTTTTGTAGCAGGAGCTCCTTTGCATATTAAGCCACACCCCTAGTGTAGCCAATCCTCCAAGAGCTTACAGAGCTCTTCTTACTGGGGCTACTGTAAGCTCTTGGAGGATTGGCTACATCAGGGGTGTGTGGCCTAATATGCAAAGGAGCTCCTGCTAAAAACCCAAGAGAGGAGATCTTCTAATCAGCTTATACAAAACATCAAGTCTTCATCCCGCTAGCCCCTTTACAAACTGAGTCAAGTATATATCATTAACTTTTTAAATTCTTAAATTCAACTATTGCTAAGAAATACCCCCAAGCATCAAATTTTAAACTTTTTTCAAAGACACAACTCAGAGTTCTTCAGCCTTCACTTCTCCTTGCCCCGTCTCTTCTGCAACTTCTAAGGACTTTTAGGAGCTGCTGCACCTTTCTCAGAAAGAGAGTCCTTCTCGGAAGAATCCGAGTCCAGCTCGCCACTGGACTTACTGTCCTCTTCTTCTTTTTCTTCCTCCTCTGGCCCTCCCATCTGGACTGTTAGAAATTCCCGAGCTTTCAGAAGAGAGTTTAGAAATTCCCGAGCTTTCAGAACAGAGTAAATCTTTTCTTTTTTGTCCTTAATTTTGAAGGTGATGCCTTCTGTAGTTAGCCATCTATATCCAATTGAATTTGTCTGAAGAAAGAGAATAAGCTCTTTATACTTCTTTCTCCTTTGTCTTATTTCTCCCCCACTTTCAGGGGTACTCCAGATACAGCTTTGAGGATTACATCCCTCACATGCCTCTTCGAGAATCTAAACAATTTCCCCAGGCAGATTATTTTTCTTTATATATCCTAAATATGACCTATAGGCCACATCCATATCGCTTATCAGCTGTTCCACCTTTGTCACTGGGGCCAATATTTCAATCATTAGTTCCTTTAGATTCTCACCCATAGACTCTGGCATGCCCTGGAAGCGAAGAATCATATTCACCTTTTCCATTTGTAGTTGTAGCAATTGCTCTTCTGTGGAGACTTGCTTCTTTTCCAATTGTTTTACTTTCTTCTTCACCTTTTGTGCAGTGGCATCCACTTCTTTCACCTTCTCAGCTGTTTGGTTCATCATGTTAAGGGTCTCGCTTATCTGGTTTTCCTGAGTGGTGATGCATTGGGTCATTTTATTCATCTGCTCCTTGAAGTTATTCATCTGGTCCATTAGGCGGCGCATGGATTCTGCCAAAGTCTTTGCCAGTTTGTTGGTTCCTTCCGGTTTTGGGCTATCCATTCCTTTTGCTTTCGAAAGCTTCTCCTTTTCCGTCCTCCTCCCCACCAAGTTTTTCAAGTTGTTTACTTTCGCAATTTTTTTGAAAGTCTATAAATATGCGCTTAAACACTCAAAAACTTTTTGGTAAGTACTTCTCAACAGTTTTAGCCATTTATTCTTCCACTCCCCCCCTCATTCGCTCAAGAATTCGTGTGCATGGGAGGCATCCCTCCCTCGCTCACCTTATTCTCTGCTGCGTAGCTTGGGTAGGGAGTTTTCTTTTCTCTTTAAATCCGCGCTTAAACGACTCACATTCATAATCGGTCCTCGGACCTCGTTTACTTTCGGTTTTAGATGCTCGATCTCCTGCGCTTGCCCCGGTTAGCATTGCTTAAGTCCATTCAGTCTCTCAGCATGGAGAACCGTCGGAATGGAGAGGCGCCTCAATTCTCCGACATTCCGCCATCAAAGAGGTGACCTCTCAGAAGTTCCATGGCCAGAATCCCTTCAACCGGGCCTCTGGGGGGGTGACAAACCTGTGCACCCCCTCCTTCGGCTGGAGCGCAGCTTCACCCTCAGGAGGTCCGGGAGGTGAGTCTGCTCTAGTGCGCCACCATCACCGGACGATCGCGCCCACTTGATGCTCCCCCGATCCGTCCCTCCTGCGGGGCAAATCCTCCCGTGTGACCGGGGCCTATGTAAACTATCACTAGGGCTGTGGTCACACACATGAAATAATCCACTTTCTGCTCTAGCGCGCCGCCATCACCGGACAATCACACCCACTTGATGCTCCCCCGATCCGTCCCTCCTGCGGGGCAAATCCTCCCGTGTGACCGGGGCCTATGTAAACTATCACTAGGGCTGTGGTCACACACACTAAATAATCCACTTTCAATCCACTTTCAGTGCACTTTCCAACTGGATTTTTACTGTGTGAACTGGCAAAATCCAGTTGGAAAGTGGATTGAAAGTGGATTATTTAGTGTGCGTGACTGCTGAACTTAGGTGCTGTACTAGAAGACTGGAGAGTAGCAAGGTTCACGCAAAAGTGGAGGCAACAGGTCAAAAAACTGAGAAAGAAGGCAAAGCAGGGACTAGAGCTATTTGTGTATTTAAGAGCCAGTTCCCAAAGGAGTAAAACAAAAGTCTAGTTTCCAAGGCAAGGGGCTCAGCATTCAGGCAGCAAATAATCCTAAGGGTAAGAGACGTAGAGAGATACACAGTGGGCATCTGGGCCTGGGGCTTCACTTTTCACAAGACAATGGTAATCTTAACTGGCAGATTCTCAATTTGAGGACAAATTCTGGCTCCATTTATAGGCTTGAATCAAGAACAAAATATGAATTGATATCTAGGCTTGGAAAGAGGAGAATGGCCAGGAAAGGTCAGAAAGCTGTATCATCTTACTGGACAAACAGGAGGAGGGTATAGTCCAGTGTCCTGAGAATGTTTACAATTAAGCAAATGGGTGAGGTATCCAGGTGGGCATGCTGGGAGCAGCTTTGGTGATCAAGAGCATGTGGGTTGGCAGACAGTTTCAAATAGTCTTAATTGTGTAGTACAGTCTGACCCATTTGTGAGGGATGCAAATGTGGGTACACTTCATTCTTTGGGAGAATGATAACACAGCAAGATCTTTTTGTTGTTAAGGTACATTGATTCATTATAGAGATGACTTGATTAACAGTCAGATGGCCCAATATTGGGTGAGGTTTGGCCTCTCTTTGGAATGGCTATTTTTCTTAGTAAATGTGCTGAAATCAGGTGTGCCGCCACTTACAGTCCTGGCTCTCCTAACTTTTTTGTGGTAATGGGCCATGCAAAGAGAAGGTCAAGACTGGGGTGGAATTGAAGGACAAACCAAAATGAAGGTTTGCTGGCAATATTGTTGCCTCTCACTTCCATCTCAGTTCTTGACTGGCTTATTAATTTGTTTGATGACTACATCTAATAGCACCCTGGCTGGCTTCTTTGCGATAATGAAAGAAGCATGATGGGATCCCTGTGACAAGATCAGTACCTGTGAGTGTGTGTCTCCCAGCTATGTAGAAAAAATATGACTTTCTAAATTAACCAAAAGAAAATCTTTAAAACTTCCTGATGGAACTAAGTATGCTGCAAAAAGGAGGGAATTTTAAGTGCAGCTGAGAGCCAGTTAAAAAGAAAAAAAATGCAAAAATGTGAGGGGGAGGGGAAAATAACCTTGCTCAAGGTTTTCAGAATTAGTGAATTCTGGAGGCAGAGAGCTCTCAAAATTGTTCCCCTTTCCCAGGATTCTTTATGGTATATGAGCTTATCCTTTTAAAAAGCTGTCTCAGCTAGTAGTCCTCGACACTTTCCGCATATGAGTTATGCAGTTCATTCGTTTTGTTGATCCTAATGCCAGTAGGAACCAATATAATTGGGAACCTAATTTCTATGCTTATTCTAGAAAAGATTGAGGTACTACTGATCAATGACAAAGACACTCAGGGATTAAGGACTCAACCTGTCCTGGCAGGAGTTATACTCCCCTGAAGGAGCAGGTTTGTAGTTTGGAGGTATGGCTGCTGGGTCCTGGCCCACAGTTGGAGCCTCAGGCCTCTTCTGTGGCATGGAGTGCCTTTTGTGAGCTTTGGCTAATATGCCACCTATGGCCATTTCTCAAAAAGTGTGATCTTATCATAAGAGACTAGGTAGGAGAAAGGACCACCCTCTGAACTTGTTAGCCAGAGTGTGAACAGCTTCTGCTCATTAACCATTGCTGCTGAGTCATGGTGCCTTTTTCCTGCAGATACAGTTATTTAAATCATGATGCCTGTGGGATGAACTGGAGGGCTGGGTTCAGGGCCTGTGGCTTAGATCCAGTGCTCTGGATGCCACATGAAGGAGTAGTGGACAAGTAATGCCAGGCCTGTAGCTAAAGTGGGGCGTTTGGGGGCCCTGCCCCCTTAATTAAAAGCCCCACCCCACAAATAGCCATGCTAGAAGCCATATTTTGAGGAGACAACCCCCAGTGCAGCCAGGGTGAGAGCACTGTGGATTGCCCTTGGGCTTCCCTTTCTCTCCCACTGTGGAAGGGGGGGGCATCATGGGCCTGGGAAAAGACAGCTCAGAGGGCATTTAAATGCCTTTTGAGTTCCCTTCCACAGGGCAAGAAAGCTAAGAAAGGCACTCAAAAGGGGTACCTTCAGTACATCTCCAGCAACCCCCCTTTCTGCTAGCCCAGCCCTGCTGTATACCACCTAAGTCACAGTGAGCCTTTCAAAAGCATTCCCATGAGCCTTTGGGAATTTGCCTGCTTCCGAAAGGCTGATGGGAATACTTTTAAAAACCTCACCATGACCTAGGTGCTATACAGCAGGACTGGGCTAGCAAAAAGGGGATGATTGGAGACAGGGGTCATTTCATAGAAAAAGAGGTGCAGGCGCTCATTAGCATAACTCATTAGCATAACTTATTTGCATATGCCACACCCCCGACATCACCAGAAGTGTGTCAGAAGGCAACACCCATCACTCAGGCTCCACTGGACTGTTTTGGATCGCTAGCTACTGGGGGGGGGATGTGCAGATCTGTCCTTGCAGAGGAGGGAGAGCTTGTACCTGAATAAAACTTGGTCTTAAAGGTGCCACTGGACTGTTTTGGACTGGGGGGGGGGTCTGAAACTTACCTGGCTGCTTCGTGCTCTGACTGAGGGCTGCTGGGATCAGGGGGTGGGGCTTGTTGCATGTGCCCACCCCCTGGGCTCTTTACTGCCAGAGCTCTGCTCCTGTGCGCTCCTGCAGGAAATGACCCCTGATTGAAGAAGTGCTGAAGGTAGTGCCCTTCTAAGCTTTCTTGCCCTGTGGGAATTCAGCCCTCTGAGCTGTTTTTCCCTAGGAACTGACATGCTCGCTGCCCTGTCCCTTGAAAGGAAAGGCTAGAAACAGGCTCAGAGACTATCCCTTTAAAGAAGGCATTCAGATTAATTTAATTAACTTTATTTAAATTAAAATTTAAATGCCCCATGAACAAAAAAAAAATCGTGGCTATGGGGCTGAGCAATGCTTTTTCACCATCTGTGGTACTGAGGCAAGGAGAGCCACCCAGAGAGAGGACTGGGATCGCTAGCTTTTTCTAGGGCAAAGGTGTGCCAGCGTTTTGTTTTGTTTTTACCAGGTGAGAGCTGGGCTTTAGTTCTCTCTCTGTGTTTCTGCCCAGATCCTGGTGGGAAGTGGATGTGTCTGTTTTGTGTTTTCTAAGACCCAGATGAGAAGTGGGTCTGGATTTTTGTGTAGCGCATATTAGCTGTGATTATGTCTTTACTTTGCTGTTTATTGGTTCCTTTGCTCGTCGGAGGGACATGATTGGGGGATGGAAAGGGCTGAGAAATGGTGCCACAGTTCATAGTGTGTGAAGCAGGATGAGATATGGTGGTGGAAGAAGAGCAGGCCAGGTAAGGGAAAGGGACAACAGACATCTGTGTTCCTTTGCCTTTTCTGTCTCTTTTTCAGCTGAAGTGATGTCACTAGCCATATCAGCAACCCTCCAGGCTATAAAACCCTTTGATGTGGCTCAGGAGAGATAGAAACTATTGAGCACATGATGCTCAGATGTAATTGGTATAACAAGATCCGTGACAAATATATTACTCCACTTATAACAGATATGGTGGGACAATCAGGTGCTGAGCAGTGTAACCGATTGTTAATTGATGGGAACCGGACAATTACCAAAACTGTGGCAAAATTTTGGGTAGCATGCTACTGCATCTGAAATACATGATTAAATATATAATAATAGTTGTCTAATAGTCTCTGTTTTATGTTCTTCTTTTACTTTATTACGCTCTGCCCAGGGTATAAAGTGGGTTTTTCACATTTAATCCCCTACGACACCTACAAGAGCAGTAGATCAAAGCTAATTACACAGAAATTAACAACCTTGGGGACTGATATAACAGCTTCATTGTTAAACGAGTCGCTCAGAGAAATTAAATCAAAACTAATGGATCTTGACTTCAGCAGTACCCTCCAAAGAGCTCAACGTACTTGCTCTGGTCTATCCTTGGGTCTTCCCCCCCCGGAGGCTATTCCGTCATATTGCTACACTTTAAAGATCCCAAGACAACGCAGAGCGTTCACCTTGGCGAGACTCAACTCCTTCCCCTCTAAGGTGCTCTCTGGTCGTTTCTTGAGACTTCCGTTTTCGGAACATGTTTGCGATTGTGGACAAGAGATGATAGAAACTATGGATCATATAATGCTTTTTTGTCCTAAGTGGAATAAGGAAAGAGAGAGATACATCATTCCCGTTATGAGAAAAGAAAAGCTTCCCCTCCTTCCTTGGGTAGTTTCAGTGCTATTGTCTGATAACTTCCCTGACAATCAAACCACGGCTATAGTGGCTTCCTTTCTAGCTGCGGTGATTAAGAAAACAAATCTCCCTGAGTTTGATTAGTTTACTGCTGATAACTGTCGACCTATATACAAATTTGATAATTTTAAGTGTGTGTTGTTTTTTTGTTTGTTTTTTTATCCTGTACAGTTGCTATGACTTTTTTGCTAATGCAATAAATATTATTATTATTATTATTATTATTACTTTATTACGCTCAACTGTATTTTTAAAGAGTTTTATTTTACTGTCCTAAATTCAGTTATATGAATGTTATGAATGTTATATTTAAGTATGTGTGTTCTATGGCTTGTTGCTGTAATAAATGACTGACTGACTGACTGACTGGCCTTCTGCTAAATGCCAGGGCAGTCACAGGGAAAACAGCAGGCATCCAGAATTTAAACCTTGTGAGAGGGCTGACTTGTCATACATTCTGGAGACTTGGCTGGGGAAGGGAGAGGGTTAACATCTTCCAGCTGTGACCCCCTCATAAGTAATTGGTGATATATCAGCATACATCTGAAAGGTAGATGGGAAGGTGGTGTTGCTGTAGTCTGTAAGGACTCTATTCTCTTAGCACAGTGCCCCATCGGGGATTACGGACAGGCACAAACCAAACCAGAAACCTGAGTTAATCACAAACTTGGCCTGGATTGTGGTTCGCAAACTTAGGTTCATGCCATTCTGTCCTCATGAACCCCATTAACCTTACAGGTGGGTCCGTGTGGTTCATGTCAGCAGGCACACTGGCACTGGTAGCAGGGTTTGGAGAAGACACTTAAAGAGACCACAGTCTCTTTAAATGGCTTCTTCAAGCTGTCACAGCTTGCAAAAACCATTTAAAGGGATCCCTTAAACATTTTTTTTGCAAGCTGTGCCACCACTGCCATAGCAGTATGACTCACAAGTGAACTGAGAAGACATTTAAATGCCTTCTCAGTTGACTCACTGAGTTGTCCCACTGTGGTGGTGTGACTCAGCGAGTGAGCTGGGAAGGCATTTAAATATCTTCCCAGATGGAAGTGATTTCAGCAATCCCTTTCACTCCTGCTTGCTTGGAAGGGGGGGGGGAGTGAAAGTGATCGTTGAAATGGCTTGGAAAAGCTATTTAAAGGGAATGTTCCCTTTGAATTGTTTTTGCAAGATCTTCCCTCCTTCCATTCTGCTGGCCTTGGAGAACCACTGCTAGCAGAAAGGACAAAGGGAAGATCCACAAACCAAACCAGTTCGCAAATCAAGGGAGGTTTATCGTGGTTCCTCACAAACTGGGACAAACCTCAATTTTTCTGATTTGTGCCCATCCCTATCCAGGATACTTCCAGTTTTTGAAGCTGTGTATGTAATGTTAGGATTGAGAGACAGGTTTGGGATTCTGTTGGTGTACCACCCAAGCCACTGCCTAACAGCAGGTGTCCACACTGTGCTGCCTGTGGATGCCGAATGCTTTCAGGAGGGGGGTGCCAGGTGGGGCTTTTACCCTGTAAGGATTCTGACTGGCTGTTGGACTTTTGATTGGCTGTGCAGATTTTTTAAGTATTGCTTTGGCAGCAGCTGCCTCCACAAAACAAGGGTCTGCTACAGCAGCTATTTTAATATTGGCGCCACTTCCTGTGGCTTCAATTTTGTGGTGGCCAGTTTGTGGCTGCTCTCACTACATGATGTCAAAATTCCAAATCTACCTGAAGGTTCAAAACAGTTGGGGACCCCTGGCCTGACAGTCTTCCTGCATGAGCTGACAGAAGTAGTCCTGGGGGTGGTGTTGAAGGCCTATAGGCTGATTGATCTTGGGGACTTCAGTATTCATGCCTAGGCTCTTTTGCCAGAAATGGCTCAGGATTTCATGGTCTCCATAACAACCATGGGCCTCTCCCAGATAATAACTGGTCCGACTCCAGACCCAGATGGCTCCAAATGGGTTTGTGACAGATCTAGAACTTTTCCTGGTGATCCCTCCTTCCTGCCCAGTGTTGAATTTTTTGAATGTGTATTTTAGCTCTACAGAAGGCAGCATAGTATAGCCTGATCTTTTCAGCTCTCAGTGACTAAACAAGGTTTGTACTTGGATGGAAGACCTCCAAGGAAGACTGTGCAGGGGAAAGCAATGGCAAACCACCTCTGTTTCTCACTTGCCTTGAAAGCACCTTGCTGGGGTGGATGTAAGTTAACTGCAACTTGATGGCAATTTATGTGCACACACATATTTGAACTCTGGTTTTTGTTGATTATAATGGTTTTTAATGTATGGTTTTATTATCTATGTTTTGATTTGTTGACTGACTTGGTGGCTATTATGAGGGCAGAAAGGTGGGGTACAATTTTTTTAAAACCATAAATCAATAAGTGATGATATATTCTCTGATTGCTTCAGGCTAGATAACTGTAATGTACTCCATGTGGGGCTACCTTTGAAAACTGTCAGGAATAGGGTTGCCTGGTCCCACCAGGACACCGGCAAGGGATGGGACAGGAAACACCTAGTGTAAAATGCTGCAGCCAGTCTACTTTCAAGGATTGCATAATCTTTGTGCTAAGAACTGTACTGGCTGCTCATTTGTTTCCAGGTAAAATTCAAAATATTCCCTCTTACCTTTAAGGCTGTTTAGCTCATAGTACCTGAAGGACTACTTCTTTCCATATTGTCAGTTAAATCTCCCCCCCAAACCCTTTAAGTGCCAGGCCAAAACATGTCTTTTCACCCAGGCTTTTAACTGATGGGTACTGTCTTTTAAAGCTGTTTTAGAGTTCCTTCTAGGCTGACAACTCTTTTATGAATATAATTTTAGGCTGTTGATTGGTTTATATGGTGTCATTATGTCCCTGCCTTGTTCTTAAGGCTTATTGGATAATTCTAATTTTGATAGTTGATATTTTTTACATTGTTTTTTTAAATGATTTTATTGCAGGACTTTGGAGAAACAGCATAGATTTTTTTTTTAACAAACAAATAATATAATGAGAAAGACAAACATTTTTCTATTCATTCTTTCCACATTTGCCAAAGTTTTATAAACAACCATAATTTCCCCCTTGTTACCTCTGTGTGTGTAATGTGTTGTCAGGTAGTAGCTGACATGGTGACCCCGAAGGGTTTTCAAGGCAAGAGACAAATAGAGGTGGTTTTCCAAACACCAAATCATACCTATATGTGATGAACTTTTCTATTTAGAATATATTTATGATTTTGTGTGTAACAGACTTCCTGAGCCCTACATACCATTTCTGACATGAATTTATTTCATAATCTGTGGCATACCACTTCTGTTTCTATGAGCTTGTTTTGTCATCAGTTAGAAATAACTTATACTGAACTACCTTCCCGGGGTGTAGACTGGATGAATCAATCAATGTTTGTGTAGTGCATTGAGTATGAAAGCACAGGATCTAACTGCACAGTGGTTTTGCAATTTCTTTGATTTAATTAAGTTTGAACATAAACTTTTTGGAGTGTTGACTAAATGGCTAAATTCTAGAGTGCTCCACCCACATTTGGAGGAATCCATTCCCCTCCTCATTCCCCTACTTAAAGGGTGGGGAAATACAGAAACAGTCAATGAGGATCTCTCACCATGCAAGTACAGAAATTACACCCTAAATACTCTCAGAAAACTGGAGGGGGGGAGATTTTTCTATGAAAAATCAGCAACTGATAATAGTATGCTAAAATTGTCTTGATAAAGGAATTGCTTCTCGGCCTTTTGGCTAAGAAGCGTAAGCATTAGCTACATAAAGTCTTGATAAAGGACTGATTAATATCTAGAACAGAGATCCACAACAAGGTGTCTATGGATGCCATGTTTCCTGGTGCCTCCATCCTGTTTCCCCAAATAACACCGCTCCCCCAATGCAAAGAGCCAGTCCTGTTTTCCTCCACCTCACTGGAGCAGGAAGGCACTTCAGAAGAACCCAGGAGGCATCCCCTTTGTATCTACAGGAAGCACCCATTCAGGAAACAGCCAGCTCTTTCACAGGAGCATGCTTGGCTTTGAACCCCACCACTTTGTGATTGGTCCCTGATCCCACGGTATGACAGACCCCTGTCTCTTTCCCAACACCCAGGCAGAATTTCCCACAAAAATATTTTAGTTCCCCTGAATGACTAAGTTGCCCTCCAACAGTGTGTATTTCTTCTTTGTTTGATAAGCTTAAATTGTCCCACATTGTCATAGATATTGGTTTGGGCTTTAGACCCAGTACAGGAATTCTATCTCCGTGCATCTCCCTACAACCGAGATGAGCGACGGAGAGGAGAAACTGATTCCTGAGAAAGACGACTCCGGGAGGGTCCCAACGCCTACCACAACCGGTCAGGGGACCCCCATGACCCAGTCGATGGTGCCGGTGACTACCACGCCACCAGTAACTGCCACTGACATGAGAGCCGTTCCTAAGATGACATCGACCCTGGTGTTCCTGACCCTGACGGGGCTGAGGTGGCCGCCCGGCCATGGTTATAGGCCAAGCTCCAGATGGAGTCAGTTTCACCCGGACTCTACTGCCAAGACTTATATGCTCACGCAGGGGCCACCAAGGGAGAGCCGATTCGACCGGGGATTTTCTGGGGCTAGGGGGGTTTCCCCACTTTGGGGCACCATTCGAGCTGTTACCCGGGGCATGGGTGATGGAGAGGACGAAGGTGAGAAGTGGCCGGGTGTCCCTGGAGGAGGGATTAGAACTAGCCCAGCGGATGGAGGTGGTGGATTAAGAGAGATGGCAAATGCAGCAGACATTGGAGGATGTCATCCAGGCGATCCCGCAGCTGGTAATTCAAGTCATCAGGGAGGAGAGGGAGGCCCGACCAGCGGTCCCTGCAGGGCCAGTTGGCCCTCCGGCCCCACTGCAGCAACCGCCCCAGCCCGAGGACGCCTCGTAACCGGGCCCACCCAATGTCTCGGGTCCAGTGCCACATCCTGGCAGTCTGAGAGAACGGGCAATACCTCACCCGAAAGACCTCATTGAGGCCACCTTTGATGGGAACCCGGAGGAACTCTCCTATTTCGTGGTCCGAGTGATGAAGTTTGTGGAAAGATCGGGCCACCTGTTCCCAGACGACAGCAGCCAAGTAGATGTGGTGGTGGCTCGGCTCCGGGCCCTGCGGCAGCTTGGTATGTGGGGCTGCACAATGCCCAGGGTTTGGAACTAATGAATCTGGACACATTTATGTGGGCGTTGCAATCCCAGTTTGAAGACCGGAACGCTGGGCCCAAGGCGAGGGCGTTCCTGCGAACCCTTAAGCAAGGTAGGCGATCGGTGAGGGAATACTCCTCTGAATTTAAGCTACATGTGGCCAAAGTGCAAACTTGGCCTGATCCTCTGTTGGCAGAACTATACCGAGTGGGACTGAATCCCGAAATACCGGAGACGGTCCTGAGGGCTGTTGACCCAATATCCCTCCCAGCCTGGATGCAAGAGGCGGAGAGTGCGGAGACCCACCTGAACACCCTATGCTTGGACATTGCAATGGCAGGAGGCCGGCCTACACCCCAAGCAGCAAAGGGGAAACTGATGCGGCAGGCAGAATCATCCCGGGAGAAGCGCATGCAACAGGGGCTCTGCCTGAAGTGTGGGGAGTGGGGCCATTTCGCGACCAACTGCGGTGGGAAACAGGGGCCACGTGAACCTGCGAAGGTGCACCCTGCCACACCAGCGAAAAAGGCGATGGGAAAGCCAAAATATGCCAAAGCCCTGCAGGCAGCTCCCAAAGAAGGAGAGGTGGAATCCAGCGGAGATGACCCCGAGCCAGCAGGAAATAGATTGGTCCTGCTGTAAGAGGCACGTAGCAGCAGGGCCCGATCCCGGAGGTGCCAAATGTGATGAGCAGCTTTCCCTCCCTATTTTTTGTGACTGTGACTTTGATTAACCCAAGCCTCGGGACGCATATACGGGTGAGAGCCTTGATTGACTTGGGGTGTGGGAGGGATTTGATCAACCCCTCCCTGGTTATGGGGTTGGAGGCTGGGGCAGTAAAGTTGTAAAGATCCCCTGATCTTTACACAAATGGATGGCTCTACAATGAAAGATCCATGTGAATACGAGACTGTGCCGTTGCGAATCGGGGTGGGGGATCACTGGGAGTCCACGAACAGAGCATTCGTGATCACCTTGGCCGCCAAGTTCCCACTAGTCCTCGGGGGCCCATGGCTGCACGGGCATGATCCCTACGAAGGGAAGGTACAGTTCATTTCACCTAAGTTGGAACCTGGAGTGGGGCCAGTAGCCAATAGCTGAAAACCCTAGAGTATGACTAGCTAAGGAGGAACTGCTCGCCATCCCTCCCAAATATTGGGATTTGGCTAGGGTGCTCAAGGAGGAGGAGGCGGATGAACTCCCCCCCGCATAGACATTCTGATTGTAGCATAGAACTGTTACCGGGGCAGAAACTCCCCAAGGGGCGCATTTATGCAATGGGACCGGCTGAAAAGGAGGAACTATGCAAGTTTATTGACAAGAACTTAGCCCGTGGGTTCATCTGACCGGCCTCATCCCCCTTACGCGGCGCCGGTGCTGTTCAAAAAGAAAAAAGATGTGGGGCTACGACTCTGCATGGATTACCGGGGTTTAAATGCAGTGTCTTCCACTAATACCTATCCTATGCCGTTGATTAAACACTTGCTCGCTGAAGCGGCTAAAGGAAAAATATTCTCCAAGCTCGACCCTCGAGATACCTTCTTTCGGGTGCGCATCAGGGAAGGGGACGAGCATAAGACCGCTTTTAACACCCCCCTTGGCCAGTTCGAATACCGGGTGATGCCCTTCAGCCTTCAGGGGGCCCCAGGGGTCTTCATGAACCTGATCAATGAAGTGTTGCACAAGCACTTATTCAAGGGGGCGCTTGTTTAATTAGATGATATATTGCTGTACTCCCCTGACCTACCTTCACATGTGAAATTGGTGAGGGAGGTCTTAACCACGTTGCACAAGTACAAACTGTTTGCTAAGCTGTCAAAATGTGAATTTCACAAAACGCACATTGACTTCTTGGGATATCAGATCTCTTACCGGGGACTAGAGATGGACCCGGGGAAAGTTTGTGATGTATTGTGTTGGGGGGTATCCCGAACCCGACGACAGCTCCAATCCTTCCTCGGTTTTGTAAACTTCTACAGAATCTTTTTACCCAACTTTGCCCAGGTCAGCTTACCCCTCTTTGTTGTTCAGTCGCACAGTCAAGTCCGACTCTTTGCGACCCCATGGACCAGCTCCCACCAGGCCCTCCTGTCTTCCGCTGTCCTCTGAAGTTGGCTCAATTTCATGTTCATTGCGTCGATGACACTGTCCAACCATCTCATCCTTTGCCGTCCCCGTCTTCTTTGACCTTCAATCTTTCCCAGCATCAGGGTCTTCTCCATTGAGTGCTCCCTTCTCATTTGGTGGCCAAAGTATTTGAGCTTCAGTTTCATTATCTGGCCTTCCAGGGAACAGTCAGGGTTGATTTCTTTTAGGATTGACTGATTTGATCTTCTTGCAGTCCAAGGGACTCTCAAGAGTCTTCTCCAGCACCATAGTTCAAAAGAATCTATTCTTCGGCGCTCGGCCTTCCTTATAGTCCAACTCTCGCAGCCATACATGACTACTGGGAATACCATTGCTTGGACCATGCGTATTTTTGTTGGCAGGGTGATGTCTCTACTTTTTATCATGCTGTTGAGGTTCGCCATCGTTTTGCGCTCTCCTCTTTTACTCTGAGCAGGAGGCTCTTTAGGTCCTCTTCACTTTCTGCCATTAGAGTGGTATCGTCTGCATATCTGAGGTTGTTGATCTTTTCCCCAGCAATCTTAATTCCTGCTTGTGATTCATCCAGGCCATATATATTAAATATATATTGGTTCCAGGGACATAAACTGTTCTTTCCCTTCTCACTCAGGGGGGAGGTGTTACAGGCAGTGCATGGCTCCAAACTGTCCGGACACTCAGGATTCATTAAATCCCTTCAATTACTCCAAAGGCAGTTTTGATGGCCACAAATGCGGAAGGATTTATCCTCCTTATCCTCCTTTGTTAAGTCGTGCCAAATCTGTGCCATGAGTAAACCCAGACCGGGAAAAACCCCGGACTGTTACACCCACTTCCTACTCCGAGTCGACTCTGGGAAGTTATCTCTATGGATTTTATAACTGACTTACCACCGAGCAATTCGATGACTGTAATTTGGGTGGTAGTGGATTTCTTTTCTAAACAAGCACATTTCATTCCGTTCGCTTCACTACCAACGGCTAAAACACTGACAAAGGCGTTCCTCCTGCACGTGGTGAGGTTACACATGCTCCCCACCAAGGTGGTCTCTGACCGGAGGACCCAGTTAGTCTCCCAGTTCTGGGGGGAGCTGATGAAACTGATGGGAGTGGAGCGAGGCCTTAGAAGCGCTTACCATCCGGAAACCGACGGCCAGACTGAGAGAGTTAATCAAACTTTGGAACAATATCTGCATTGTTTTGCCAACTATCAAGAGGATAATTGGAATGACTTGTTGCCCCTAGCCTAATTCTGTTATAATAATACTTTTCATTCTTCCACGGGAATGTCCCCGTTTAATGCACTGTATGGTTATGACAGCCCACCTGTCCCATTCTTGGAAGGGGACACGGACATGGGGCCGGGGGACACTGCTCAATGGTGTAAACAATTGCGGGACTCTTGGCTTCTACTGTGTAAGACTTTGACAGCTGCCAAAGAAGCATATAAAGCGCAGGCTTATAAGAGAAGGGTGGAGGGTTGGGCTCTACAGCCTGGTGACTCTGTGTATGTTTCTACTAAAAATATCAAGATGTTATGGCCAAGTCGGAAGTCGGGTTGGAAATATATTGGGCTGTTTAAGGTGAAAAAAGTCATCAATGATGTTGCTGTGGATTTGGACTTGCCAAAAAAATTGAGAAAATTACATTCTGTATTTCATTTCAGTCTCCTGAAGAAAGATTCGGTTTCCAGTTCCTGGCGTCCATCGAAACCGGTGCCCCCTATCATGATTGAGGGTGAGGAACATTATGAGATGTTTAAAATTCTGGACTCTAAGATCGAACAGGGAAAGTTGATGTATTTGGTTGAGTGGGTGGATTTCGGACCCCAGAACCTAGAATTGGTGGAAGTAGGGGATATTCGGGCCCCTGAACTGTTACAACAGTTCCATAGCGACTTCCCGGAAAAACCGGGAGACCTCCCGGAATGACCGGGAGACCTCTCAGGTTGGTCGGGAGAAGCTGATTTTCGAGAGGGCAGTATGTCAGCTATGCTGCCATGAAAGTTGGGGAGGTTGGTCTGTGTCTGGTTAATTGCTATTGCTTTCCTTTCAGGTTAATTGCTATTGCATTCCTTTCTGTGCTTTTCCTGCTGTGTGCTGAAACGCTTATCTATACAGATGTGCAGGAGGATGTTGTAGTGTCTGGGATTTCATTAGGTGCTGTGGGAGAGTGTTAGTTCTCAGCTTCAGCTACCTAACAGTCTCTAAGCCTTAGCCCGCGCACAGGAGGCTGCCTAATTGGCCAGTACTGTGGTGGGGGGTGCATATGAATACGCTATATCCTATTATGCCCATGGGGCTGCCGCCATTCTTAACAGTGCCTATGTTACTGCATCTATAGCTCTGCAATAAAAGTATAACCGTTCCTGAATGTGTGTACTGCGTTGTTGGCTGTGGGTTCTGACACCTTTGTGAAATGGCACTTGAGGCAGATTAACTTCTATTAAACAGGCAGGGAATACACACACACATGCATATATACACACACATATTGGTTGTTGTTACTGTTCAATTGCACATTCAAGTCCGACTCTTCGTGACCTCATGGACCACATCACGCCAGGCCTTCAGTCCTCCGTCGTCCTCCGGAGTTTGCTCAACTTCATGTTCATTGCATCGATAACACTGTCTAACCATCTCATCCTTTGCTGTCTTCTTCTTCTTTGACCTTCAGTCTTTCCCAGCATCAGTGTCTTCTCCAGTGAGTGCTCCCTTCTCATTTGGTGGCCAAAGTATTTGAGCTTCAGCTTCAGTATCTGGCCTTCCAGGGAACAGTCAGGGTTGATTTCCTTTAGGATTGACTGATTTGGTCTCCTTGCAGTCCATGGGACTCTCAAGAGTCTTCTCCAGCACCATACACATACACCACACATACAGCACACATACAGCACATCTATACACACATATAAGTTGTTGTTCAGTTGCATAGTCGAGTCCGACTCTTTGCAACCCCATGGACCACATCATGCCAGCCCCTTCTGTCTTCCATCATCCTCCGGAGTACACACAGCACCATACATACACACAGCACCATACACCACACACATATACACACACATATATAAGAGGATAAGAGGAATCAAGGTGTTATGTATTGAGCCTGAAGTGCCCTTGCATACATGCCAATAAAGGTTGTCTGTCTGTCTTTCAACTGCCCTTGCAAAAGGACTGAGCTTGGGATGCATAACAATTGATTGCTAGGATCCTAGAATGGACCAGTAGGGAGACAAGGATCCTAGAGTAAACCAATTAGGAAACAATAGAGTGTAAATAGCCTATTGTTGGGAGTGGGTTGTTTTTGGGTGTAACCCTTTTCAGGCATCAATTCCTGGCTTCAGCCAGGGATTGCAGTCTTCTTTTTCTTGCTGACTCACTAATAAACTATAAGCTGATCACTTCTACGCACCTGAACTCAGGATATTTCATTAGTGATGAGGATGGGATCCCGATGAGTGAACCTGACCTAGCCTCCAGCACCGCACAACAATCTCTAGGACTCCGTACCTCGCATTGCTCCACGGGTTATGGCTGCCGCTCCAGGAGTCATTCCTGAGCTTGGGGAAGTGTGGATAGAGCAGCTGAAGTACTCCGTTCGGTTCCAAGGCATAGATGATGCCGAGAAGAAGTCGTTTCTGCTCAGCACATGCGGCATAGCCACGACACGCCTAGCCCAAGGCCTCATCGCTCCTAAAACCCTTGAAGCAGCCACGTACGATGAACTCATCAAGGCCCTCTCCGACCATTTTGCGCCTCAACCAACCAAGATGGCGAAGCACATGGACTTCTTGGTGTGCCACCAAAAGTTGGGTGACGTGGCCACCGACTTCATGGCTAATCTCTGCAGGCTGGCCATAAACTGCAAATTCCCAGATCTCGAGGATGCCCTCTTAACACAGTTTGTCTGGGGCGTCCGTGAACAGAAACTCCGCCACAAACTCATAAGTACCGATGAACTCAAACTGAACAAGGCACTATGCATGGCCCACTCCACGCATCAGGCCTTCACATCCCCGGTCTCCAATGCCTTGCACGAGGAAAAAATACTCCAGGTAAGCCGCCCAGCTCGTCGGGACTTGTGCCCACCACTCGTCGGGACTTGTGCCTTGCACGAGGAAAAAATACTCCAGGTAAGCCGCCCAGCTCGTCGGGACTTGTGCCCACCACCGCAACTGCCCTGCAACCCACGAAGACCATCGCTCCAGCGCCTTGTGCCAGCTGTAGTAAACAGCATTATGAATGCTGTTCCTGCCATTTCTGCGACTCTATCTGCCGAACCTGTGGAAAACAAGGCCACATCACATGAGCCTGCCACTCCCGAGGAAACTGGCTTCATCCAACCGCTCACCAGGAATCCGCAGAGCTCCACAATACAGCCATCCACCAACATCAGGTACTACATTTGCCCCAGGACACCCCTAACAAACTTAAAGTAATTGTGTTAATAGAGGGGGGCCCTTGTGAAATGGAGTTGGACATGGGGTCCTCCATCTCCATCATCTCAGAAGAGACTCTCAGGAGGCTCTGCCCGCAAGGGGGTCCCTTCCTAGAACCCGCGAGCTTCACCCTCAGAGACTTCCAAAAGAACCTGGTGGCCGTTAAAGTGTGGGGCAAGTTCCATGTGAAGTATAAGTACTTTGAAGGACTTTTAGATTTGGTGGTGGTGGAAGGGCAGCTTACTAGTTTACTGGGTCTGTCGTGGTTTGCTTCCCTGGGGTTCAGGGTGATGGGGGTGCATCATGTGCGGCCTACGAACTTCAGCAATGTGTGCGATGAGTTCCCGGCCATTTTTGATGGGATGCTTGGTCGCTACAACAGTCCGCCAGTCTCCCTAGTCCTCAACCCAGTAGTACACCCCACCCGTATGAAGGCCAGGCGCATTCCGTTTGTGTTGTGGTCCAAGATAGATGGAGAGCTGGACTGCTTGGTAGCACAGGGGTTTTTAGAGCCAGTGCCACATGCTCACTGGGAGACCCCCATCGGCACCCCAGTAAAGCACAATGGGGATGTCCATATCTGCACGGACTATAAGTGCACCATAAACAAGGCCCTGCAGGACCACGCTTATCTCGTTCCAGTAGTCAGCCATGTTTTGGCATCCTTGGTGGGTGTGAAGGTTTTTGGCAAATTGGACTTGGCCCAGGCATACTAGCAGCTCCCCGTACACAATGCCACTGCAGAGGCCCAGACGATCGTGATGCACAGGGGTGCGTTCCGAGTGCAGTGGCTGCAATTCGGGGACAGCGTGGCCCCGGGGATCTTTCAAAATCTAATGGACTCCTTAAAGGTATCCCTGGGGTCCAGCCATTCTTTGATGATGTTTTGATCACTACCCCCATGGCCAAGACCTTTGCTAAGAGGCTGCCCACCATCCTGCAACATTTCCACACTGCCAGACTGAAGGTGAAGTGGGAAAAATGTCTCCTGGGGGTTCCACAAGTTGAGTTCCTGGGGTTCTCGGTTGACACTTAAGGCATCTATCCGATGCCCTATAAGGTCCACACCATCGTTGATGCTCCAACCCCCTCCTCTAAGCTGGAACTCCAGGCCTCCTTGGGGTTGCTGAACTTCTATCATTCCTTCTTGCCCCACAAGGTTGCAATAGGCGAGCCCTTGCACTACCTTCTCAATAAAAAAGCTCCTTGGGTGTAGGGCCAGAAGCAGGCTGCTGCATTCTGAGCTGTCAAGGACCTGCTCACCTCCAACGCGGTCCTAACGCACTTCAACAAGTTGCTCCCCATTGTCTTCGCCTACAATGCTTCCCCGTACAGGGTGGGGGCCATCCTGGGACACCAGCTGCTCAACGGCCATGAGGTCCCCGTGGCCTACTACTCCCGCACCTTGTCTTCGGCCGAGCACAACTATGTGCAGATTGACAAAGAGGTGCTGGCAATCATGGCAGGTGTCAAGAAGTTTCATGACTACCTCTACAGGCAGCCTTTCACCATCATGACAGACCACAAACCCCTCCTGGGTCTGTTGGCTCTGGATCACCAGACCCCACAGATGCTGTCCCCCAGGGTACTCCGATGGTCTATCTTCTTGGCTGGCTACCAGTATGCGCTCATCCACAGGCCTGGTAAAGTGATGGGTCACACAGATGCCCTCAGCTGCCTCCCACTACCCTCCTGTGACCTAATCCTGGCACCTGCACACCAGATCTTGTTCCTCGAGGACCTGCCTGACCCAGGTACTTGATGTGGCCCGCCACACCGCATGGGACCACGTGCTCTCCCGCATTTTGGACTGGGTGGGGAGGCCTGGAGTTCTCCGCATTCTCCTCATGCCAGGACGAATTGTTGGCCCACAAGGGCTGCTTGTTGTGGGAAAGCCCACTCCACTGCACCAGCGTGTCCTAGCAGCCTTACATGATACACACCCGGGAATCGTGCATATGAAGGCGCTAGCCTGCAGCTACGTTTGGTGGCCCAGCATGGACAGCGATATTAAGGACTGTGTAAAATGCTGCCAGACGTGTCAAGAGTCCTGGCCGGAGCCCCCCAGGGCCCCAGTGTGTCCGTGTGAGTCCTCCCAAAAGCCATGGGCTCACCTGCACCTCAACTTTGTGGATCCATTCCAGGGCCAGATCGTCTTCATCCTGGTAGATTCATACTCCAAATGGCTAGAAGTTGTGCCAGTCCCCTCCACATCATCCTGAGCAGCAATTTGTGCCCTATGACAGATCTTCAGCACACATGGCATACCAGATGCCGTTGTAATGGACAACGGGATGGCTTTCACTTCATCCAAGTTTTGGGAACTCATGGATTACTATGCCATCTGACACATCCACTCCACTCCCTTTCACCCCGCAACCAACGGCCAGGCTGAGCAGATGGTGAGAACGACTAAGGAGTCCCTTCACAGGATCGCCCAGGGAAGCTGGAACCACCGGCTGGCAGCCTTCCTCTTCAACCAGCGGGTAACCCTGAACACAACTACTGGCTGCAGCCCTGTGGATCTCCTGATGGGAAGACGCCTCACAACCCGTCTTGATCGATTGCACCCAGACTGCGCTCTGGAGCACAGCTTGGCCCCAGAGAATTAAACTGCTCCCCACGGGTTCTTCCCGGGTGACCCCGTCTATGCACACAACTTTGCTAGTGGCCCAGCCTGGGTACCCACCAAGGTTATAAGGGTGACCGGGCCTCTATCATATGAGGTGTCCACAGAAGATGGCCAGAGGCTCCACTGACACATAGACCAGCTCTGCAGCTACCTCCTCTCCACTGAACCTGGGATACCTGCACCAGAAGACAGTGATGAGGAGCTGCTAGGCCCAGAGGAGCCGGAGCCCGAGGAGAACACACCCACCGGCAGTGCCCTGGTGGAAATCAACGGACAGCCTTGGGAGGCCACCGGCGGAATGCCAGCAGCAGCTGCCACCGGAGGCCCCAACAACGTCCCAGCACCACCATCCTCTACCAGTACGGTGATGGGGCAAGCCCCCTACACAGTTCCTGAACCCATGGCCCCATCAGCGGAACCACACCGCTTGAACCGTGAGCGGCACCAACCAGCGTATTTAAAGGACTGTCAGTTGAAGAGGCTCTGAACCTTGGCGGGAGGGGTGTTATGTATTGAGCCGGAACAGCCCGTGCAAAAGGACTGAGCTTGGGATGCATTACAATAGATTGCTAGGATCCTAGAATGGACCATTAGGGAGACAAGGATCCCAGAGTAAAGCAACTAGGAAACAATAGAGTGTAAATAGCCTATTGTTAGGAGTGGGGTGTTTTTGGATGTAACCCTTTTCAGGCATAAATACCTGGTTTTGGCCAGGGATTGCAGTCTTCTTCTTCTTGCTGCCTCACTAATAAACTATGAGCTGATCACTTCTACATGTCTGAACCCAGGATATTTCACAAGGTTTAGAGATGCTGAGGGTAAACGTTCTAATTTATACAGATTTGAATTCTTAGAACATACGAGAGATTTGTGGCTTATTTTTCAGAGTTTCAAGGTCTTTTGAACCAGAGGTGCTTTGCTTAGTATATTTCAGAACTAACACAGGTTCTTAATACTGTTTCCTGGAGAATAGTGTTTTTATAGTTACTAGATTTCTCCTCCCAGAGTTCTAGGTGTTCCCTTTAGATATTACAGCTTTTCCCTAACTCCTGAGGTGTCTAAGCTTCTCCCCTTTATCACAGACCAAGGTTCTCTTCCCAACCCCTTTTAATGGCAGGAAGTTATTCACCTTGTCCCTAGGAAGCAATAACTCCTTTTACTTTTTGGCTTGTATGGGAGTTCTCTCTAACTACCCAGACCCAAATCCTTCTTCAGTATCTGTTATCTGACTAAAGCTGTTCTGTGGCTTTCTTGACTGAGAATCTAAATTCTCTCTCAGAGTAGTTCTAATATATTTAAGACAATGGGGTTGTCTTCTTCTTTCTGTAGAAATACTTTCCTGAAAACCTGTCAGAAAACACTGACTTCCAAATGTCTCCAATTTATAAAAAGGGGGGCCCAACAGACCCGATGAATTACCGTCCAGTAAGCTTGCTATCAGCTATAAAAAAACTTTATGCTGCAATGCTTCTTGAAAAGCTGGAATCTTGGGTTGAAGGAAACAATATTTTGGGAAAGGAACAGGCTGGTTTTAGAAAAGGAGCAAGTACAATCGACCATTGTCATACCCTCCAGTTGGTTGATAAATACACGAGTTCTGGAGTCATGTTGGCAACTGCCTTCATAGACCTAAAAATCAGCGTTTGATACAATCTCTAGACCCCAGCTATGGGAAAAGCTGAAGAAATATGGCATTGAACCATGTCTCCTTTACTTAATTCAACAGCTCTATAACCATCCCTCCGCCCACGTTAGATGTGGGGAGTTAGGACAGCTATCGGAGCCTTTCATCCTAGACAAAGGAGTCAAGCAGGGATGTTTACTTGCACCCCTGTTGTTCAATTTATATATAATTGACCTCAGACCCTGTATCCTGAAGGAAGCATGTCATCTCCCACATTTATCCAAGCACAAAGTTCCAATCCTTCTATATGTTGATGATGCAGTGATAATGTCTAGATCAATAGTGGGCCTCCGCAAGCTGATATTTTTTTTTTGAGTTTTACTGTTATCATGAGGGCTTCTCCATCAATGTGGTGAAACCAAGGTCATAGGAAAAAGGGGGAAATCTTCAAATGGGACATAGCAGGCCAACCTATGGAACAGGTTTAAATATCTGGGGATCCACTTTGAAGCATTTCTTACATGGAAAACACACTTGAATCTCGCAAGGAACATAGCTTTGAGAGTAGGGAAGACAATTGTAAAATACTTCTACTCATCAGGAGGCAAATTTGTCCCCTCAGCCTTAAAGGTATTTAATGCCAAGGTTCTAAATCAATTTCTGTATGGTGCAGAAATTTGGATTCGGGCCACTTCTGAAAGAATGGATTCAATTTTTGGACTTTTTCCTATGCTTATTGGTTACTTCTAGATGTGTCTCGGGCATAGCATTGAAAGCAGAACTAGGTAAATTATCGATGGAAGCTAGGGCTTGGATTAAAGCATTTTTCTTTAAAGTAAAGGTTTTAAAATCTGTGGGAGGATCTACCCTACTTGGGCTTATCTAGGCAGATACACATTACAGCCAATGGGATCAACTATTGGAAAAGAAAATGAAATGCCTAGGAATAACAAATGATATGATTAAAAATAGAGAAACGAAAGACATTAGAAGACAAATTAAAAAATCTGTAAGGAAATTGGATGTTACAAGTACGTCTATTAGGGTGTGCAGGGTATCGACACTTCATTTGGGAATTGCCTTCCCGATGCAACTGCCAAAATATTCTTATCAACTGACAGTCCAAAAACTAAGAAGAGCTTTTACTTTGGCAAGACTGAACGTTCTTCCCTTGGCAGTTTTGGAGAGCAGATATAATAAAGTATCATACTCTAAAAGAACATGCAGATGCTCATATCATACAATCGAAACCATTGAATATATGATTATGGAGTGCCCTATATTCAAGGAGCGGAGGGCTAGTCACCCCTTTACTTAAAGATAAGGAACTGGTAAATGTATGAGCCCAGGTGTCATGGCTACTATCGGATATCAATTATCGTGTCACCCTCTCAGTGGCAAAATTCATAGGTGCAATAATCAAATATAAGAGAAATAATACTGAGGTCTTTTAAAAAAATTCTTTGGTTTTAATTTCTGCTTAAGGTGATAGCCGTATGA
The DNA here is from genome assembly GCF_001447785.1 of Gekko japonicus. Classification (NCBI taxonomy): domain Eukaryota; kingdom Metazoa; phylum Chordata; class Lepidosauria; order Squamata; family Gekkonidae; genus Gekko; species Gekko japonicus. Next base: position 159,280 of record NW_015176461.1, on the reverse strand, counting down.
GCAGTACTAGATAGATAGATAGACAGACAGACAGACAGACTCCCAAATAACTCTTCCCTCAGAAGCCAAACCCTTTGGCTACTGATCCAGAGGCAAAAGATGTCTGACTGACCCTTTCCCCTCCAAATCAGCTCTTTTTATTTATCTAACAGCTGATGCTGGCCAATCAGAGAGTGTGTAGAGCAGCCAATCACATAAGCTTTTCACTCTGGGGAAGATTAACTCATGAACTCTCTGACTTTCTGACACTAGCAGCATTTTAAAAACCTGCTTTTCTGTGCAATCCGTCACACATGGCAACCGTTTTGCGATTGGCTGTACTTATTCCCCAGCAGCCATTTTGTGGTGGTGCTCACTACTTGCTCTCAGAATTCCAGTAGTGATGAGAACTTCTGATTGAGAGCATCTCCATAAACACAATTTTCCATCTGCAAGCCTGTAAAGTTGTTATGCTTGGTGAGCTCCAGCCACTTCCCGAAGAAATTATGATAGTGCCTTTTCCCATTTTTCTCACTAGGGTTGAGACTGCTGTTCCTGCTGGCTGTCTTTTTGGAAAACAAGCCAAGAGTAGATCTGTGTTTTGCTCTGTCTATGCTTCCTGTTGATACCTAAGTTGCCTCCTCCTTGTAGCATTGGTGTATCTGGCTCAACATTTGCCAGGAGCTTTCTTGGGGGCAGTAAGAGGTGAGAGGTGTGAGGGGGAGTTGGAGTAAGGGAGTGGTGATGTGGTGGACATTTCTTCAGGTTCATGAGGGAGGCAAGCATCAAAATGGCTCCTAGAAATGTCCTTTACTATCTCCCCATAAACATTCATACCCTGGCCCTGCTCCTACAGCTGACAGACACCGGCCTGTCTGGTGTTACGGGGGGTTGTATTTAAAGGCATTGGGGAGCCCGGGCCAGCAGCAGTGCTAAGGCAATCCTGCTGAGCAAACCTCCCCGGCAGCTGTAAGCATCCCACCTCCTCTCCTACCCCTGACAGGCAGCTGCCTGTCCAGTGTAGGAGGGGGAGGGGCAGGAGTATTAAAAGTCACTATGGAGGTGGGGCTGCACCTGACAGACAACCGCCTGTTAGGCGTAGGAGGTGGGGGGAGTGTGTTGGAAGCCATCAGAGAGGCTGGGCCAGCAGCTTTGCTTCACCTCACAGGTAGTTCTTGGCCACTCCTGATTTCCTCAACTGTCATTAGCTGTCTGTAGTCCCCTGTAACTGTTGGGATTTTTTTTTTTACCTCAGAACACTGAGCTCTGCGGCTGACCAATCAGAGAGTGGGGGGTGCAGAGAGGCAGCTGCCCGGCAGCCACATAGGAATCAATGGGGGGAGCACATTTCCCCCCTTTTGACCCACTTAGGGGTTGAATTTCTAAAAATCCCTTCTTAGCGAGCACCTACACCATGGTATACAGTAATCCATGACTAAAAACTGGTTCTAGAAAATGTGCAGAAAAAATAATAGAACAAGTGTTTAAGGAGTGGAGTTAGATTTCCACTAAAGGGGGGGGGGTTCTCTTATCCCTTACAAAAATAGTTCAGGGGCAACAGATATGCATAAATGCACATCCAGAATAGGCTAATTGTTCTCAGAAAAATAAATGCTTTGGAGTTGCATGTATTTATATTACCTATGTTCTCTAAAGTACGGATTAACATTGCAGTCCTAAATTAAGTTACACCCTTTTAAGCCTATAGACTTCAGTAGACTTAGAAGGGTGTAACTCTGCTTAGGGTTATAGTGTTAAGTACTTTAAGTACAAGTAATTTTTGTTCAGGAGTAGAACTTAAACTTTATTATGAAGAACCGGAGTGTGCTGTTAACCATGATAGGTAAATGGAGCTCTTATGTACAGAGGCCATATACCTCTGAGTACATCATACCAGGGATAAGGATGATTGTAGCCTTCATGATCTGCTTTTGGCTAGCTATCATTGCCTTATACCCCACTAATGTCTCTCCCTTCCCAAAACCCTGCCCTCCCCAGGCTCCACCCCCAAATCAACTTGAAGTTGGCATCTCTATGGCTGACACTGAGGCCAGGATAATCACACAATGGCTGCATGGGTTGCTTGAGAAATAACTTTCTCACTTACATGCAAGTCATATTTTTCACCAGAGCACTTTGATGTTTTACTCAAAATTCAAATCAAATATGATGTTAAACAGTTTTGTGTCTGTTCAGTACCTGCTTCCATGTAGTTCCCTGCATAAATTTCTTCATCATGGCCAAGTCATGCCTTGGTATATAAAAATTACTTTTGTAATTCATGTGTTGCAGTTTGTGGTAGGTTTTCTGCCAGTGTATTCAGCATGCACCTTGACCTAGATCTCATCAGGTCTAGGATGCTAAGCATGGTTGGCCCTGGTTAGTATTGGATGGGATACTGCTAAGGAAGTCCAGGGTTGCTATGCAGAGGCAGGCATTGACAAACTTCTCTTGCCTTGAAAACCATACAGGGTTGCCATAAGTCAGCTGTGACTTGATGGCAAAAAAGAAAAGAAAGACAAAAAAGAGAAAAAGAAAATAATAACAAGAAAAAACAGCCTATAGCACCTTGTCAATCACCAGTGAAAGAACATATGCCCCAGCATCATTGTCATGTCATTAAAATATAATTCTGAAATAGCCTACTTATTTTATTTATTTATTATATTTTTATCCTGCCCTCCCCGCTTTCAGCAGGCTCAGGGTGGCTAACAACATAAATATCAATAAATACATTAAAACTCCAATATGTACGCTAAAACTAACATTCCATTAAAATTACAATAGAAACTATACATACACTGCACATAGCTATAATACAGGCGACATCCATATCCACTCATCATTTGAATGGCCACCTCCAGGCTCCTGCCAAGCTGTTTATCATCCGGCTGGTGGTGATATTGGTATTAAGGCCAGGTTGGTGATGGTGTTGATATTAGGGCCAGGGCCATAATATCGTGACAGCACCCTACTTGAATGCCTGGTGGAAGAGCTGTTTTACAGGCCCTGTGGAACTGCAAAAGGTCCCGTAGGGCCCTGATGTCATCCAAGAGCTCATTCCACCAGTGATGGGCCGCCACGGAAAAGGCCCCGGCCCTCGTTATGGCATACCTGGCCTCTTTTGAGCCCAGAAGGTCCAGGCAGTTTTGGGATCCAGATCTTAATGCTTTCTGGGGCACACATGGGGAAAGGCGGTCCCTTAGGTAGATAGGTCCCCGACCATATAGGACTTTAAAGGTTAAGACCAGCATCATGAATCATATCCGGTATGTTATAGGCAGCCAGTGCAGTGCTTTTAGGATGGGCTGGATGTGTTCCCGCATGGGAAGACAACAACAGCCTCGCTGCTGCATTCTGCACCAGCTGCAGCTTCTGGATTTTGGACAAGCATAGATCACTTGTAGTTTGCTACACTATTTGTACCTTCATAGTCAGGATACATTGGATAAATGATCTAGATTGAGGGCAGCGTGGGAGTGGGGTTAAAAACTATAACACCCATGATGCAATGCAGGATTGTTCATGAACAAATCATTTCAGGTCTGGACAGTTCACTAGCCTTTGCCATTCATGAGCACTGAATTAGATGGAGATATCTCATTATAGTGTATTCTTAAACAGAGTTACACCCTTCAAAGTCCATTGAGGTCAAGGGGTATAGATTACATATTGTACAAACCCTGTCCAAAATGTATTGCCTATCAGTTTCAACAATGAAGTGCTTGCCTGTGATCATACATCTTTTATTTACTCTTTATCCAGGCAGTTTATGAAATATGAAAGAATCCCTTCCTTAGATAAAATGTCAGTGCCATTTTCTTCCTTTCCTTGATTATCAGGGTGGAGTGGGGATGAGATAATGCAGCAGAGCCATTTCATCCCCTTGCACATGGTTTTCATTCTGGCTGCTTTGCTTTTCCTCAAGGAGAAAACAGACTTGCAGGTTTACCAAGTCAGATTAATGTCCTATCCTACCTTTTGTTGATGAACTTTCAGTGATGCACGTATATATTCCCATTCCCCAGCTTTCCCTGAGGGAAATAAATAAGTCTATCTTAGGAATCTGCATCAATATCATTTGTACAGACAACCCTTTTGGGTAGAGTGAGGTCCAATCGCCGTCACAACATTAATGCACCATTTTGTCATCTCACATTTCATAAATCCCTGAAAACAAGCTTCTGAAAAGCAGGGGTAAGGTGACATTTGGGAATAGAGTCAGATCACAACCCAAACATGAACTCTGGTAATGGTTGAGAATTAGGCTACCAGCTCTTCAGTCTATTTAGAGTGGCTTAAAATGTGATCGGAACTGTTTGCTTAGCCCTGTTATGAATACAAGGGTTGAACTCATGGCCTTCTCCCTCATAAATAAACTGATTTCCAGGCTAGGGTTAGATGCCCATCTTTCCTTGATGTGACACTTAGAGCTCACATCCTAAAAAATCTCTGGGGCGTGGAGGGTTATGGAACATAAATCTATGAAAATAGTTTATTAATGCTATGTTGAAAGCTCATGCCTGTGAAAATCAACAGGGAGGATTAAGCAGCCTGGGTATATAATGGAGAGGAGTTCCCCCTTATTTTCCATCTCTTAATTAGAACCAGACATAGCAATTGGGTTTTGTCCTGAACAATCAGCTATGGCTTTGGTCCCTCCATGAGAAAGGAATTGAGATTCAAATAGTATGATACACACAAAAAACCCCTACTGTCTATGGATTTAATGTTTTTATCTCCCAAAGTCAATTATCTGTTAGACATAAGAGATGCAGATGGACTTGGGTCAATGTGGGGTGCAATGGAATAACCCAAAGAGCATAATAGCAATTACTTGCAAGCCACATATGCATAGCCTAGTCAGGAGAATATTATTTGTAAAATGAAATTCATCCAGAGGAAGTTTTAAAACCTATTTTAATTCCTATTTAACATGTGTTGTGCATTTCATTTTTATTCATTTCAAATCTCCCTTTCTCACTGAGACTGAAGACATATCACACAGAGTAAATGAATGCAATCAATAGCATGTGACATCTAATAAGCAACGCAATCAGACTTGGATTACAAAAACTGGAAACATGATATGCCAAATAATGCAAAAAATATTATTACATAAGTAGAAGACAATGCAGTGGAGCAAGATTATATATGCATCAAACAGATAATTTGCACTATATGCAATGGCATAGTCCACAGTCCCTTTCCCTTTCCTAAAGCATCTTCCATTCTGTTATAATGAAGCCTTATTGCCTTTATATAAGTGCCATCCCATAGCCAGGATTTCTTAAATCAGGGGGCCTTTAAATAATTCGGGGGGCACTGAAATTAAAATAAAAGGGTGTTTTTCTTCTAAGCCCTGGAAGCCCAGCACCTCCGGCTGGGCATCCAGGCGCAGGGAGAAGAGTAGGCACAGGAAGAAGGAGAGGCATAATGGAGGCATCCTGGCCCAGCCTTGCCAGCTTCTGAGCACCGCCAAAAGTTTCTGCCAGCCTCACCTCATCTGCTGGCCCGCCTGGTTGCCTCTTGGTGCGTCCTCACCTGGGAGCCCCATCCATCACTGCTGCCACCAGCTTGGAACCCCCAACCCCTCCCCGCAATGCACCCTGGAAGCTGGGCACCATGGAGCTGGCCTCTGACGGCAATCTGGCTGGGCACCCAGGTGCAGGAGGAGGAAGCAGGAAAGGAGGAGGAGGAAGAGGCACCCTGGTCCAGCCCCACCAGCCTCTGAGCTCCACCAAAAGTTCCTGCTGGCCCCACCTCACCTGCCAGCCTGCCCGCCTTCCTCCTGCCAATTCCTCACGTGGGAGCCCTGTGCTGTCGCCGCCAGCTCAGGACCCCCAGCCCCTCTTCCTAAATGCCACCCCAGAATTGAGTGCCAGGGCTGCTGGCAGGAAGGGAAAGGGCAATGGTGGCGGTGCTGGGAGTCTTCAGGATGGCCCATATCATTGAGGGGTGGGTGGGATGGAACCGCCAGGGCTGCTGGCAGGCAGGGAAGGGGCAATGGTGGTGGTGCGGAAAGGACAGCTCAGAGAGTCGGGGGGCCTGGGCTAGATAACAATTTGTGGGGCCCTGGCAGGAAGTTGGGGGGCAGGGCCCCCCACTGTAGCTATGGGCCTGATCCTGAATAATTTGGTTTTATATAGTTTGTTGAAAGTAGAGTGGGATGCTTACTGACTTCAATAGGCATACTGTGGTGGATCAGGCTTGCCCTGGCCTGCAGGCCCTGTTCCACCCTGCCCTCCAAGGTTTTCCCAACACCTGGAGAGGCTTTACTCTCTCTCCAGTAACCCACCACCACTACCCGACCTTTGTAGGGATTGCCTGCTTGGAGGGTCAGGACTTCCAGCTTCCCATCCAAGTTCTAAGGCCTTGCCTCTGTGTCTCCCACTGTCCATTGCCGGGTCACCATGGGGACAATTTACTGCCTTGTGCACCCCTGGAGGAATAGTCACTTGCCAACTGACTGTCTTCCCCCTCGTGCTTTTTTTAAAATAGCATGTTCTAGATGGTGAAGGTCTATGTGGCACAAAGAACCACTACCAGGATCAAAAGTTATAAAGAATTTATTAAAAAGAAAATGTTTACAAGCATAGTTTTAGCACAGCACCAGATTAAAAAGAAAAGGGTAAAACACAATTCCTCTTCCCCTCGCTCTATACATGCCCTATCTGTTGTTAAATATAAGGCAGGCTCCTTAGCTTAGAAAATGACCAGATAATAATAGGAGTTCCATTATTAGGAGTTCCATATTCAAGCCTCCTTTAGGCCAGTACATGGCACTGGCCACCTCCTCCAGATCTTGGTTAAGAGCTCTGTCCAGGCCCGTAGCCAGGATTTTGTGGCTTGTGGGGCAAATTTTTTTCTGGTGGGGCTGAAGATCTCAGTGCAGAAAGAAAAGCCATTTAGCCAATAGAAAGCTGTTACCAGGATAGATCTCTAATTTGCAAACTGTCAACCACTATGGTTGACAGTTCTCAGCTGCTGCAAGTTAATCACTTCTGCCAGTCTAAGCAACAATTCTGATAACAAGCCCACAGGTAGAGGCGATGACTTCTATAGTCAAGAAAGCTAGCAGGCAGAAAAACTCTCTAAAAGGAGACAAGTTTCTTGACAAAGAGTTAGAAGGTATCCTAGAGGTCTGTACAGGATTAACCCACTCAGTCCAGTCTAGGAATGCGAGGGAATCCTGCACTTTCAGCACATTAAACAATAAACCACTAGATAGTCTATACTCTCTCTGGTCTTCATAACAATTTGCCACCAGAATCTCTTTCCAAGAGTTCCCGCCTTTCCTAAGGGAAGAGATTCAACCCCTTAGTTGGCATCTGGGAGTGGTAGCTCTATGTGGTCAGCGTTAGACACAAGATTTAGCCTTGGAGTTCAGTTACAAATGAGAGACAATTAGAAATAAGAAGAATCTTTATTCAGTACAAAGCATAGCAAACAGACTACTAGAGGTTACAAAATAACAAATTCTATGGCTATTTGCCCTAACTACACATTAAGCAAAAATATAGTTACCAATTGAATTGTCCATAGTCCAAGATAGTCTATGACATAACAGCACAAGTAGATACCAAGGGATTTTGAAGAGAAATCCCATCTTGCATAAGCATGTGGTCCAGTTCACAAAGCAGCTCTTTATTTCCCAAAAGACAGCATTCCAGGTGCAATATAGCAGCAATGGCAGGAGGAGAGAAGAGAGCGAAGAGAGACACTCTCATAGAGATCAAGGAATTATACCCCAATTCCAGTCATAATTAGCTGTGGCCATCAGCCAATAACGAGCGGACAGGGTGTGTGCCCAATTGATGGTTGCCATAACTGCGTGTGGGTATTGGCTAGGAGTTTGGGGCCCCGCCTGCAGTCAGGTGACCCAAGCTCCAGCTTTCTTCATGGTGTACGTGACATGTTCCATGTAAGCTAGGAGCCTTCAAGTCTGGTTCCTAGTTTAGAGGTATTAAGGAATGTGTGGTTATATGTCATGGCTATTAAAGTTCGGCCATTTGGTCTCACCATTTGGCTTGCAATAGGAAATAAAGACACAGCATGTCTTCAGAATGTCATCACAGAAGAAGTCATGTGAACTTAGAAAGCAATATTTCTATACAAGGTCACCTACTCCAACCCCCTTGTTCAGTGCAGAAATTAGTCAACTACAACACCCTACTCTGCTTAAAGAAGTGCACACCTTTTTAAAAAATGTTTCAAAGTGATTGAAAAAAGCATTTACTGGAGAAATTCTTGTAGGATTGTGCCTTTAAGAAAGGGAGCAAAAAACCCCAAAGCCTGGCTCTGTCTGCTTTGATGGAATCAGCACCAAAGATTGCTATCTCCTTGCCTCCAGGAGTTTTACCTTCTGTCTTTCCCACCCACTGATCAGGTCAGGCTGGGTCAAAGAAGCTTTTTATGAAGTCTCCAGGAGCTTCTTCCTGGAGTCTTTATAGTCTTAATTCTTCCAAATCTCTGTTCCGTGCTTGGGGGGGGGGAGAGATGGACCATCCTATTGTCTCTAGCTGGACCGATTATCACATGTATGATGGCAGGCTGAGGTAAGTCTGGAAAGCAAACATCTAGTAATTCAACTTTAAGCTGTGAGGCATTTGCAAGCTTCTTTGTGGACAAAGTGTTGTCGCTCCACTGAGACCTGCTTGCCAATTTTGATATGGTATGTGAACTAGAGGCCCCTTGGCCTCTTATGGACATTATCAATCTGTCCCTTAGCTCAGGGGTCTATCCATAGGGTTTAAAAGAGGCAATGGTAATACCACTCTTGAAGAAGCCATCTCTGGATCCTTATGATCCATCCAATTACCACTCAGTTTCGAATCTCTTGCTCCTGAGTAAGGTAATTGAGAGAGTGGCAGTGGAGCAGCTCCAGAGCTTCCTGGTGGACACATCAGCACTAGACCCCTTCCAGTCTGGCTTCAGCCCTGGTCATGGGACAGAGATTGTACTGCTTGCCCACATGGACGATCTCCACTGGCAGTTGGTCCCAGGCGGGTCGGTGCTGCTGTTATTGCTTGACTTGACTGTAGCGTTTGACACTGTTAATAATGATCTGCTGGCTCACTGCCTTGCAGATGTTGGAGTGTGTGGTACAGCCTCCCCTGCCTATATTGCCCAGGTGAGCTCCCCTATCTAGAGATTGCCATGGCATCTGCTGAGTGGGTCCTTAGCATATGCTCAGCAGGTACCCGTGGATACTGGAAATTGAAGTTTTCTGCCATTTGTTGCTGTTTTTAGGAATTTTAACTTTGTATGAATTTGTACTTGTATTTGGATTTATTACTACGTTTGTACCTTAACTGTTGTGATCTGTCCTGAGCCCACTTGTGGGGAGGGCAGGTTGGGGACAGAGGGTGGCACTGAGAGAGAAGATCTCTCCTCAATATCCTGTGGTATTTATTTATTTACTAGGAATAAGGCCATTAGTGATTTTGTATCTTGCAGGCAGAGTAAACACAGAGTAGTTTTTTTTTTGCCATGTAAAGAACTAATATGGGAGTGAAGAACAGCATACCTTATGGTAGTAGAGAGTAACTATTGTCCATGGACAGAAGGTGTAGTGGCAGTGTATTATTGGTGTTTGTTGTGGGCCAGGAAGTAGAGGCAGTAAAGGTATGCCTAAGCAGTGGGTAGTGGCTGGATAGTGTACATGCATTCAGAACATACTGGCTGCAATTAGAAGGACAGTTGTCATTGTGCACAAAGTAGCATGTTTTGGTGAAGAGTTGTTAGAAAAAGAAGAGAAACATTAGTCCCTGTAGGTAGATCTACAAAGAAACAGGGAAATCACATTAGAAAATATCATGATGACTGAAGAACCTCTTTGTAGACAACATTTCTGGTGAAGACTTTGTCAGAATGGGGTAGTAGTCTTCCTTGCTGGGGTGGGGCCCATCAACGATGTGAACTCTGAGATCTTGGAAGCGGTGTACCCTTGAGAAAGCCACATAAAGTTGTCCATGTGTGAAAACGGCTGTAAGTTTTCGTCTCTGGGCTGGAAGTTGCTTGTGATGGGAAACCATCGTGGTGGTCTCAGGCAATGATACAGTGGTGCCTTTCTAAGGAAAACTCAGAAGGGCTGTGGAGATTAGGAAGGTCAACAGTGTTGCAATTTGTATAAGTGCAGTGGAAGGTGTGTGACACACCAAAGATGTGGAAGCTCTGCAGTTTTAAGCCAAAATTGTTGGCTGAGTGTAGGAATAATTGGTAGATCATAACGCTCTTCAATCTTAATGTGTCAGGTGGTGAACACAACGCAAGTGGTGGTTCACAGAGGACCAGTATGGGCCCACAGGCATGTTTTTTCAGGATGGTGGGATCGTGCAAGAGATGGGTGAAGTGAATAAGAGCAGCAGTTTTAAAGTGAGACAACTGAAAGAGCTGGAGGGCAACTGTGCTGGCTTGTGGAAGGGGTCTTGGGTGGAAAGCAGAAGATTGAAGGAGTGGAAAGAGGAAGGAGTAGAATCTCAGATTATTGTAAGAAAACTAAATGATATCTGATTGATTTAGGAGGAGGAGGAGGAACGAAGGAACTAATTCCCCTCATAGGAACTACTGTCCTCCCTTCTGTCATAGAATCATTGAATAATATCAACCACTCCTGGACACATTTGACAATTTTGGAGTGTGGTGTCTGTGGCAGTGTATGTGCCTGAGGTCCCACCCCTCCTCAAACCCACCCTCTCCAGGCTCCACACCTAAAATCTCCAGGAATTTCTGTGCCTAAAGCTGGCAATTTTATCTCCTCCCCTCTCAGCAGCCTCTTCCTAGGCAAAGTTCTGTCTTTCTCATTAGTGGGGAGCAAAGCAGCTTACTTCATTCTCCTCTTCCGCTTTGTGATCTGTACAGCAACCCTGCAAGGTAGGTTAGGCAGAAAGTCTGTGACTGGTCCAAAATCACCCAGGCAGCTTCCATAGGGAGGCTCCTGCTGTAGGGCTAGTGAAGTAATGCCAGTCAGGAGGCATGAAGTCACCCTGAGAGTGCTGGCAGGCCTAGGGTTGCCAACAAAGACAGATTGATGTAAAGGAGGATGGAAAAGTCTCCATATCTCTATTTTGCCTTAAATTGGTTTTGATGCCAGCAGAGTGAGAAAATGCCAGAGGCTCTGGGTGGGTGCCCCATGGTAAATGCACCAAACAATTCCCAAAGATTTTCCAAAACACTACTCTGTCAATAATTCATTTTCTACACTCACAGCATCCCCTCCCAGAATGCAACACATCCCCAGCACTTTATTTATTTATTTATTCATTAGATTTCTATCCCGCCTTCCCACTGAAGCGGCTCATGATGGCTTACAACTACTATAAAACCAGCATAAATACATACATAAAATACAACTCAATAAAATAACTCAGCACCAGAGCTTTAAGAGCTCTCCAGCTGTCAACTGGAGATTGTCAACAATGGTTTTCCAGGAAGAAATGGCTTATTTGGAGGGTGGAGTCTATAGCATTGTATCTGTCTGAGGTCTCCCTCTTCTTCCTCCTCCGACCCCACCCTCAGCAGGCTTCATCCCTAAAATATCCTGGAATTTTCCAACCTGGAGTTGGCAACCCTATGTCCCCCCCGCAGCCTCTACCTAGAGAAAGGGCAGTCTTTCCCTGCAATGTGAACCAAAACAGCTGACATCATTCTCCTCTCTCCCGTACGATCCACACAACAACCCTGTGAGGTATGTTAGGTTGAAAGTCTGTGAATGGTCCATAATCCCCCAGGCAACTTTTATAACATGAACCTGGGACCTGCACAACATCCTCTGAAGCGCTATCAGGTACATATCAGTGGCAGTAATAGGGTGACTGCTGGCACCTTTTCCTCTTTGGGGGGTTGTGGTGTGGAATGGCATGAGGTCCAATCAGCTTCCATATGCAAATGACCTTGAAACACTGGCCCAATCAGAGAAGAGTGGCCTAGGCTGCCAACTGATTACTCTTGAGTGGCAGTTCATCTGCCAACGGATGATGCCGTGCTCTTCAAGGGCCAATGGGAGTGCCTGGAATCGTGAATAAATTAGTAAGCCTTTTATATATATAAGATTCATTAATTTATTTATTTTATACCCCACCGTCCCTGCCGAAGCAGGGCCAATTGGCTTCATAAAAACATTAAGACAGTAAAAATCAATTTAAAATCATAAAAACAATTACAAAGGTGCTACATATCTAAGATGGCAAACTGTCTTGTTCAGTCACATTAGGATCATAATACATATGCAGCTGGTGTCTGGCTCCTTGACATATTAGAGCAGGCGGCCACGGGTGGTTTTGTAGGGCAAAGTTACCCAGTTTGTAACAGGCATTTGTGGCCTCTCACTTGAATGCTTGGTGGAATAGCTCCATTTTGCAGGTCCTGCGGAATTGTGATAAATCCCACAGGGCCCTAATGTCCTCAGGGAGCTCATTCCACCAAAGTGGTGTTGCCTCCAAAAAGGCTCTGGCCCTGGTTGTAGCCAGTCTGACATCTTTGCGACCGGGGAGAGCAAGACGATTTTGAGATCCTGACTGCAGTTCTCTCTGGGGAACATATGGGGAAAGGTGGTCCCTCAGGTATGCAGGCCCCTAGTCATATAGGGCTTTATAGGTAAGAACCAGCACCTTGAAGCAAACCCAGTATGCTATAGGTAGCCAGTGCAGTGCTTTCAGTGCAGGCTGGATGTGTTCCCTCAAAGGGAGACTCAGTAACAGCCTGGCCACCGCATTCTGCACCAGCTTTAGCTTCTGGATTTGGGACAAGGGCAGCCCCATGTAGAGAGCGTTGCAGTAGTCTAATCTTGAGGTTACCATCACATGGATCACTGTTGCCAGGTCATCACATTTGAGGAAGGGAACCAACTGTCTAATCATCTGAAGATGGTAAAAGGCCGACTTGGCAGTGGCTGCTACCTGGGCCTCCCATCATTAAGGAGGCATCCAAGAGCACTCGCAAACTCTTAGCCTCTTATGTTGGCACCAGTGGTGCCCTGTCGAAGGTTGGGAGTGGGTTCCTTAACCCCAGACCATTCCGACTCAGACACAGTACCTCCATCTTCGTTGGATTCAGTTTCAGTCAGCTCAGCCTAAGTCACCCAGCTACGGCCTGTAACACCAGTTCCAGATCTTCTGGTCTTGAGTCAGACTGGCTGCCCAACAACTGATAGAGTTGGGTGTCATCCGCATTCTGATGACAACCCAGCCCATGCCTCTAGGCAATTTGAGCAAGGGGGTTGAATAACATCAGGGAGAGAAGAGCCCCTTGTGGCACTCCGCAAACTAGCAGGTGCCTTTGGGACAACTGCTCCCCTAGTGCCACCCTCTGTCCCTGACCTTGTAGGAAAGTGGAGAGCCACTGCAAGGCAGACCCCTGAATCCCAACATTGGCGAGGTGGTGGATCAGTAACTGGTGGTTGACCATGTCGAACATCACCAACAGGTCTAACAGCAACTGTACCACCGATCTGCCCTGTTCCAGATGCCTTCAGAGGTTGTCTGTGAGGGCAATCAGTGCCGTCTCAGTCCCGTGGACTGGGCGAAAGCCAGACTGGAATGTGGTGTCCTTAAGGGGTATCCTCTCAGGGAACTGGAATGTGATGTCCCTCAGGGGGCTATGCTCTTCCCAATGTTATTTAACATCTGTATGCACCCCCTCACCCAGCTGGTGTGGCGTTTCGAGTTGGGATGCCATCAGTACACTGATGAAACCCAGCTGTATCTCTTGATGGACGGACGGACGGACGGACACCGACCGAAGAAATCTGGCTGAGGGTTTGGATGCTGTGGGAGGTGGTTGAAACAGACTTGGCTGAGACTGAATCCAGCAAAGTCGGAGGTTCTTTGGCCGGGTGGGGGAAATTCAGGACTTGGGTGCCAATTCCCAGCTCCAGACCACACACCATTAATACCGGTGCAGATGGTTAGGAGCTTGGGTGTGTTTCTGGATGCCTCCTTATCAGTGGAGGCCCAGATCACAAATATTGCCAGACTGGCATTTTTCCAACTACACCAGATCAGGCAACTGCCCCCCTACCTGTCTTGCCCTGACCTATCCACAGTAATCCACACAATGGTCACCTCTAGGCTTCACTACTGTAACTCACTCTACACATGGCTACCCTTGAGACTGATCCAGAAGTTATAACTGGTCCAGGATGCAGTGGCCCAGGTCCTTACAGGGACACTGTTAACAGCACATATACAACCTGTGCTTCACCAGCTGCACAGGCTCCAAGTTGAGTACCAGGTCAGGCTCAAGGTGCTGATTTTGACATTTAAGGCCCTAAATGGTCAGGGACCAATGTACCTGTGGGACTGCCTCTCCTGGTATGTACCACAGAGGGCACTGCACTTGGGAGAACAAAATCTGCTGGAAGTCCCTGGCCCAAAGAGTCTGTCCTCAGCCAGAGCCAGAAGTTTTCTGGCCCTGGCTCCAACTTGGTGGGACTCTGCCAAATGACACCAGGGGCCGGGCCCTGCAGGACTTTTTACAGTTCCGCAGGGTTTGCAAGCAAATGGTTGAGGACAGCAACAGTTTTTTAACAGCAATTGATGGTATTACATAACATAAGAGAAGCCAATGTTGGATCAGGTCAATGACCCATCCAGTCCAACACTCTGTCACACAGTGGCCAAAAATACCAGGTCCTTCAGTGGGGCCAGGACACGAGAAGCCCTCCCACTGTTGCCCCCCCAGCACCAAGAATACAGTGCATCACTTGCCACAGACAGACAGTTCCTATCTATACCTTGTGGCTAATAGCCACTGATGGACCCCTGCTCCATATGTTTATCCAATTCCCTCTTGAAGCCGTCCATGCTTGTAGCTGCCGCCACCTCCTGTGGCAGTGAATTCCATGTGTTAATCACTCTTTGGGTGAAGAAGTACTTCCTTTTATCTCTTCTAACCCGACTGCTTAGCAATTTCATTGAGTGCCCACATGTTCTTGTACTGTGAGAAAGGGAGAAAAGTCCTTCTTTCTCAACTTGCTCTATCCCATGCATAATCTTGCTTTATCCCACACATAATCTCAACTGCCCTGAACCTGCCTAGCCGCCCTGAGCCCGCCTTGGCAGGGAGGGCGGGGTAAAAGTCAAAGCAATAAATAAAATAAAATAAATAAACCTCAATTATGTCATCCCTCAGCCATCGTTTCTCCAAGCTAAAGAGCCCCAAGCGTTTTAACTTTCCTTCATAAGGAAAGTGTTCCAACACTTTTATCATTCTGGTTGCCCTTTTCTGTACTTTTTCCAATGCTATAATATCCTTTTTGAGGTGTGATGACCAGAACTATACAAAGTACTCCAAATGAGGTTGCACCATTGATTTATACAGGGGCATTATGATACTGGCTGATGTGTTTTCAATTCCCTTCCTAATAATCCCCACCATAGCGTTGCCCTCTTTAATTGCAGTCGCACACTGTCTCGACATTTTCATTGAGATATCTACCTCGACTCCAAGATCCCTCTCTTGGTCAGTCTCTGCCAGTTTGAACCCCATCAACATGTATTTATAGTTAGGATTTTTTTGCTCCAATGTGCATCACTTTGCACTTGGCCACCTTGAACCTGATTTGCCATGTTGAAGCCCACTCGCCCATCCTTGACAGATCCCTTTGGAGTGCCTCACAATCCTCCCTGGTTCTCACCACCCTGAACAACTTCATGTCATCTGCAATTTTAGCCACTTCACTGCTTACTCCCATCTCCAAACCATTAATAAACAACTTAAAAAGCATCAGACCGAGTACTGATCCCTGTGGTACCCCACTGCTTACCACCCTCCACTGAGAAAATTGCCCATTTATACTCACTCTCTGTTTCCTATTAATTACCCAGTTTTTGATCCACAAGAGGACTTGTCCTTTTATCCCGTGACTATTGAGCTTACTTAGGAGCCTTTGATGAGGAACTTTATCAAAAGCTTTCTGAAAGTCAAGGTAAACATCTATTGGGTCCCCCTTGCCTACATGTTTGTTCACTCCCTCAAAGAATGCTAACAGGTTAGTGAGACAAGATCTTCCCTTACAAAACCCATGCTGAGTCTGCCTCAATAGGTTTTGTTCATCAATGTGCCTACAATTCTTTCCTTGATAACAGTTTCCACCAACTTACCTGGTATCGACATCAGACTGACTGGCCTGTAATTTCCTGGATCTCCTCTGGAAACCTTTTTAAAGATGGGAGTGACATTAGCTACCTTCCAGTACCCAGGAATGGAGGCAGATTTTAAGGAAAGATTACATATTTTTGTCAGGAGATCCACAAGTTCACATTTGAGTTCTTTCAGAACTCTTGGATATATGCCATCTGGGCCTGGTGATTTATCAGTTTTTAAGTTATCTATCAGTCGTAGGACCTCCTCTCTTGTCACATCAATCTGACTTAGGTCTTTCAACACCCATCCCAAAATCAGTGGTTCTGGGGTGGGCAAGCACTTCTCATCTTCCACAGTGAAGACAGAGGCAAAAAATGCATTCAGCTTCTCAGCCATTTCCCTGTCATCCTTCAGTACTCCTTTTGCCCATTGGTCATCCAAGGGTCCCACTGCCTCCCTGGCTGGTTTCCTGCTTCTAATGTATTTGAAGAAAATTTTATTGTTGGTCTTTATGTTTTTTGCTATATGCTCCTCATATTCCCTTTTTGCCTGCCTGATCACAGACTTGCATTTTCTTTTTCACAGCCTGTGTTCCCTTTTATCAACCTCACTGAGACTAGCTTTCCACCGCTTAAAGGAATCCTTCTTACTTTTTACAGCTTCCATTATTTTGTTTGTTAACCATACAGGCTTTTTTCTATACCTATTTGTGCCTTTCCTAACCTGTGGTATATATTTTTTCTGAGCTTCTAGG
>NW_015176461.1:139934-142328 GCF_001447785.1 Gekko japonicus | reverse complement strand
TTCTCCTTAGGTTGTCCTTTTGCTGACAATATGGAGATGTGTGCTTTCCTTCACCAGGCTGGCAGTGTAGCTGAAAACCTATTCACAGGTAAGGCTTTGTGCAGACACCTTCTCTGTGTAATGTCACAACAGGTGATTTGTACAGCTTTCTGAGCCTATGGGTGTGTGTGCGCACAGTCCATTTGTGTGTGTGTGCAGCAGCAAACATAAATCAAATATCGGTCTCATCCTTTAACAATGAGGTGTGACTGGGCCCCTATATATTTTTTAAACCATTACAAATAAATACATGTGTTTTTATATATTATTTATATATTACGTTTTAATTGTTGGCCCTCTACTGAGTTTGACCTACCTTTTCAGGTTTCAAGGTTGATTGTTTCCCTCCTTTGTTCAGAATAGGTGTTCCCCCTCCCTCTATGCTGTTAGATTTCCTCACAGGTTCTTTGAATGGTTTCCATTTTGGGGAGGCGGAGCAACAGCAGAGCTGCACAGTCACACTCAACACAGCCTCTGCGTCGAGCTCCTACAAAAGAATTAAAATTAAAAAAACAGGCTGCAATTTAAATATTACGGCTTTACCAAAACAATGGGGAGGAACAGGGGAGGAAAAGGTGGCAAGAACTCCTCCAAACTGATGCCCAGAGTAATGCAAGAAAGCCGAAATTCTTCGGACGAGGACTCTCCTCCCCTGTTGGAAATGGAGGAAGCAGAAGCTCGTGTAAGCAAAAGGAAAAGAGAAGACTCTTTAACCAAAAAGCATTTTCAAGAGATGCTGACAGATTTAAAACAAGACTTAAAAGAAGAGATAAGAAACCGCATAACTCCTATTATGAATAAGCTGGATGAAGTCAATAAAAAGCTGCAGGAGACACAGGCGAAGGCGGAGACAGCAGCTGCCAGCATGCAAAAGAACTCTAAAGAAATGGCCGAACTGAAAACTTTTGAAGGATGGGCGAAAGCAAGCTAATGCTGTTAGAAATTAAATCATGGGAAACTAAAGTAAAATTCCGTGGAATTTCTTTGAACAGAATTTAGTAAAAGATCCTAGAGAGCAGAGTAAAGAAATGGAGGAATATATTTCTTTTTTGCATCTTACTTTCTGTTTTACTTTATTGTAATTCATCTTATCATAATGATTTAGAAACTAAACATATATAGAATATATGGTTATAAACATAAGAATATCCAAAGGGAAATTATGGGAGATAGTGTTTATAAGTGCATTTGTACTGGAGTACTTTTGAGAGGCAGAAATATTAATTTAGGCGTGCCAATTTCTATTGGATTAATTAAAGATTACAATTCAGAAATGAAGCAGAATAGAACTGGCAACTTGTAGAAGACTATTACCAGAAAGTTAAATTCACTTCCTGTTGTAGATTAACTTGTAAATAATTTGTAAGATTTTTTTTCCCCACAGTAATGCTATCAGGTCTCTTCTTCTTCTTCTTTTTATAATTTTTATTGTAGAACGCAAAACAGTAAAATTACATAACAAAGTATCTCATTTTATATTTTAGAATGTACAAAAATGCAATTGATAAAAAGCATAGGTTAGTTGCATTATTTAACTTAATAACAATTTGATGTTTTAACAATAGTTCAATTTCAATAAAAGGTAAATCTTAGATCCTGTTATAAGTATAACACAGAGTATTATGGAGTGTCATGGGTGGGAGGTATCCTTAACGCCAAGTCAGATGGGGATATATCTATAATGAGATCAGATGTATTGTACGCCCTAAGGAAGATTAAGAGTCAAAGCCATCTCTGTAGTTGTTTCCATTCTGGTGAGATAAATTCATGATGTGATAAGGATTCTAGTATTGGGAACCATTTGCTATCAAAGTTTGTTTTGGCTGGTTTCAAAAGAGATCTGTTTATTTTATTGGTGATGTTGTCCATCAGGTGGGTTTCCCACAGTTTTTTGAACCATAATTTCAGGTTGGGAGGGTAGGATTCTCGCCAGCAGGAGGCAATGGCGGTTTTTGCTGTAGACACCATAATGTCAATAGTTGGTTTGGAGTGATGTGTAGCCAGATGATTTGGCCAGTGGTCAAGAAATAGAGCTTCGGGAGTGAGGGGGAGTGTGATCCCTGTTGTGAGTTGGATATGATGTAAGACTAGTTCCCAAAAAGCCTGTATCTCATCGCACCCCCACCAGCAATGTGCATAAGTTCCCTGTTGTTGGCACCCTTTCCAGCAGTAGGGTGGTTTTGTAGGGCACATATGGGAGAGTTGTTGGGGTGTGAGGTACCACCTGGTCATAATTTTAAGGGTTTGATGTTCCATTGAGATAACAGGTGATGTAAACATCTGGGATTCCCAGAGTTCAGACCATATGGTATCATCCAAGGGGAGAGCACAGTCCTTTTGCCAAGATAGTTGGTA
>NW_015176461.1:119884-137357 GCF_001447785.1 Gekko japonicus | reverse complement strand
TGATTTATTTTCCATGGGTTGGATTTTACATCCCAGCCAGGAGTGATCTGACCAATGAGATGGGTTGATGGATGCTGATAATACCTGATTAGTGAGGGAGGAAGAGGTTAAAATAAAATCTATCCTAGTATGGGTGTTGTGTCTGGCTGAGTAATATGTGTAGTCTTTTTCAGAGTTATGTAGTAAGTGCCATATGTCTACTAGATCAAGTTCCTTAATGATAGTTTTCAGTTTTGTGAGTGCTTTTGGGGGGCGCTGTTTAAGATAATTGAAGAGTGATCTATCTTGGTCATTGTCGATTATGTGGTTAAAATCTCTGCCCAGGATGACATCCCCAATTGCGAATGCAGTGAGTTTTTCTAAGACTTCTTGGATGAATAGCACTTGTCCATTATTGGGCGCATATAGCGTAGCTATGGTTGTTGGGCTTCCATCTAGGTGTCCTTTTATGAACAAATATCTGCCCTATGGGTCAGCCAGCTTTCCAGATAATGAGAAATGAAGATCTTGGGACAAAAGGATGGCAACCCCCCTAGATTTAGATGTGCCACATGCTAAAAACTGATCTTGGAATTTATTTGTCTGGAACACCAATTTTGTCCTGTAATAATGTGATGTTTGGTTTGAGTTTTAAGAGGTTGGTAAGAACACGCTTTCTTTTAATAATGCAGTTCAAACCACGCAGATTAGAAGATACTATGTTGTATGTTGAAGACATGATGTTGGCAGTAAGATAGCTGTGACTTGAGCGTGAATAATGTCTGTTTGCAGATGTGTGTGTGGTTAAACAAATAGGGCCTTAGAATGTGAACACCAGATTGATATTTCTGGTTGGGTAGATGTGATGAGACACCAGGCTTTTTAACAAGGGACCAGTCTTCAGTGATGAGTTATGTGTGGTCGTGGAAATGTGTGTACTGCTAGAGTTGTCTGTGTTATGTGGGGTAGTAGGAGTGGAAGCAGAAAACTGTGGGAAACTGTACCTGATAGAACCTTTGCAGCTGCAGAGATGGTCTTTGAAGTCAACTACCTGCTTCTTTATCAGAAGTTTGATACCTCTTGGGCGGTAAGGCTGTGTGGTGAAGGATGGTGATCAGAGATCCCAGGTTTCCTAGGAGGATATTCAGTAAAATTAAACTGGTTTTCTAGCAATTTTGTACTGACTGTGTCTAAGCAGTAAATCAGGAATCAGAAAGAACAATCAATAGCAAAGAGTGGTATTGCCCTGGAATAGTATGATATAATCCCGCCCACCCAGCAGTCCGAAAGCCTGTATGGGCAAGTAGGTAAATGGGTACCTCCTCCTTACGAGCAGGGGGCACCTTTCCTCTGTGATCGGTGTTAAAAGCAGCAGCAATGGTGTTGAATCGATGATGATAAGGCGAAGATGGCGGCGAGTGGTGAGCCCGAGTACGGAGACCAGTGCCTGGAGAGCATGACGTGCAATAAAGACTGGAGCTGATTGGGGGACATCTGCTGGAAAAAAGCCGCTACTGCAGAGAATCCGTACTTCCAACACTGGACATCTGCGCCCTTGAGGGAAAGAACTACCATCGAATCCACCGCCGAATCCAAGAAAGATCCTGCTGTTAGGTGCCTAGTTAGGAAAATACCCTCCCCTTACCATTGTACTCCTAGCTTAGATAAAAATTGTCTGTAAACCGCTCTGAGCCTCATGGATAGGGCGTTATATAAATCGCAAATGTAATGTAATGTAATGTAATAATAATATTCTAGCTATGAGGTATTCCCTCTTCAATTAAAAATCATCAAGGTCAGTACAATCAATGATAATGTTTTGATATTGATGCAATATAGAGAGAAATAAATCAATTTACCGTATCAAATAGTTAACCCCTGTCTGATCGCACTCCACCATTGTGGAGCCACTTCTGTTCAGAAGCCAGAGGCTTCCGCTTTTTGCCCGCCATTTTTTGGGTTAGGTCGGCAATATGCGCTTGGGCAAAGCTTTGCCCCGGCATTTGTTTTTTTAAAAAAGAAAAAGGTCCTTAGTTTAAGGTTTTAGAGGAGTCCGGGATCTCAGGGAGGCCAGTTTGGTATTTAAACTTTAAAGGTAAGTCCTCTCTTCAGGGCATGCGTTTCAGGATGTGGTGTTTTGCGCATGTGCGAAGATTGCCATTCTGTGGATGGCTGCCTATGCGCATGTGCAAACTGAGTTTTAAAAAACCCACCAACACCCGCTGTGTGTAAACGGACATACAGCGATGGGCTCCGCAGACAGGAGGTTAGTGTGATCACGTTTCAGCCAGCATAAACTGCATCGGTTGGATCCGGTGCAGTTTATGCTGGCTGAAACACCCCGTCTGAACGCACCCTTGGTGTAGTGCTGCCCAGAGTCACATGTTCTGCTGGTTCAAAATATGACCATTATTCCCTCATAGTCTCCTCATTTTTCCTGTGGATCACATTGTCTCTTCAGGACAGGCAAGTATCACCAAATCAACGTTTTTATTTGCTCAAGCAAATGTTGCTATCCCTTTCTAACTATATTTCTTGGGCCTGTGTAATTGTGAGTGTGTTTGAATTTATTGTATGTTTGTGAAGAACTCTCAGTAAAGAATCAATTTCTCTAAAAGACTTGGTTTCTGTGTTTATTCTTGGTTTTACTGGAAAAGGTGGGACTTCCGTATACATAGGCTTGTGTCCCCTTAGATGCCAATTGCTCTTAAATATCATAATTTCCCATAGTTATTATTAATACATTAAGCAATTTGGCTAACACTTAGACTTAGTTAATTGAGTTAGGGATATAAATTAAAATTGCTGAGTATTGTTTATTTTCCAATTAATTGTAGGTCTACATTGATGAATGAATTGGTTGTATTAATTGCCCTAGGAATTGATTACTTAATTGATTTGCTATTTAAGTTAACAAATTAATTGATAAGAGGTCGTCTGGTCACCTGTAGTAAATTTGCCATAAAATGTATTAATTTCATTTAAATTATTAGCTAAACTGATTATATAAAAAGAAAAAAGAAAAAAGGCAACCATAGGCTACCAGATTAAATCTAAGGATGGGTAACAGAACTATTTGTCATAGTGTGGGTTGTATTATTTTAGGAGCTGCTGGAGCTTATGCTTGTTGTTAAAGATCTAGTCTGGTTGATCTGAAGTTACCGCTGATACAGTTGGCGAAGATCAGTAGGCAGGATGGCGACTGGGAAAGGGATTCCAGTGCTCCTGGGGAAGGGAAAGTATAGCCGTGGGACCAGGCCTGGTGTGAAGGGAAGGGGATGGAGAAGGAGATCAGCTTGGCCCCCTTCCAGCCTGAGTCTCATTCCAAGAGTTGTAGGCAGCAGGGCTAGGATGATTGACCCCCTCTGACATTGGCATTGTGTAACGCCAGGTCTATTAATAATAAGACAATGTAGACCTGGCGTGCATGACTGAGACCTGGGTGCGAGATGGGGAGGCAGTAGCTCTCTCCCAGCTGGCTCCTCCTAGATGCTCGGTCCTTCACCAATCACGGACTAGGGCGTGGGGGGGGAGTGGCTTGGGGTGGAAGTTTGTGCCCCGGCAAGATTTCAATGCTAGTCTGAATGTCTGTGCGGTGGCAACTCATCTGCCTCCTCCTCCCCGAACACCCTGGCCAAGTCCCGATACTCGGGAGGAATGGAGAGCAGTTCCTCCTGGGCTAAGCATGCTCCAGGGGTTTCTAGGGGGGGTTGGCCCCAAGTAGAGTCCCAGCGGTGCTCTTGGCATTTGGGCGAAATGAATTGCACCCTCCCCTCTTCCCACAGTATGTAAGGATCGTGCCCATGAAGCCATGGAGCCCCCAAGACGAGGGGGAACCGGGCCGTCGAGGTAATCATGAAGGTTCGGGTCTCCCAGTGGTCCACCACTCCCATCCTCAAAAGGACCGTTTCGTATTCACACGGGTCTTTCATGGTAGACCCATCCATTTGTGTGTAAATCAAGGGTTCATTTAACTTTATTACCCCAGCTACTAGTCCCGCAACCAATGAGGGGTTGATCAAGTCTCTCCCACACCCTGAGTCAATGAGAGCTCTCCCTTGGAGGTGGGTTCCGAGAGCGGGATTAATTATGGAGACAGTCACGAAAAAGAGGGAGGGATAATTGCTCACTGCATTTGGTGCCTCCGGTTGAGGGCCCTGCTGCTCTGCGCCTTCTACAGCAGGACCGAACCATTTCCTGACGGCTCAGGGTCCTCTCCACTCGATTCCTCTCCGTCATCCTCGGGAGAAGCTTGCAGAGCCTTAACAAATTTCGGCTTCCCCGTGGGTTTCTTCGCAGGGGTGGTTGGGCGCATCTTCGCTCCTTCGGGTTTTTCCCGGTGTCCTTGTCCTCCGCAGTTGGCTGCGAAATGGCCCCATTCCCCACACCTGAGGCATAAGCCCTGCCGCATGTGTTGCTCCCTCGTAGCGTCCATCTGCTTTGGGGGCGGACATCCCCCAGCTGCGGCTATATCCAAATGTAGGGTTTGCAAGCGGTTTTCTGTTCTTTCCACTTCCTGAATTCATGCGGGGAAGGAGACCAGGTCTACTGATCTCAAGACCATCTCCTGGATCTCGGGGTTCAACCCCACTCGATACAGCTCGGCCAACACATTGTCAGGCCAATTTTGCACCTTGGCCGCATGTTGTTTGAACTCAGCCGAGTACTCCTGCACCGATCTGCGCTCTTGCCTTAGAGTGCGCAAGAACGCTCGTGGTCTAGGGCCCATGTTTCGATTCTCAAAGTGGGATCGCAACGCCCACATAAAAGCATCCAAGTTGGTAAGTTTCGGGCCTTGGGCATTGTGGAGCCCCACATACCAAGCTGCCGCAGGACCTCTGAGCCGGGCAGCCATGACATCAATTTGGCTGCTGTTGTCATGGAACAGGTGGCCCGAGTGATCCACGAATTTCTGCACCCGCACCACAAAGTAGGATAGCTCCTCTGCGTTTTCCTTTGGGCAGTGCACCACCTGTCCCCTCAGGCTAGTCGGGCGTGGAGCAGGTGCTGGGGCATCCCCCGGTCCCGGAGGCTGCTCTCCCCCAGGTTGGGCCGGGCCCCCCGGCGCCAGTACTGGCGGTCCTGCCAGAACCACTGGGACTGCCAGTGGTGGCTCTCTCACCTCCCTGATGGCCTGGGTCCCCACTTCCGGGATTGCCAGGATGATATCCTCCAGGGTCTGTTGCAGGTGCCGTGTCTCTCGATCAGCCACCTCCATTCGCTTAGCCAATTCCAGTCTCCCATCCGGGGATGCCCGGCCACTCCGGGTCTTCGATCGCTCTGTCACCCATGAGCTTGCGATCAGTTTGAAGGGAGCCCCAAACGGGGGCAACCCCACCGATGCAGCGAAGCCCCTGTCAAACAAACTGTCCCTGGGGGGGCCCCCCATCAGTAAGTAAGTCTCTTCCGTTGAGTCTGGGATGAAGTGGCTCCGTGGGATGAAGAAGCCCGGCCCGGTCCGTTGCCTCGGACCCAGGGGGGGGTCAGGAACAGGTGAGTTGAGGCGGACTTCGGGAGAGTCCCCCCCACAGCACCAGTTACCGGCAGAGTCGAAGTCACCGGTACCGAGGCCGTGGTTGCTGGGGTTTTCTCGTCCTTGCCATTCAGCTCCTTAGGAGATGGTTTCCCCTCGCCATCACTCATCTTGGGTTGAGAGAGGCGCTGAGATAGGGAATGAAGGATTCCTAACAGAATGTCAGGATCCACAGCAAAATAACGAAGTACACTCTTCCAGGAAGGTTTTACTTTTATTGAAAAGCCACAGATGCAATAACATGAACACTGTTAGAAATGACGGACTACCTATGCGCATAATAGGATATAGGGCATTTGTATGCGCCCCCCCAGCAATACCCAATTAGGTGGACTCCCGCACATGGGAGATGGCAAGAGTCTCTAACGATAGCGAAGCTGGGAACAAAGAAGCTCCCACGGAAGATAGACACCACAACTCCTCCAGTAACTCTTTACAGATAAGCGCTGCAGCTGTGAAGCAATTAAGCGCATGGGAAGGAATGCAAAGCAATTAGAAAGCCTCTCCACACTCATGGCAGCTTAGCTGACAGGAGGTTCTGTTCCACTGTATCTGAGGAAGTGTGCTTGCACACAAAAGCTTATAATGTGAATAAGACCTTGTTGGTCTTAAAGGTGCCACTGGCCTCAAACTTTGTTCTGTTCTTTTAGCTATCAGTAACATCATACATAGTGGAACCTGAAGAATTGCTCATTGCAATGCAAGAGACATGCTACAAAATAGTGATATTTAACAACACAAAAAACTGAGAGTTGATATCACATTAAAGTTTGCATGAATCATCCATAATGATTATTTTCTCCTCAGCCACAAATTGTAGGCCAGATGCAGTAAAAACAGCAGAACAATATTTTGCAAGCTCAGGTGGTGGGAAAGGATGCTATAGGCATGGCTTCCTTCCAAATACATTTGCAATGCTGGGAAAATAAACACTTTTGAGTGCAATTAATTTAACATTTTAAGCTTACAGTCTCAGGAACAAATATTTAGAACTTCTAATTCATGGCTAATTCATCA
The DNA here is from genome assembly GCF_001447785.1 of Gekko japonicus. NCBI lineage: Eukaryota > Metazoa > Chordata > Lepidosauria > Squamata > Gekkonidae > Gekko > Gekko japonicus. The sequence goes on along the minus strand of NW_015176461.1, from coordinate 130,828 downwards.
AGAAATTTCCTTCCAGCTTAATCATGAAGCTTTTTGGGTTTGGGACAGAAACAGCTTTGGTTACCCTGACAGATGATCTTAGCTGGGAGAGTGATAGGAGGACTACATCCTTGTCGTTTTTATGCTGAGTTGGTTCTGGGATATTTAATATTAATGTTTTGTAAGCCACCATTTGGGGAGGTTCCTGGAAAGTTGGCATAAAATTTTTCAAAATAAATTTTCCAGTGCTGATGAGGGGTGTGCATTCAGTAAAGCCAAACTGAAAAAAACACCCCAAAAAAACTTTTTGGTATTTTTTGGGTATTTGGCATACTGAATCAGATCCCCTGAGCTGAATGCTGAAAAAAAACCTGAAAATTTTCTGGGTCTTTCCAGCTTTCTCTGGGAGACACTGTTGCCTGCCTTTTTCCCATCCCCATAGGAAACAATGGAGGATTCAGGGCACCCTCTTTGGATGCCCTTAGAATTGGCCCTTTGGTCCAATCTTTTCCAAACTTGGGGGTTTTGGGGGGGAGAGTCTCCAGCAGTTACAGTACAAATTTGGTGCCTCTACCTTAAATTCCCTTCCGCCATCCCCCTGAATACTTGTTAGAAGATTTTTGCCATTGACTATAATGGCTCCCTTGGAGCTGCGGTGGCTCAAGTGGTTAAGACACTGAACTGCAGGCTGTGGAAGGTCAGTAGTTCAGCAGTTCGAGACCCAGGTGCCGCAAGATGGAGTGAGTTCCCGTCTCTAGTTCCAGCTCCTGCCAACCTAGCAGTCGAAAGCAAGAAATTGCAAGTAGATAAATAGGTACCACTTTGGTGGGAAGGTAACAGCGTTCCGTGCGCCTCGGTTTTTAGTCATGCCGGCCACATGACCACGGAAACATCTTTGGACAGCGCTGGCTCTTCGGCTTTGAAACGGAGATGAGCACCGCAACCCTAGAGTCGGACTCGACTGGCTTTCGAGCAAGGGAACCTTTACCTTTATAATGGCTCCATAGGATATAATGGAGCCGAAAATTTTTGGGAGTACCGAAAATTTTCGGGTACCAATGGAATACTGGTATTGGTATTCAGGTATATTTGGGAATCCCGAAAAAATCCAGCTTTATTACACCCAATTCTGAAAATGAATTTTTCCCCTGCACACTCCTAGTGCCGATATTGTACAGATATACAGCCATCAGTTGTGGAAGGCATACCCAGGAGGAGACACACCATATGCTTTATACCCATCACTAAGGTAACAAAAAAGGGGGAGTACTTTAGTTTTCACCAGTCAGTATTGATGAGAGGAAGGCCTGGTTTATAGTGGTGCAACCTCTCTGAAACATGCAAAGGTCTAAGGTGGCTTGCACAAATTCTCCCATGTTATTGTTGGATATACTGGTCCCGCATGAAAGAGGATCAAGGGCTAGTATCTTGTGCAAATTTCAGAAGTTATGTTCATCTCCGTATTTGAAAATCTTAGTTTTTCTTCTTCTTGACCATGGACAAATCTTCATAGATGAGAGAGGACAATAGTGTGATCTTAAGCAAGCTTATGCCTGTTAAATTCCATTGAAGTTAATGTTTTGACTATGTCAATTGGTTTGCTTGGTACAGTATCTGTTTCTATGCCTTCAAACTCAGATACTCGTTTCCTAGCATTCTTCTACTACAGTTTTAGAACTGAAGATCTCTGTTTCCCCAATAAGTATTTTTTTCTCAGATTTGAAGCACTCTCTCCCCACCACTTCAATGAAGATTTTTCTTGGATCAGTCTCTAGCAAACCACCATTTCCTATGCCTGGAGATCAGCGTGAGAAAGGATGTATCTTTTTTGTTTGTTTTTCATTTGGGTATTTTTAATGTGTGTGTGTGTGTGGGGGGGTGAGTGCACCTGGAAGTCATATGAACTCTGGTGACTAACCCCTACTGGAGGCCTGGAGGATACTCAGAGAGGTGGCTGAATAAAGCCTGCCTCCACCTCCCACCTCTGGTATTTTGAGGAGGTTTCCCACCCAAGTACTTACCAGAGTCAACCCTGCTTAGCTTCTGAGATCTGATGAGATCAGGCTTGCCTGGGCTATCTAGGTCAGGGCAAGAGAGGATGTATCTTATTTTTAGAAGTATATGTAAATTTCCCCTACAAGGCTAGTTTCCCAGAACCAGTTCAGGTAAGGGAAATTATACAAGAGGGTAGGCCTTTAGCCTCTTCTCCTTACATGCTATAGTCCTGATCTAGATCAGACCCCCATATACTTGAGAACACGGGTAATTTCATAGAAAAAGAGCTGCAGGATCTCATTAGCATACCTAATAGACTATTAGCATAATAGCTCATTAGCATATGCCATACCCCTGACATCATCGGAAGTGATGTCAGAAGGGAAGGCAAAAAGGGGGGAAGGCATCTTCAAAAGCCTCCCCTTCCCTTCCCCAGTCGGCCTACCAAAGAGGGGGGGAGAAGGGGGGCGGGGAGCTGGGGTGGGGCTTGCTGCCACCACCATTTGTGCCTACTCCTGGGCTGGCATGCTCCGGCCCCAAATGACTCCTGCTTGAGAACCACAGAACTCCCAGACCATATTTGTTAGGGATGTACCCAGGAAAGGTATTATGTAGCTCCATCCCCAGCCATGACACTCCACAGGTGACCTTGAGTCATTCTGTCTTAGTCATTCTACCTCATAGAGTGGTTGGGAGGGTAAAATAGGGAAGTGGAGAATCATGTGTGCCCATCTAAGCTCCTTGGAGGAAGGCTGGGATGAAATGTCAGATAAGGGCAGTTTGTATAGATGAGGGTGGAACCACAAGGAAGCTAACATGGGTCCTTTCCACACTTGGATCTCATCCCTGGTTTTATCAGAGTTCAACTCATGACACAATACCTTGCATTTATCCCTGGTTATAACAGCACCCGTTTATCCCAGAACAAGTGTGGGGTGAAACCGGGATGACCTCAATGTAATGTGGAAACAAAAAATACCCCAAAGTAATTACAGAAGTGAACTTGAGTGTAGTGCTCCAATTGCACCTGGCTGGATGACCTTGGGCAAGCCGTAGTTCTGATAAGAGCTGTTCTCGAAAAAGAGCCGTTTCTGTCAAGAGCTCTCTCAGCCCCACCTACCTCACAGGGTGTCTGTTGTGGGGAGGGGAAGGGAAAGGAGTTTGTAAGCTGCTCTGAGACACCTTTGGGTAGTGAAGGGCGGGGTATAAATCCAATCTCTTCTCTTCTTCTAGTGTAGAATGTAAGTTCAGGAACAGGGCTGAACCAGGATTTAAGGTCTAGTGCGTAATCACCCAGTGTTTGAGGATCTGTGTAAAAACAGAGGGATCATTCCCACTTTTAAATGGATATTTTAAAAATCCTTATAATTGTGTGGAGAATAGTGAATTGATTCTGTTATTTATTTTGATAGAAATGATATTTTGGAATGATTGTTCTATTAATTGGAAAAAAACTGATCTGAGGGAAAGAAGAATGAACTGGAACTGTTGTTGATGAAATTGCTTTTCTTTGTGAACATATGAGAGGAGTGAAAATGATGAAGTTGAAGGTGGTCTACTCCAGAAGCCCCTTCAAAGCAAATTGAAAATGCAGGTCTTCCATGCTTTTGACTAAACGAGGCATGCCACTCCCTCAGTTTTCACTGGGCACATTTCCTGTAAGTCTTCACAAGGTTGAGCTGAAACTACAAACATTTTCAACAGAAGTGATGGGCATGAACTGGCTCATGAACCAAAATTTGGGCTGAACTTGAGCTAGTTTGCAGCCTGGGAACCAATGTTCAGGGAAGGCACCTTTCCTGAACATTTACCAGACTTTTGGCTGGTTTGGCTGTTCAGGGCCAACTCTGGGTCTGTCAGTCAGCTGTTAGGTTTAAAAGGCTGGCTGACAGTCATTTAACCCTCTGGTTTTGCTTCCCCCATTGGTTTTGCTCCCTTTGAACGAGGAGAAGCAAAACCAAAGGGTTTAATGGCTCACAGTCATTTAAACCTAATAGCTGACCAGCGGACTTAGCTGTTAGGTTTAAATGGTTGCATGCCATTAAACCCCTTGGCTTTGCTCCTCCTCCTTCAAGGTGAGGGGAAAGCAAAACCACCGGGTTAAATAGCTGCCAGTTGACACACTTAACTGTTAGGTTTAAATGGCTGTGAGCCTATTCAACAGTGTCAAAAAGTCTTCAACATCCAGTATTTTTACAGTGTTGTTTGCTTATCTGCTTCTTCCATTAAATCATTACCAATTGTCCTCTTCCTCAGTTGCTGTTATTAGCCTTGTTTGATGCCAGCGTGCAGTGATACATGTTGGTTTTGAGTTCATTTATGGATATGCAGCGATGTAATCACACGAGAAGTAGTGTTATGTCATCCTGTTTACAACATGATCCTTGGTTGGGTGGAAGGGGAATCCATGTGACTTATTCAGACTGAGAAGGAAGCAGAATGCAGGGAAGGAAAAGGCATGGAAGAGGGAGCAGTGAGCCAAGCATTATTCCTCAATTTAACCTACCTCACTGGAATTTGTATAAGAGGAATTTAGTGGGGAGGAACCAAGTATTCTGTCCTGAGCTTCTTGAAGACAAAGTGGGATAAAATAATTAATAATGATTTAATAATAGTTCCACTAAAATCACTGGCACTTATTCAGTAACTATAGAGTTTAGAGTATTTGCAAATTTCTTTGGTGTGAAACTCAGCAGACAGATTGCTCATGGGTGTTTGTGTATTGCATCTTCCCAGTAATGAAAGAGCTCATATGGCTTCCCTTTCACTTCTGGGCACAATTCAAAAGGCTGATGAATACTTATTAAGTTCTAACTTATCTGAGAGTACCTAATACCAAAAAAGACTGCTTACTTCTACATGCACTTGCCTGGGAGTTAAGATTATCAGCACATCCTGCTTGATGTGCCCCCATGTTCAAAAACAAAATGGGTGACTACTGAAGAGAGGGCCTTTACAGTGATGGTGCCTCAGCTTTGGAACTCCCTGATCACAGCTGCTACCCAGATCAACATTATCCAGCTTTAGATTCCAGGTAATGCCTGTTCTTTTTGCCAAGAGATTTGATTGACCCCCCCCCCCCAACAGACTCTTTTATTCCTCACTTTCACCTCTGTGAATGTTACTAATTTATCCCCCCCCCCTTGAGCTGGTTTTTAAAGATGCATTTTTGTATTGCTAATACTGATATTATTTTTTTTGGCTTGGCTTCATTGTTCATTTTAGATTGGACATTGCCTTGAGTCATCAGCTGAAAGCGCTATTCAGAAACTTAAAAAATAAATGAATAGATGCGTGTAGCTGTCTTGTTGATGTCTACCTCATTGCTTTTTACAATGGCAATATTCATCTTAGTTAACAACAACAACATTACTGATCTTTGACCATCTTCCACAACCTTCTGTTCAGCAAGAATTATTTGCAAATGTTTTCCAAATCAGCAAGAATGTGCATACCCAATAGGCTTCATGGCTGTGATGAAATTTACTGAAAATGGCCATCCTCTCCATCTCAAGTATCCCTTAGTGTGTCAGTGCACTTGACTGCACTGAGGATGAAAAAATACAGCTAATGAAACATTGTGCTAGCAACATGTGGCATTCGATCATGGTGTCGTAGTAGGATTTCAACAAGTAATTAGGAGATGGATACAAGGATAATTGGCACATTTGTTTTTTTGTCTCAGGTTCTTCAGTAATCACTTAAGCTAATTCATTCTGCAGGTAGGAGTGGTAGGCGAAATTCCATCCCAGCCTTTTGCGATCATGGTTTGCCTGGTTCATTGAGGTGGCTGATTAATCTGTTTCCAGTATACAGTATTCACTTGAGCTAGCAAAGAAACAGGGCTTTTCTGAGCGATCGTGTTGCAGCTTGCCACTGAAGAGGGTTCTCACTGGGGAAAGAACAATTACCGCATCATTACAAACACCGAGGAGACATGATGTAAAAATTAAAACTTTTTTTGGGGGGGGAGAAATACTTGGCTTTATGTAAACTCACAGACAATCATACAAGGCACTCAAGATAGATTATAGGTTTGGGCAAAGCTAGAAAATTGCTGCCATTATATTGTTATTATTAACACCTTGTAATTTGCCTTAAGGAATACCGAAGTTCTCTCTCCTTATTTGGCTTTAATGAAAGAAAATTGCTGCTTTTGCAAGTTGGATGGCGCCCGCTCTGATTAGTCTTAAGTACAGAGGGCTATTATTTTGAAGATGTTTGTTGTCGAGGGATATTAGGACAGGGAGGAAAGCGGATGAGATAGTGGTTGCGCCTTTTATTTTCCTCGAGAAACAATGAGTCACTCGCTTGCCTTGGTCATGGTCATCATTTTACAGTTGAAGACTAGAAGTGTGATGAAGGTATCACAACCCTAAATTAAGGTGTTGACCAGGTTTCTGTGGCAAGAATACCCATCTGTTTCACCTGCTGATTGTATTGATAGGTGGGGTAATTGTGGAAAGAAGATAATTTTATTACAACTTTTGAGAATTGCTCCATCTGAATGAATTAGCACCATCTTTCTAATAAAACAAAACTATTTATGTATGTCCCAGAGCCTTTACCTGATCCTTTTAGATGTTCTCGCTGGTAACATCTTTCAAGTATACTGGAGCCAACATTAATAAAACATTCTTCTATACATCTCCACTCCTCTTAAGTTGTCATTACCGTCTTTGGGAAGAAAACTAACATTAAAGACACAAGTCTGATCTTATCTGTAATTAATTCATATTTTGATAGTACAGAAGAAATCTTTTTTAAAAACATGTAAAGACTTAACAGCTCATTTCCCCCCTCCTTTTGAACTCCTGCAACCGCTTAATAATTCATGCTGAAGCAGAGCAGATTATGATTTTTCCCCACCCTCCTTTCAGGAAGGGTGAAGGTGTTGCCTCTCATACTTAGACAAATTGCTTTAAATAATGACTTTGTGCAAAATTAGTCAGACATAATTGAGAAATTCTATAGATGAATAGCAGAGCAAGTCTAGAAGAGGTTATCATTTTAATGTTTTAAGACTACATGGGTAATACCACACCAGTTGAATACCACACCAGTTTACTGCTTCAACCACACCAGTTGAAGCAGTAATATATTATGACACTAGATACAGGTGGGTAGCTGTGTTGGTCTGAAGCAGCTGAATAAATTTTGAGTCTAGTGGCACCTTTAAGACTAACAGAGTTTAATTCAAGGGATAAGCTTATTTATTTATTTATTAGATTTATATCCCACCCTCCCCAAATGGGCTCAGGGCGGCTAACAGAGGCAAATGTCATAACAAACAATTAAAACAGCATAAAAACAATCATTAAATAAAGTGCGGTGCTCTTGATGTTAAGTCTTATTAGTCCAAGATGTGTTCCATTTGTCAACCTAACCTGACAACATAAGTTCTTCGGACATCTAGGCATCTTCTGTGTGCATGCAGACTTCTTCAGATACTTTTTATATTATGACAATGTTATATGTATAATATATCTAGGCTGTTGACTGATAAAGATTTCTCCTCAGTTTTTAGCTGATGGGTTGATTTACTTTATAAAAAACAATAGGTCCATTTTTTAAATCCTAAAGGAAGAATGATACCATAAGAAATTAATAAGCAAAGACTGTTTCTTTTTGTTAGAAAAAATACATTATGTTCTTTTTCATCCTCTGTTACAGGCGAATATGTTCCCCTCCCCAAAGAGTGCACCTTTAATTTTCAGCCTCATGATTAAAAATTTACCCTCACTGATGAATCAACTAAAACATTACTCAGTTAACCCCCCACTTCAACCCATTAAATGTTGTAGCCCTAATGATATCACGTTTCTATTTGGAACAATACTTGCCAAATTTTAATTTGATATTGCAAAGGGGGCCTGTTGACTTTTTCTGAGGCACTAACAGATTCTTTCAAGTGAAGACGAAATAGAAGAGGGGATGATATTAAAACACTAATGGAAGATGGGGTAGGAATGATCTAATAATTGAGCCCAGATTTCACACTCAGAATTTTCCCCCCTCCTTCTATGAATTGTCTCATCCAAAGGCTTTTTTAATGGCTTCTATAATGAAGGGTGGAGAAAGTAAGGTTTGGAGCTCTTTCTCTCCTATCTACCTGCCTTTCACTACAGATTCTGAGATAATTTTTATGCAGTGATGTAGTGATCTGTGCAGGACTGGGAACAAGGCCTAATGCGGCCTGGTCTAAAGAGAGACCTGCATGGCAGTGGAAAGCAGACATAGCCTACAATCCCCATAAGGCTTAGCAACGGTTGTAGCCAATCAGTGTCCAGGAATTCTTTGAGGTTATTGTTACATACATTGTGGGCTGTGGAAAATGGTGTCCTTTCCTCTCACAGAGCTAAACTGGACTGTGTTCTTTTGCTCTTCTGTGGTCTTGTCTCACAGAGGAGACAGTCTGGTCTGAGGAGAAAGATCCTTGCAGGAGTCCTGGTATAAGAGGGCTGTGGGCCTTAAAGTAGTAACCAGTTAAGTGAACTAGGTAGTCACGTTAGATTTGATTATTTTGCCTTTAAACACTGTTATATATTTTAAAGCACCTTGGCTTTTTTCCCTTGCCCCAGTACTGTGTTAATAAACCATTTTGTTGAAGTGTTCTCTGCCTGGTTATCACGCCTATGTTCTTGGCTAAAGAGGGGGCACTTTTGGATGGGTTTGGGAGGGTACTCTGAGCCTTCTCAAGGGACCTGAAGTCCAGAGTGGTGGCAGCAGAAGGTGGCGACCCCTGGGGTCATGACAAGTGACCTGGACTATCACCAACTCACTGGTCCCACCTCTCTAAGCATGTCACCGTCCCATTTTTTTCTAGATGTCATTCATGCCACTCTTTGCCTGATAAAGACAGGAATGGCAATCTCTATACCATCCTGAACAGGTTTTCTCAGTCTCTCTTGAGGGGAAAAAATGCTTCAGTGAAAGTCCTTTTATACTTTCCCATGCAGTTGTTTCCTCATAAAAGTCGTTATACCTGGAAAGTTTTTCTTATTTTATTTTATGTTTTTTAGTTACATCACTAAAGAGTTTTGCCTTTGGTCTTCTGTATGGATCTTTCCCATTCCGTCACACTGCTGTTCTATGTTCTACTGAAGCTGAATGGAAACATACTACCTTGTACAACAAAGCCTTTCAGATCATGTGTTTGTACTTAAGCATATAGAGAAAGAAATGTCAGTGATGCTGCTCACATGCTTAATGTTAAAGATGTAAATAAAAGTACTTTGAACTTCTACGAATGGCTACCCCAAGGCTATTAAAGCAATCTACCACCAGCATATTAAATACTTCACCACAGAACACACCAAATTAGAGATTATTATAGAAACTGGCTTATCTTTAATATTTCTGTTGTGTATCTAGGTTGTATAGGTCATCCACCAAATTAAGAATTTTACTTGACACAGTTGGGGTGAAGACAGACATGCCTTGGCTTTCAAAGGTAATGCGAGAAATTCAAGGAACTCTAGCGACAGTTGTTAACTGACTGCTAAATGGAACTTCAGATTCAGCAGCTTCTGAATATCAGTTGCTGGGAGGCAAACAGCATTGCAGTCAGCTTATAAACTTCTTAGAAGCATCTAGTGGGCCACCATGTGCAGGACCGGTCCCAGGGTTTTTTGCACACTAGGTGAGGCTACCTTCTGGGGCCCCCCCATGTGCCCACCAATTTTCAAACATAAATGCATTTTAGGAAGAATGAAAAACACAAAAACACCATACTAAAAATCATGAGAAATAGGGGAGCTGAACCTTTTTTTAAAATGAGGACAAGGTAACTGCATGCTTGTTCTAGGAGTTCGGGGAATTTTGACTTACCTGAGATGACACAACATTCACCTGACAATATGCCCATAGCAGAGATTTTAGGCCTAGAACCATGCCCTGAAGCCCCAGTCTTAGTTATTAATTACGCAGACTTGGCTTCTAAATACTGAACTCAAGCAGGAAGACACACACAGACACCTTTTTGGTTGACACAACAACCCTGTGAGGTAGATTAAGCTCAGAGAGGGTGACTGGACCAAAATGACCCAGCGGCCTCCCATAATGCAGTAGGGATTCCAACCTGGGTCCCACATATCCTCTTGAGCTGGGAGCCGATTTTCAGACTCTTTGCTTTATTTTCTGTTCTGCTCACCAACCCTGTAGCCTGCTGTGCTTCAGTATTTACTGATGAGCTATGCAGGCCCAAACCTGTACACAGTATTCCCAATGAGGCCACACCATGGGATCTATACAGGGGCCACTGCAGAACACGGGGCTGACACTTTCATCGTGCTCTCCACCACAATCTCACTAGCGGAGAGCTGAAGCTGGGATTTTTTATCTCCCTGTGCATCCATGAGCTGTGGAAGAGGCCCTAGGAGTGGGCTCCCAAGGGGCCAGGGATCAGGATCATGGCAGGCATTGGGGCAAAGCCCACTCCTGTCCCTCCCTCCCTCCTCTGGGGCTTTGTACTCAAAAGAACCCCCCCAGTCATTTAAGCTGGGCTCTCTGCCCCACTTCAAGTGCTCTCAGGGACACAGGCATCTACACCAGGGGAGCTTAATACTCTTGGGAAGGGGGCTGACTGTCCCAAAGAGCACCAAGGGCCGCTGCCTCCTGGGTAGAACCCTCTCCCCATGGCCAAACACTCCTGTCTGCTTGCCCCTAAGTACCCCCCTCTGCTCTAATGAAGCTGATTGCAATATGCAGGGGTAATTTCATAGAAAAAGAGGTGCAGGAGCTCATTTATTTATTAGCATAACACATTTGCATACGCCACACCCCCTGACATCACCGGAAGTGTGTCAGAAGGCAACACCCACCGCTCAGGCTCCACTGGACTGTTTTGGATTGCTAGCTATAAGGGGGGGGGGGAACGTGCAGCTCTGTCCTCGCAGAGGAAGGAGAGCTTGTACCTTTATAAAACTTGGTCTTAAAGGTGCCACTGAACTGTTTTGGATTGGTAGCTGG
>NW_015176461.1:112936-119335 GCF_001447785.1 Gekko japonicus | reverse complement strand
CTTTGCGGGACTTCCAGGGACCCCCCCCAACTAGTTTCTTTCATTCCCATGGCTCCATGCAGATCCCCCCCCCCCAAGACTTTGGTTGTTTTTCAGATAGCTTCCCCCCTCCTCCAGAACCTTTTGATCACCACCAGGAAAGTTTGGCTGGGGAGGCAAGAAAGGAGGAGAGTTTAGCAGCCCAGGGTGTTAACAGTGGAATGGAAGGTGGGATTCAGCCCCGGCCCCCGGGCTTCATGCTCCCTCTGGACCCGCTGCTCTTTAATGTTATGAAGGGCCCAACCTACAAAGGCACCTCGTTAAACCTTGGCTTCCGTATTGGGGCCTTGGAAGCCCACGGCTTCTGGCCAGGGGTGGAGGGGACCTACCTATCTCCTTCCTGCCTTCCCCCTGCTGCCTGCTGCCCTTCGTGCCGCCACCGGCACCCCTCTGGGCTCCCTCCTGAGTCCACTCCCCACATCCCTTTTCCCTTGACTTGCAAGTTACGCCCAATAACAAACCTTTTCAGTGGCCGGGGTGCAGGTTCCAAGTTACTTCCAAGTTGGTCCTCCTGGTCCTGGGAGCTGGCAGGAGGTGCAGAGCAGGCGGCTGAGAAGGCGGGCGGGTGGCAACTGCATGTGATGTGTGCAGCATGTGCTCAGCGGCGGCAACAGCAACTGAGGAGGATCCGAGGAGCACACCGGCGCACAGCAAGCAGAGCAGGTAGCACATGTGTAGTCTTTTGGTGAGGTGAGGGAGGGGCCGGGCAGGGCAGGGCTAGTGTGGCACCAGCGTCCCCCATATGGGGGCGCTCCAGGCAACCTCCTAAAATTGTCTATGGGTGGTCCGGCCATGACCATATGATGAAGCATGCTGGAGAACATGGCTCTTGGTCTAATCCAGCAGGGCCTCTTAGGCTGTTACATTGAACAGCCCAAGAGCACAAGTAGGCATGCCTAATCTCACTGATTTTAAAGGGCTTAGGCATGTCTAATTCTGCAGTGGATCAGGCTGTAAAATGGTAGAGGCAACTTCAAAGTGCCATTCCTTCCCACTCAGCAGAAAAGGAGACAAATGCCAAATAACTGTTATTATTGATTGTGTTTACTGCTGCTGTAGGTTCCTGTTAGTTAGTGATAATGACACCACTTTAGCCAAATATTATATACCTCAGCCATAGGTTGCCAGGCTCCAGATGGTGGCTGGAGATCTCTTGAAATTACAACTGGTTACAGAGATAGTTCCTTTGGAGAAAATGGCTGATTTGGAAGGTGGACTCTATGGCATTACACCCAACTGCGGTCCCTCCCCTCCCCAAATCCCATCCTTCCCAGGTTCCACCTCCCAAATCTCCAGGCATTTTCCAAGCCAGAGCTGGCAACCCTACTCCCCATAGTGTGTCCTATGGGTCATTTTCAGCCTAATGATTATTAGGGAGATCGTGGGCTTGCACTTCTTGCAGGCATGTAAAGGCCTCTTTCTCTTGCTTTTTGGGGAATGTTGGCCCTTTTGGGAGTGAAGGGGCTTTTAAAAAAAATCTGGAAAGCTAACCTTTTTTAGTTAAGAGAAATCCTTTTTCTGCCCTGTTCAGTAGGTAAGAGAGTTAAGAAGCAGGCACTTTTTCTGGATAGTTGTGCATTCCCTTGGCCTTCTTTTACTGGCCTTCTACTGCTTTCTTTATCCAAGTATGTATGGTTGCCAGCCTCCCGGTATGGTCCGGAGATCTCCCAGAATTATAACTGATCCCCAGATGATAGAGATCAGTTCCCTAGGAGGAAATGGCTGCTCTGGAGGGTAACCCGCCGTGGCCAGAATGAGCACCTGGCCCCTGGCCCAGCTCCCGCTAACCCAGCAGTTCGAAAGCAGGAATTAACATCAAAAACTGCGAGTAGATAAATTGGGTGTCTACCTTAGATGGTAGGGAGCACCCTCCCCCATCGAGGGGGTTTGTGGAGAGTCGGTGGCGAGCGGTGAACGGCAGAGCGGCGAGCAGCAAAAGATGGCGACCGAGTGTAACATCCACAGTGGACCGGACGCAGCGGAGAGGCGGAGCCAGGAGATGCGAGGTTCGTGGCGCAGGCGCGGCGGTGCCTAAGCAGACGGAGCCGGAGCCGCGCCAGAGCGTACCTGCGCGCCAGAGGGGCCTGCCGATCCACTACCAGAAGACTGCGAGGAGAAGGAGGAAGTGAGAGCCAGAAGCCGGAAAAAGCCAAGCCGACAAGCCGACCAGGAGGAAGAAGATCAACAAAGACCTCCACAGGGTGCCAGTAGGTCAGTCCCCATCCCCAGTATATGTGGCCATAGGTAGGGATAAGCGATTAACTGTAAGCTGCTCAGAGACCCCCTGGGGGTTCGAGCGGGGTAGAAAGTTGAAAGATAAATAAATAAATAAATAAACAAACTGTATGGCATTACAGCCTGCTCCCCTCCCCAAACCCCACATTCCCCAGGGTCTACCCTGAAATTTCCAAGAATGTCCCAACTTCAAGTTAGCAATCCTACGAAGTGTATGTGGGTGAGTAATTTTATTATTAGAGGGTTTAAGGTGTAGACTTATAAGGAATTGCAGTTGGAAGGCAATATTTGGAAATCCCACCCTAGCCATCAAAATTTCCCCTCCATCTTTAAACTCTCAAGGGGGTTAGCAGTCTAATTTCTCTTCCTACTTTAGATACTTGCCATTCTGTTTCAACATTTACAGTGCAATCCTAAGTAGGGATAGACATGAACTGGTTCACAAACTAAAGTTAGTAAGAATTTTGGCCAGTTCGTGGTTTGTGAAGTCACGTTAGTGGCAGGTAAACCAGTATAAACTTTCCACAAACTTTCAAACTATTTATGGAGGTTCGTGCGGGTTCATGAGCAGAGACATTTCCAGACAGTTTCAGCTCAATCAAAATTTTGGAGGACATGTAGAGGAGTATCTGGGGGAAGTCTCCTGCGACTTTGATGTATGTAGTTTGTACAGGATCCATTCTATACTCTCCCAAACCTTATGAACCTACACCTGTCAAAATGACCACAAGTGGTCATTTTGACAGGTGCAGGTTCAGGAGGTTCAGGAGTGTATAGAATGGGTCCTGTGCAGCCAGATACCCCAAATTCACAGGGGATCTCCTGCTGACTCTTTTCTACCTGACTTCCAAGTTTGGTGAGGATTGGATTTATGGAATCCATATTATAGTCCCCCGAAGAAGTTGCCCCAGGAAACTGCTGTCTGGGTTAATGACAGGCAGTAATTTCCCCAGAAAGTACTTTCCTGGGGGCATCTTCTCTGGGAGATCATAACTTGAACCCCATAAATCTAATCCCTACCAGACTTGGATGACAGGTAGAGGAGAATCAGCTGGAGATCCCCTGCAAGTTTGGTGTTTCTAGCGCACTGGGGGGGATTCTAATTGCCTCATGAACCTAATTAACTGAACTAATTCATGAGGTGGCTAAAACTTTGTGATGGCCCATGGTTCACAAATGGGGCACATCACAAACCATGAACCAAACCACATTTTTCCAGTTTGTGCCCACCCCTAATCCTAAATATATCATTCTAAACCCAGTGCAGGACCTGTAGGATTGCACTGCTAGTTCTCACTAGCTTGGATTTTAGTGTTTTTCTATGTACCTAAGGAGTCCTGCAAGAATGTAGAGGCCTCTGTATTGTCTGTGGGTGGCCTCAATGGGCCAGTTTATTATCAGATATACCAATAATAAATCTGGCTTTTAAGTGAACTTTTTTTTGTCTTCATATTTCTTCTTTTTTATTGTGCTTTAGTTATATGCACTGATTTGAAAGCAGTGGGATATAGGTTTCAAATTAATAAATGCAAGCTACATGTGCACAATGGATTCAATATATACAACTTTCTCTGACATTGAAGTGAATGGAGTAATCCTTGCTTGCAGATGTGCATCAGAGCTGGTGAAAAGCTGAAGACCAGAACATATGAACCCCTTTTACTCCTCTGACACATGTGCTTAACTACATATGAGTGCCATGTTATGTTTACTAGCAGCATTACCACTTATGCTAATCATCACCATCATCATTGGGCACTGAGTTGGTAATAAGTACATGTAAAATTGTAATAGTAGTACTGATGGTAATCATAATAAGAAATAGAATCATTATATGAACTGTAACGAGCTTTGGTAAGGCACTGAAAAAAAATCTTGTTGACCAAAAAGCTACCCAACTTGATTACTTCCTTCAAACAGCAGGAAGTCAACTATATCAAATTGGTGCTGAAAGTAAGGGTATATAACCTTGGTTCTTTCCATGCCATCTAAAAAAGTAGTTAGGGGGGTTAGGGTTTTATTGTCACTGATATTTTAACTATTTATTGTAAACCATCTTGAGCAATTGGAAAAAGCAGAATATACATGTTTTAATAAAACAAACACATTAAGATCAGGGTTAGCTGATTTCCTAAGGATAAGCTGCTGTATTGCACTGGCAAGCAAACTGAGGAACTAATTTATCTTCTCATTCTGCAAATGAGAATGAGGGGACAGGTTTACTTTCATGTGTGGGTGCAGAATAGACTAACTACCTGAAAGGGCTTTTGGAGGAGGAAGTCACATTCCAAGAATAGAGGAGAGACCATGAAGACATCAAATCCCAAACTGTAGCATGTTCATGAGGAAAGGCGTGAACATACATTGAACAGCAAAATGGGATGAATAAATAAACTGAGGGGATATGTTGGGGATTTCCCTACCTTGTTATGGGCAGCACCGGGAAAATCTCAGTACAGTTCCAAACTTTTCTTGTCCATAACATCATTCAAGCTGTGTGGAAAAGTGAGGAACTCTGCAGTGCTTGGTTGACAGTGTGTAATGAGAACATGTGACATTACAAGGTTAATCCAGGGCTATCACCAATGGGATTTGAACTTTCAATGGCTTTGTGACCAGGTATGCCAGTCCCCAGGTAGGGGAGGGATCCCCCAATTATGGGGGCTCCTGGCTGGTTGGGGGAAGCCCCACCTCAAGCCCCACCCCTAACAGCAGCTACCCATGGCCCCCCTCTCCTCCTCCTTCCAGATTTAAAGGGCCCTCCAACTGAATAGCAGAAGAATGTGGCCTGCTAATCAGCTGGAGGGCTTTTTAAATCTGGCAGAAGGGAAGGGAGAGGGGCAGCCTCTGGCTGCATGTCTGCACTCCAAGTGGTGAAATCGCCACTTGGGATTTAGGTACGCAAGCCCCCACTCCTCAAAAAGCATTTAAAGGGACCCCTTAAACGTTTCTTGAGAGCAAGGGCTCCATGTGCCTGAATCGCCACTTGGGATTCAAGTGCACATGGCCTCTGCTCTTCAGCAGCATTTAAAGGGACCCTTTAAATACTTTTGGAGAAGGGGGGCAAGTGCCTGAATTCCAAGTGGTGAATTTGCCACTTGGGATTCAGGCATGTCCCCAATGTGATGGGATCACTTCTGAGTGACATCATCAGATTGGGGACATCTCCACCCCCTCCTGAAACACCTCCCAAAGTCCCCCACTGGGGAGGAGGCAGGGCCTGGCAACCCTATTTGTGACACATTTTGGGGATAAAATCACTCACATGCATTCTGATTCCAGATTAAATGTAGCTGCCTCTTATTGGCGTTCACAAGGCTTCTGCTGGTCCAAGTTCCATCATTACATTTCAGCCTGTGGACAGAATCCTTCATAGGTGCTCAATAGAGTGTTAGCAGTACAATTATCTAGACTACTTTCAGTTTGGCTTCTATGCTGGTTAGGGGACAGAAGCTGCATTGGTTGCAATGCTTGATGACTCTTTCCTGGCAGTGGACACAGAAGTGCTTTGGACTTCTTGGTGGCTTTTGATTCCATCAGTCATAACATCCTCCTAGAATGACTGGCCAGTATATACTTAATGTGAATTGTATTGCAATGGTATTGTGAATTGTATTGCAACTGCATTCACAATCGTATTGTGAATTGTTTCAGGGCTTGTCTATGATACAGATATTTGGTCATCTATGTATAAAGCCCAGCACACCACTGACATACATAGTGAAGTAATAGAAGTAGTGATTACCAAATTACACAGCTGAAATAGGTTCATTTGGCATTAGTTGTAATGTGATAATAGACTACAGAAATATCTATATAACTTTTTTTTAAAAAAATTCATATGGATCAGCTATAAACCTGATAGCTATACATCTATATTTTCACTGCATGGTGGTTCCTAACTATGTGCTTTGCTGATAGCTGAAATTCCGGAACCAGTGGAGCCAGTGTACTTCACAAAACAGGAGGAAGGATGTTAGCACAATATTCTCCCGCTTCATGCCATACCACTTTTTATTGAGACTACATTCCAATGGAAATGTGCCTAAGGCAGCTATTTCCATATCTAAGCATACCCAGCAGACCATTCCACTTGACCTAACCTGGACCTTATGAACTAATAGA
>NW_015176461.1:110039-112902 GCF_001447785.1 Gekko japonicus | reverse complement strand
TTCCTGAAACAATGTCTTATCTTTCCAGTGTCCTATTCCAAGATTCTTTAAACCAGGTGTCCTGTCTTTGCCCCAGATAACAATCTTTTAAGCCTGTGGTTTGAGACCCAGAGCCCTGGTCTATAGAAACTACAAATTATTATACACTCTCAAATATCCATGTTGAATTAAGCAGTTAGTTATTCTTTCTTCCCCTCTTTGGAACATACCTTTAGATGATACTTTTAAATCCAAAATTATTCTCAGCTTTTCATACAATGTTTGATAACATCTACTAGGAAATCTCCTGTGCAACTGTACAATAGATTTCCCAGAAAGGACCATTTGTTTGAATGGGACATGGATGAAACCATCATGTGGATTAAATTTATTGCCTCCAATGCTCTGCTCTGGCAGTCTGGATCTAGTTCCAGTGAGCGTGTACCATTATAGAATCCCCGCCCATCACCTGGGAATCCTCATTAGGCTATGTTTTGGTACATGCGTGGGTTTGTTAAGTCCCAGTCATTTCATAAATTGCAAGGGCTAAGTTGTTAACATTCTTCAAACTCTCATCACTGCTTTCATTCCTAGCAGCTAACTGTTTCCAAACAAGTTGCTGTCAATCCAACTGCTGATTACATGAAAGGATAGAATGGCAGCAACTCACTGTCGTGGCTTTAGCAAACCAAAAACTGGCTCTGAGTGAATCTTTCCTAATGTGTCTGTGATTTCAGATCCTGCAGCAATTAGTTTGTACATCCCTCTGCTTCCAGCTGATGAGTCAGCCTCCCAGATCAAGACATAAAGGAAAAACCCAAAGACTCTTTAAAAAAGTTCATAAAAGTCAGCAACAATAATTTTGCAATGACTAAAAGTTACCACAGATGTGGTAATCCTGACACCTCCTTAGGCACATAGTAAAAAGTGACCTTTATGTAAAAAGTGAACAGAGAAATTTTCAAACGTGCAGAAAAACCTGTGAACAAAAGCCCATTTAGCCTCCTGAAGCTTTTCTCTTTTTAACTTGCAGTGATATAATCTGTTTACACTATGTGAGGAAAGAGATTTTGCATCCACAGAGAATATGGCCTCCTTAATACTTTGGTATAAAAAAACTGTTTCCATAACCCATGTGGACTTTAATCTGTCTCAGTTGAAGATTATTTTTCCTCTTTGTTCCCAGCCCTTCAGCCAGCCCAGGACACAATGCTGTGGCTCTGAACTGAGGAGCTTCAACTCTCAGTTTCAGGGACTGGGACTTTGTAGACATAATGTCCCTGCTTGCTATTGTTGTGGCTACTGGAGAGCACAAGCAGTGGATGCTTCCACTACTTTATTTACTTATTATTTTATTGGACTTATAGCCCACCTTCCCCTGCACAGCAGGGCTCACAATACCATAAATTGATTATTAAAAAGAATTATTTCTGGATTTGGATCACATTGGTCTCTAACAGAGGCTGCGGCTACCAAGGACCTCAAGATAATATGGTTAAGCTTGCAACATTATAACACTCTTTCATTTGGGGGGCTCACTAGTTACATAATTAAATAATAAATGAGGGATAGCAAATAGCACATTCATTCATGACAATTACAGGTACCTGAATTCTTTAAAGGTGAAGATAGCTAAACCCCTATATACACACATGTTGTATATGTAAGCAAAGCTATCCATGAGGCAAAAATGATTTTTTCCACACTTTGCCTTCTATTTTTTAATTGAAACCATAGGCATGTAAAAGGCATCAACCACAACACAGGTGCAGAAGGCTTTAATGCCAATACTGATACCAGCCAGTACTGGTGCCAGCCAGTCTCACCATACCCTTATCAGCCTTATGCATCAAAGTGTATGCTACATACATTCCTGTTGTTAATGTTCAAAACCAGAAATCATGTAAAATGGTCTCATTCCTATACTCAATTTTTTTATCTCAGTTCTGTATTTGGAACCCTTCATAAGAACATAAGAGACGTCAATGTTGGATCAGGCCAAAGGTCCATCCAGTCCAACACTCTGTGTCACACAGTGGCCAGAAATACCAGTGCCATCAGGAGGTCCACCAGTGGGGCCAGGACAAGATGGCGGCGCGCATAGACGCAGCGGCTTTGTGCTCTCTCTTTCGGTGTTTTGTATGGCTGTTTTTGTTTGAGTTACTACTTGTTTATGTTACACGCTGCTGGGCGAATAATATCTACAGCCGGCAGGAGCTTCTAATGCTGGGAATGCAGAGTGAAAAGGCAATTACAGCTGACTCCTACGACATACCAGTGGAGATAGCCAGGACGCCGGGCTCCACGTGGATTACTACCCCCGCGAGGAGGAAGAGGAGGCGGCGCAGGGAGAGAAGGCAAAGGCGAGGCTGTCGGGCTAGTGTGTTGGTGAAGTTACGCAGGAGCCAAAACAAGCCACCGCTTCCTAGCATTTTTCTTGCGAATGTACGTTCACTTAGCAGCAAATTGGATGAATTAAAACTTCAAGTAACAATGAATAAGCTTGTGGGGGACTGTTGTGTTTTGGTTTTCACTGAGACCTGGCTTCACTCTTCCATATCGGATGCAGCTATTGAACTGGCTGGTCGCACCACACATCGTTGCGACAGGAGCGAGGACTCTGGTAAGAGCAAAGGAGGGGGACTCTGCATATATGTAAACAACAACTGGTGTACAGACTCAAAAATTGTAGCCAGTCATTGCTCTCCAGATGTGGAATTTTTAACTGTTAAATTCAGACCCCTCTACCTTCCAAGAGAGTTTACTGTTGTCATGGCAACTGCTGTTTATATACCACCAGATGCTAATGCAAAATCGGCACTGGGACTTTTGTATAAAATAATAAGCAGCAACCAAGACAAATATCCTGAGGCAGTGCATATTA
>NW_015176461.1:109580-109709 GCF_001447785.1 Gekko japonicus | reverse complement strand
TGGCAGTCCTGGGTTATATTAAACACTGCATAAAGTGTGTTACTGTGGAGAGGTGCAAACGGATCTATCCCAATCAAAAACCCTGGATGACGAGAGAGGTACAGCGACTTTTGAGGGAGAGGAATATGG
>NW_015176461.1:92623-102173 GCF_001447785.1 Gekko japonicus | reverse complement strand
GCGGCAGTGGCGAGGCCGGTCCCCCCCCCCACCGCCCGGCTCCGAGGCATGTCCTCCCCCCGCCTTTGCCGGGCTCGGCGGCGGTGGCGGCTGGCGAGGCCTGTCCTCCCACCTGCCAGCCCGGCCTGCCTGCCGGCTCCCAAAAGGCGGCGGCGGCGGCGAGGCCGGTCCTTCCTCGCCCTCCCCCTTCGCCCGCGCGCTTGCCTGCCCAGCCGGCAGGCCAGCCGGCTCCAAAGAGGAGGAGGCAGCGGCAGCGGCGAGGCCGGTCTTCAGCCGCCCGCCGGCTCCCAGAAGGCAGCGGCGAGGCCAGTCCTTCCCCTCCCTCCCTCCCTCCCTGCCTGCCTGCCTGCCGCCGCCACCACCGCCACGCAAGCCCGGTAGGTCGCAGAGCGTCTCCTGCGGACGCGCAGGAGACGCTCTTGCACTTTCGGGGGGATATTACCAAAAACATAAGCAACAAATATAATTTCAGCCAAACATTAAACTGTAGCTATCATGGCAATAATACTTTTTTAAAAAGAAGAAGAATGTTCTGCAGTGTCTCCTTCAAAAAAGTAAACTAGAAATATAACCTGGTTTCCAAGGCTTCTTGTTAGATTAAGAAATTGGGGGGGGGGGCACGAGATCCTAGAACATATTCAGAAATATTTAGAGATTTGGGGAAACCAAGTTCTTTTTCTAGGTCACAGGGATGGCAGAGTCTAGCTCTGGCCTCAATATAAGCAAAACTTTGGCAGCATAGCTCCAAACCAATTGGCCCTGCAGACATGTTGAGATCTGACCAGCATTCTTTGAGACAGGAACATCCCTTTGGCAGCGCAGAATAATAAACACTATGAAGCAGCTTCTAATGATTAAACTCAAAATGAGTAAGGCTAATTGTCTGTCACAAGGAACTGCTTTGAACCTTGCCTCTGTGCGGCACTGATGATTAAAGGGAGCACAGAAAGCTTTCCATTAACTAAGCTAATTGTGTTTAAATTCTGCTTGGCTCTTACACTCTGTGCCTTCCTTGTCTACGTAGAGGAGACTGGAGGTAAGTTACCTGAACCGGGGACTGTTTAGAATTGCATGTTTGTCCTGTACTTGACACAATGAAACGTGGTACTTAGTTGCTATTCAGGGACAAATACATTACCCATAATAAAGAACAAAAACAAAAGATGACCCAGAGTATTGCTAGTTCTGGTGGCAGCTTACAGGAGTGTAAGGGCAGTAAATTTCTTGAATGTCTACAATGTTCTGACAGCTGCAGTGACACAGTCTACACACTCCCCCCCCCCCCCCCCCCGTGCCTGTGACCATTTTCCATTGCAACAGTGCTGGCAGCCCATAAAACAGGGACCAGAGAAGCGGATTCAGGCTCCCAGTTGGCCATTGCCTGTCTCTGGCCAAGAGTGATCAGGATTTCAGATGGCAGCCATCATGCTATTTGTTGGTCTTCCATTCTGCCATTACTCCTGACAACTGAATACCACAAATTAATCACCAGTGCTGCATTAATTATTCCATTTTGTAAACTAGATGTCGTCCTTTAGTCTCAGGACTCTTTTAACACTTTGTTTCTACCATAGGCACTAGAAACGATGGCTTATTGATTTCCCACCCCCTTTCTGTGTGTGAATGAGCTGTTCCAAAGTTATTTAAACATTTGTTCTCAGATGGTAGAGATCCCAGCTTTATCACATTCATCTGGTCATTTACAATGGCACGTGTAATTTCTTTGACTCAAAGATTAGACTTTGGTTTTAAATGGGTATATGTCTTTAGGGAAAGGATACAACATTCAATCTAACAGCTAACTTCCAGAAGAAGAAAGCCATTTTGCTTAGTTGCATATTTTTAAAGATATGCAACTATAACATTGTAGTCAAATTAAAAATATGCAAGTATAAAACTAGTAAAATCAGATTATAGTCAAATTTCAAAGCTCCATAAAATAGAAGCCAAACGCCAATACATTTAGGACATTTTAAAGACAGACAGGTAGTACCTATTTTCTTTGTCCATGGTGAGGAACCATCTATTCTTGCATGGCTCTCCAATCTTTACAATGGAGGTGACACAAAAGATCTTCCCACTGGGTTATGCCCTTGATGATTTTATATTAAGGATACTACATATACCATAGGTAAAGGTTTCCCTGTACTCAAACTATCAATAATAAATTCACCAACTTTTTATGAGGACAAACAAATTTGAAACTGTTCTCTGCTTCTGAATGAAAGGGGGTTAGCATGGGTTTATCTAGAGCATGTATACATGGCTTTGAAACAGCACTAATGCAAACAGTCATGAATAGTTTAGTGCTAAGCCCTGAGACTCAATAGAGCTCCTGTGCTATGTGCCAGAGATGTTATTATTGAGTGTAATATTTCCACTTTGACATATTTCCCCCTTCCCATTACTACTATCCCACCTATCAGCACAGTGCAAGGAAAAAATGGGTGAAAGAGAACAAAAGCAGCAGTTCTTATCTTAGAGGATTGTAGGGAGTTACATATGTGCAGGGTGTTGTTGTTGTTTTTTTGTCATTATGATTGCTGAGGAGACTTGCTCTCAAGCTCCAGCCAGTACTTGAATTCTGGTACCCCCAACTCTTAAGGTGATATTTCTCAGAAGGATGCACCACGTCAAACAGCAAGATCTGACAGTCGCAACCATCACAAGATGACATATCCACATGGGAAATCTGAAGAAAAATGCACGGACAACTGCCAGAGGGGAGAAAATAAAAGGAGCCATTTTTAAACCATGAAATAAGTAGAGAATGAGACATAAAGTTACAGAAGGTATACTTATGATGATCTGAACTATGTTGGTCCATAGGCTTACAACTGCACACATTATTTGACTTGCTTAAAATCTTTTGATATCTTCTGGCACAGCTGTCATTGATTTACAAAGATTTTTTACTCCATCCACATTTTTAAATGATAAAATTACCCTCCCATGCAGTTTTTTTTTAAATTACTTGTTTCAGCATACTCATTTGTTTATCACATATTCACAAAAGAAAAATATAAAGGCCCCGGTCACACGGGCCGGATATCGCGGGTGGGGGAGGCGTGGCTAATTGCCTCGGCGCAGTTTGATCCGCGATTACGCGATCAGATGGGCCGGCAGCACACCACGGGTCCTTCCCTCGGCACCAGCGGGTAAATGAGGGACCGGAGGGGAATGCTGCGCGCTGGCAGGATCACACCACGGGCGTCTGGAGGCAGCCCTTGGCAAACATTTACTAGTACCTTGGAGGTACTAGTTTTTAAATGTGCATTGTCGGTAGTAAGCCATGGGTGCGCTCCACTTCCCAGATGTTGGGGTGTGATTGCGCCCGGATAATCCACCCACCTTCCGTGCCTCTCCCGCGGCAACTTTACTGTGTGACCGGGGCCAAAGATTAGCAAGTCCAAAATATTTTAAAACAGAGCCTAATGTAAGTTATTTATCCACAAGATCATGCCACACTTTTAATTCACCATGTTGTCGTTGCCAAAATAAACCTGTGCCTATTAGTTTTTGGTAGCAGCCCTAGTAGACCAGATGAGCTCAAACTCATCAGCGCTTGGAGGCTAAGTAGGTACTTAGCTAGGAGATGACCAAGGAACAGTGACACTGCTGTGCAGAGGAAGGCAATGGGAAGCCTACTTTGCCTTGAAAAAACCCCATGAGGTGGAACTTCAAGTTGTCACTCCGAGTCAGTTGCGAATTGACTGCACATTTTACTTACTTACTATTAGTTTCTGGTATGATTACTATATATGTGTGTGTGTTTTCTGTGCCATCAAGTCACTCCCAACCTATGGCAGACCTATGAATAAATGTTCTCCAAAACACCCTATCATTAGCAGCCTTGCTCTGGTCTTGCAAACTGAGGGCCATGGCTTCCTTGATTGAGACAATCCATCTCATGTTGGGTCTTCTTTTTCTGCTGCCTTCAACTTTTCCTAGCATTGTTCTTCTTTCCACTGACTTTTGTCTTCTCATAATGTGACTAAAATACAATTGCCTCAGTTTAGTCATTTTAGCTTCTAGAGCGAATTTAGGCTTGATTTGGTCTAGAAGCTGTCTTTTTGGCAGTCCGCATTATCTGTAAAATTCTCCTCCAACATTACATTTCAAAAGAATCTACTTTCTTCCTGTCAGCTTTCTTCATTGTTCAACTTTCATATCCATACATAATAATGGGTAATACTACGGCATAAATTAACTTGATCTTGGTTGCCAGTGAAACATCCTTTTCTAGCTCCTCCATGGCTGCCCTCCCTAGTTTCAAGCTCCTTCAGTATCTTGGGTGCAGTCTACCTTTTGGTTGATGATGGAGCCAAGGAATAGAAAATCTTGAATGATTTCAGTTTCTTAATTGTCAGCCTTAAATTCTCCAGTAGTCATTACTTTTGACTTCTTGATGTTCAGCTGTAATCCTCTTTGGGCACTTTCTACTTTAATCTTCATTAGTAGTATGGTATCAACTGCATATCTGAAACTGATAATGTTTCTTCCACCAATTTTCACTCCATCTTCATCTAAATCTAATCCAGGTTTCCTTATGATATGTTCTGCATATAGACTGAAGAGATAGGGAGATAAAATGCATCCTTGTCCAACCCCTTTGCCAATTGGAAGCCATTCTGTTTCTCTGTATTCTGTACTAACAGTGGCCTCTTGTCTGGAGTATAGATTGCACAAAAACAATCAGATGCTGTGGCACACCCATTTCTTTTAAAGCCAACCATAGCTTTTCATGATCGATACAGTCAAAAGCTTTGCTGTAATCTATGCAACACAAGGTAATAACTGTATAGCCTATATTACATATCAGTTCTGGTAAGAACTGGAACCAAGACTGACTACTAAGAGTTACCACAGACTCCATATGGACTCTCTGAGCCTTCTTCAAGCCAAGTCTGAATTGCAGTCTTTAGAAGAATACACACAATATGACTGATTTGTGTAGGTATGCTGCTACTATCACAAGGGTGTAGACTTTCCAATTTCCCAGGGGGGGGGGCTGGGGCTGGGCCAGAGGCATTGCTTTGCTAGGAGCAAGGGTCACTCCCGGGGGAGGCTGAGCACCTTCCTGAAAATTTCGGCGGGGGCTGAAGCCCCGCTGCCCCCACGAAGATTACGCCTACCAGCCCCCTTGGAATTCTGTATCCCTAGTGCCCTTTACAATTTAGCGGCTCTGGTTCATGTAATACAAGCACACAACTGTGTCAGCTCCATTAATCTGAACAGGGCTTGTTGAAGATCTCTTCCTCAGACATGGTGGGCAGATCTGTCACAGTCCATGTTTGGGCCTTTTTTGGTTGTGGCGCCTACTGATGGAACAACTGATCAGAGGAAATTAGAAAAGTCCTCATATTCATGTCCTACAGATTTGGCAATGTGGAGAAACGCCATTTTATATATATGTTTAAATTGGTGTGGGCCAGATAGGAGGGGACCATCAAACCCGAGGTAGGCCTTGGCCTAGTCTCCTCCTCATTCCCCCCCCCCCGTCTCCAACCAGTAGTCTGAAGGCAGCTCCCTAGAGAGGACAGGAAGTCCATCAAGGCTGTGAGGAGATCTGCCCCAGAATGCTGCAGGAGGGAGAGCCACTTCCTGGGTGGGAAGGGCTGTTTGATATAGTGGAGCTTTTGGGCGGGAAGCCAGTTTATGAGCATTGGAGCCAGTCAGGCTGGAGTCTGCAGGAGGCAGAGGCCATGTTGGGAGTTGTGTTAATCTAACTTCCTCCAGTGAAAGCAAAGTCATGTGCCTGCCCTGCAGACCATCTAGACAGGGTATGTGTAGTGAAGGGAGAGATGGAGCGATTTATTATTCACCTTTATTTTGATTCTTCAGTTCACTGTTAATATGCCTGTATATAGTTGAGTGGTTTCAAAATAAATCCTTTTACTGTTGACACTGAGATGTCCCTCTGTACCGCATAGTTCCCCCAGCCGCTTGGACACGCTAGGAGTGGGTTGGGGACTTCCTAAGGAGGCGAACAAGGGCAAAACGGCCAGTTGCCAACTCTACAGGGGAGCCCCGAAGATTGCCAGGAAGCCCCGAGGTGGGTTCCTAGCAACAGCAGAGGGAGGTTAGGAGGCTGTCCCGCCTAACCAGAGCCCAAGACAGGGACAGTGGTGGCAGCAATACTCGGAGGCAGTGGTTCAAAAACTGCCCCTTCAGGTGCCAGGTCAGGCAAAGGAGGGGTGGGCAGAGCGAGGTCTGCCAGCTGACGCGGGCCCGTTCCGCCACAGGCAAAATAGTGCTTTTTAGAAGGGCTTTATAGATGAGTTATTAATATGTATTGGCTTTAAATATTTAATTGTGATATACCTTGGATTTTTTTAAAGAAAGGACTATAAATGCTGCTAAATAAATAAATAGCATGTCAACTATCAGTTTACAGAATCAGCTACCATTTTCTCTCTATAAAAACCATCCTCAGGTGCAATTCTGTGCACATCTTGCAGTGATTTCTGAGAAGATGAAATCTTAAGTGTTTTTTTTTTGAGGGGGGGGATAATTGCAGTATGCACTGCTTAGGAGTGGTGGCTGGTGGAAGGATCCTATTCTACTGATCAGCAAAATAAATAAAATGTGAAAATAAACTACAGGTCTGCTGAACTTCTATTCTGCAAATATACTGTTAACAGCCTGGCAAATCTAAAAGGACAATCTAATAGTAAATTGCTATACAGGCTAAGAGAGTGGAACAGCAGAAGCATCCAGGAAAAAATCCCAGCTCTGCAGAATAATAATACAGAGGGAATACCACCGGATCATAGTGGTGTTAGAAGGAGGACTCTTGGCCAAACTAAAATAAGCTTTCCTCCTACAGCAGCAACCCATTTAGCCTATACTGCACAATGTTCATCCACATAGCTTATGTAACAGGTCAGCAAGCAAACTCACTGCCAGGTCTCTGTTGCCAGTCTGAGTTCTGGACTGGTTTGTGGATTCCATAACAATCCTTCGAATAGGCATGTCAGTGCCTTTTTATTTCATGAACACATGACACTGCCTTATACTGAATCAGATCACTGGACCATCAAAGCCAGTATTGTCTACTTAGACTGGCACCAGCTCTCCAGGGTGTCATCTATTCCCTGATCTTTTCAACTGTAGATTGTTGGGGATTGAACCTGGAACCTTCTGCATGCCAAGCAGATGCTCCACCTGATGGCTTTATTTAGTAAGCAGAGTGCTCAAGGCACATAGCACAGCAGAGCCCATCTGATTAGTGTGTGCTGTCCATCAGGGGTGTAGCTACAAGGGGGCATTCTGGGGCCATGCCTCCCAATTGTGAACCACCCCCCACCCCACCCCCACTCCAAATGGAGAGACAGCAGCTTCCGTCCAGCTTTCCTTTTTTTCAGGCCAGGTGCCAGCCAGGGCAGAGCGTGAGCGAGCCAAGTGGGTAGGTGAGGAGCAGGTGGATTAGGCAGGCCGGCAGGCCTTTCTGCAGTGCGTCTGCACCAGGGAGGAGTCATCCTGGCTGGGTAACATCGTCAAGTCACATGACTCCTACCCTGGCACGGGTGCACTGAGGCTGAGGTCGGGGCTGGCAGTGGGCTCTCCCTGCCCACACGGACAGCCTTTCTCCCTGTGCAGCTCCAGCAATGCTACAAAGGAAGTCTCCACTGCACGGCTTGATTTCGGGGGCATCCTCCCTCTGAGGCAAGGGCACAGGCAGGGGGCGGCAAGCCAGCAAGAGGAGGGGTGTCACCTAGCATAGAAGTGGGGAGAAGAATCCACCAGCCGGCTGCTGACAAGATATCTCTCTCACACACACTCCCCTGCCCCTGGATTTCCCAACACCACACCAAGCAAGATTTTCTGGGGACAGCAGGGGACAGAAAATGGGGACAGCAGGCAGTGCCAGATTTACGCATAAGGTAAATAAGCTACAGCTTAAGGCCTCGCAATCTGCTGGGGCCTCAAATAAAAACACACGAAATATATAAAAAATGATTTAAAAAATCTCATAGAAAAATCACTCAAATGAAGTCAGACATATCACAATGATAAATTCTAAATAATTTTAAATATACAAAATATAGGTAAAGGTTTCCCTTGCTCAAAAGCCAGTTCCAGAGAGGGCCCTGCAGGAGTATCCCTCACTGGGTTGAATGGGGTTTCCTCATCTGCCTCTGCTGGAGGTTGGGGGGGGGGAGAGAACAGCCCCTCAGTGTATTTTCTGTTGCTCTCTCACTCCCTCACCCCAAAAAGGGTCTTGCTCATGTAATCTTGTGGTATATTCATTGTATACATGTAGTGGAATTGTCTGCTCTCTTCCCCTAATATCTGTGTGATTTGGTTTGGTACTGTTGGATGGAGCTCTTGTTTCAGTTTCGTTTTGTATATGCTGAGAGGACCTGAGAACAGGTGGCTCAGTGAGTACTCTAGCCTGGGAACCCACAGCCAAAGGGAAACATTACAGTGTAAGCCTTCAAGCTCCTTTTTAACTGCTGGGCGGGGGGGATTCCACTTTGGAAGGTGGACTCCATGGCAGGGTTGGTCAAACTGTGGCTCAGGAGCCACACACAGCTCTTTCATACATATTGTGTGGCTCCCAGCAGTGCAGCTGGGGAAGCGAAGGGTAGGCATACTTTTCCTTCCTTCCTTCCTTCCTTCCTTCCTATTTGATTTCTTATTTGTTGTGATGTCAGTGCACTTTTTGTGATGTCAGTGCACATGCGTGGGGCTTTTGGGGGGCCCCCACTTTCCCCAGGGCCCCCCACTAAAAATGTCCTAGCTACAGGGCTGGGTGGGGCACCATCAATAGAGACTCCAGCCCATCTAGGGAGGATTGTGTTTAACCCCTGTTTTATGCCCTGTTGGTTGGCAAGTGTATGTTTACTCCTACAGTTGTGCCTTATTCATTTAGTGTGTGTTTGTGCTCATAATTGTGTAAATAGTAAAATAAATTATTCTGTTTGGGCCAATAATCTGTGTTGTGCTCTGACCCCATAGTCTCCCCTGCACTGCACAATACCAAAGGGAGGGGGTAGCCCAGGGAAGCAAGGAAAGGCCAGACCCCTGGGTTGCCAATTTTCCAGGGATCCCCCAAAGATTGGGGATTCCATCTCCAAATAGGGAGATTTGGCCACAGGGGTCTCACTGTCCCTCTAAAAAAGCAGTGACAATTCAGTGAGTGGTGGCAGGGAACTTAAGGAGTGAGATACACCCACAGGACGAGGATGGAAGGCAAAAAGCTGAGTTGTAAACTGGAGCCTGTTTTGCTACAGTAGGCAACCAAGCTTGGTTCAGACAAAGGAAGGAAACCCTTTGTGAGGAACTCATTGGGGCCAGTCCTAACTAGGGTAGCCAGCTCCAGGTAGGGAGATTCCTGGAGATTTTTCGGTAGAGTCTATGGAAGCCAGGGTTTGGGGAGGGGAGAGACCTCAGCTGAACAGAATGCCATAAAGTCCACCTTCCAAAGCAGTTATTTTCTCCGGGGGGGGGGAGAAATCTGTTGTCTGGAGTTCAGTTGTGATACCTGGTGATCTTCAGGCTCCACCTGGATGTTGGCTACCCTGTGTAGGAGTCAGTGCTTCAG
>NW_015176461.1:77503-91935 GCF_001447785.1 Gekko japonicus | reverse complement strand
AAATTCAGAATGTTCCCACAAGAAGTATTAAGACAAGCTCAAATATATCAAAAGAAATATAAAAATCGCCCTAAATTTTTGAATGGGGGTTTAATATAGTTTTACGTTTTTGAGAGGGAGGAAGACTTTTTGAATGGGATATTTTTCGGGCGGTCAGCCAGTATTTATTAATTGGATCTACTGCGGGTTTTGGCCCTGGGATTGGGGCCTTCTTCAGTTGTACAGTTTTATGGAACAAATTGGCTTTTTTGTAATATAAATTGTCATTCTGATGTTTTCAGGTAGTGGTGGGGCTACCATACATCATGCAAGAGATCACGGAACTGGATCTTCTGTTCAGTGATCTCTTGATTTTATGTATGATGTAGGGTAGCCTTGTTATTGCTAGAATGTGTTAGAATGACAATTTATATGACGGGGGGTTGATTTGCTTTATAAGGCTGTATGCCGGGGGCGGGAATTTTGGGGTCAAGACATGTTGCAGAGTTGATTGATGAATTCTGGCTGATTGCACAGAATAGATCTTGTTCAGGAAGTTTTTTCCCCTCTCAAAAACGTATTAATTAATTTTTTATCTTTATTACCTAAATAATTTTTAATTTTTAAAAAATCATTATTTAGAAAATGTTTGTAATCTTTTATTTTCTAGCATTTACTTTTATTTTCCTATTTTAATTTAAAACGTTCTGTTCTATGAGCCTTATTTGT
This sequence comes from Gekko japonicus, assembly GCF_001447785.1. Lineage (NCBI taxonomy): Eukaryota > Metazoa > Chordata > Lepidosauria > Squamata > Gekkonidae > Gekko > Gekko japonicus. Next base: position 91,227 of record NW_015176461.1, on the reverse strand, counting down.
CATTTTAAAACCCTTTAATTATGTAATTATTTCTGTGATTTTGTAAACACACCGTTTATTATTTTTTTAAATAAAAATTAAAAGCCAATACATTTTCAAATATTAAAAAAATATTTATTTACTTCATTTATACCTCACCTTTCACCACAACGAGGACCCGAAAAACCCTACATTATTCTCCTCTCTTTCATTTGATCTTCACAACAATCCTGGGAGGTCGATTAGGCTGAGTTTAGGTCACTCAGCAGGTTTCTAAGGCAGAATGGGGTTTCTAACCTTGGTCTCCCAGATCCTGGTGGTGATGGAAAGTGGCATCCAGTCACAGCTGACTTCTGGCAACCCTATAGGGTTTTCAAGGCAAGAGACGTTCAGAGGTGGTTTGCCGTTGCCTGTCTCCACATAACAACCTTCGCTTCTGAGATCAGGCTAGCCTGGGCTCCCAGTTTCTATTCCAACACTTTACCCACTGTACCACACTGGCAAAAAGTGTTTGTTTTCATTCCATTAATCATAACATAAATTTGGTTTTTTGTTTTCCATTTCTGTTCCCTTTGGGTTTGTGTGCTTTATAGGTTAATCAATGAACACACATCCCTAATGTGGGGTTCAGAAAAATTATGTGGAGAAACTACAGCAGACAAAATCATTGTGGGAATTGTTCTCACATCTGTATGTGATGCTCTACATTCCAGAGAAGAGTTGCTAAGGGTCACCCTCATTTCACAGATAAAGTTTGCCTCTGGATTGCCTCACCACTTAGACCCAATCCAAGCATCCTGTTAATGTAAATTACTTGATTTGTCTGGTGCCATCAACCAACCAGGTATCAGCACTCTAGATTTTTGTCTCCCCCTCTCAGCAGTCCTGTCCTTGAGATTGATTTTGAGATTATATAAATTCCTGTAATATCACCAAGCTTCATACCTGACCAACTATTGCCACAACTAGAACCTGATTTTGGGTGTTGACATGATGACCCACAGTAGAATTTCTTTGGAGGCATTCATTGATTGCACTCAGGGCTTGACTGACCACACTGATCTAAGATACATACTCAACAAAACCATGTGTCACGTGACTTCCTCAACTTTATAGGGTTGCCAACCCTAGGTTGGGAAATTCCTGGATATTTGGGGGTGGAGCCTGGGGAGGGAGAGGTTGAGGAGAGGAGGTATCTCAGCAGGGTATAATGTCATAGAACCCACCCTCCAAAACAGCCATTTTCTCTGGAGGAAGTGATCTCTGTAATCTGGAAATCAGTTGTAATTCCTGGAAACTTCCAGGCCACACCTGAAAGCTAGCAACCCTAGGCTGTAGTTGTTGAATTACATTGCTTTGAATGATGCCTACATTTTTTTTCTTTAAAAAAAACCCTAGCTATACATTTTCTATCTGTAGCTCAAGTCTGTAACTATATCCAGGATGGAATCTGCCCCAGGATAGACCGGTTGGTAACTCCAGTGGCATTATTTTTTCCTTCTCTTGTATAGTACAGCTTGATGCTCTTTGTACTTGTTGCAGCACACTTTCTTACTTCTGCTCTCTTCACGTGGTACATTATGATGTCTATTATATGGGTTGGAGGATGTGTGATTTTGTTGTGTTTGGTTGCATTTATCCCTTTCATCTCTGTCTCTCCTCTAACATATCTTAAGACCAAACTACACATGATGCTGGAGATCTGTAATCATGATCTTCCACTGCTTAAAAAAATAGCAAATGAGAGGGGCAGAATTAGACCAGAGCCATAGCACATACTCTTTTGTCTCTGTGTTAAACCTTTTCCCTCACATCATTTACCAGATTTGAATCACTTCATGAAGCTGTTTGTTTTGCAGTACTGAACTCGCAGATGTACTTGTAAATTGTAGGTTGTCACAGCTTTGAGGGCTGATATAAATACAGGAAACAACACAAGGTAAGGTAAGGATTAAGTTCTCCTACCATGCCACATCCATGACCCAATTTGTCCCCACTTCCCTTGCAGCTGCTGCTGCTGCTGCTACTACTACTACTACTACTACTACTAACTACTACTACTACTACTTTGCCTCAGGGTGCACCAAATGCTAGGGAATTGGCTATTGGCTGTGAGGCATTTGCAAGCTATTTCTCAGATAAAGTCTTGTCACTCCATTGCGACCTCCCAGCCACAATTGATACAATAAGCAAACTGGAAGCCCATTGGCCATCTTCAGGTCCAGTTTTGGACCACTTCAGTCTGCTCTCCCAGGATGAAGTCAACAGGATCCTGGTAATTGTGAGGCCTACTACTTGCCCCCTGGATCCTTGCCCATTGTGGCTGGTTAAAGCCTGTGGCGATGAGATGTGGACCCCCCTGAGGGAGATGTTAATTTTTTCTTTTTTCATCTGAGGCAGATCAGGCAGTTGGACCCTTATTTCACTCCACGGGACGGAGCTACAGTGACCCATGCAATGGTCACTTCCAGACTGGATTATTGTAACTCTCTCTACATGGGACTGCCCTTGATCCTACTCTGGAAGTTGCAACTAGTGTAGAACACGGCAGCGTGGGTGTTGACGGCAACACCTGTGCGGGCTCGCATCCACCCAGTGCTGCATGAACAACACTGGCTGCCTATCAAATTCCGGATCCATTTCAAGGTGCTGGTGCTTACCTTCAAATCCAGTATATGGCCAGGGGCCAGCATACCTTCAAGGCCGTCTCTCCCCTTATGAGCCCTAGAGGACATTGAGATCTATGAATCAACATCTTCTAGTAGTCCCCGGCCCCAGGGACATCTGACTAGTCTCAGCCAGGGCTTTTTTCGGCCCTGGCTCCTACCTGGTAGAATGAGCTCCCATATGAGATCAGGGCTCTGCAGGATCTGCTGCAGTTCCGCAGGGCCTGTAAGATGGAGCTCTTCCGCCAGGCCTTTTGTTGAGGCGACCGGCATCCCTTTCTTTTCCTGGCTCCCTCCTCCTCAGCAGCCTGGATCTTAATATTGGTACTGCTGAATTGACATCGATGACCGAAGCTTAATATCGGTACTGCTGACCAGAAGTAGTCGTTGCACGGTATATTATGGTTTTACTGTTTTAATTGTTATTTTAATTATTGTTTTAATGGTATTGTATTGAAACTGCTATGAACTGCCCTGAGTCCATCCATGGGGAGGGCAGTATATAAACTGAACAAATAAAATAAAATAAAATACGTTCAGACTGGCAAATTTCTTGCAGTACAGGTAGCTTGGCCTTATTTGAAAGTACTTTCCACCACAAATGTGGATTTCCAAATAAAGGTTTTGCTATTAGGATGATGTTTGACTTGTTTTAGGAGCTGCGGTGGCTCAAGTGGTTAAGACGCTGAACTGCAGGCTGTGGAAGGTTGGTAGTTCAGCAGTTCGAGACCCAAGTTGCCGCATGACGGAGTAAGCTCCCATCTCTAGTTCCAGCTCCTGCCAACCTAGCAGTTCGAAAGCAAGAAATTGCAAGTAGATAAATAGGTACCACTTCAGTGGGAAGGTAACAGGGTTCCGTGCACCTTGGTGTTTACTCATGCCGGCCACATGACCATGGAAATGTCTTCAGACAGCACTGGCTCTTCGGCTTTGAAACGGAGATGAGCACCGCAACCCTGGAGTCGGATTCAACTGGCTTTCGAGCAAGGTAACCTTTACCTTTTTTACTTTGAGTTGTTTAGGGCCAATGCATACTAGAAACTTGTATTGGTTAAATACCAGTTATCTGTTACTGTTTCAGCCTCCACATCCTGGGAACTGTAGTTTAATTAATTAATTAATTAATTAATTGGTTTGGTGAAAGCACTTTAGAATTCCCTGTTAGAGATTCCGAAGGCTGCAGTCCTAAGAACACTTTCTTGGCAGTAAACTCTGTTGAATAAAATGGGTACTACTTCCAAGGAACCTGCTTACGTTTGTTCCCCATCTCCCCTTACATAACAGTACAAGTCCCAGGATTCTGGAAGAAGGGGAATGATTATTAAACCTATTTAAATCTGTGGTGCACAGATGTGCCCAAGATGTAGCTCCATTAAGGTCACTGGCAAAATTGCTAATTTGATTATGATTTTAAAATACATAATAAGTTACACATTCCTGATGGGAATTCAGTAAACAAAAGATGAGAGAGACGAGAATGGGAGTTAAACCCTTTCAACTATTATCCTAAACTGCAAATGTAAACACATTGTGTAACATCAGCTTAATGTGCTTCATGTCATTTGTTCTTTTTTTTTTAACAAATAAGATGTTGCCACTTGAAAAACTATTAGAGAGATCAAGATAAGATCCTTCTGTGGCATAAACAGGATTAGAGTTACAGATTACACTTCAAGCTTGTGGAGCAACGGAAAAGTACAGTGTCCCAGCTGCATCAGCCTTGTTAGTCAATATGCTGAGCCAAACAAGCTCCACCATCTGAAAAGAATCTCTAGACCTCGAGGGCTGCCTCTAAGAACCTTGTTATCTTCAGTGTAGTTGAAAGATCACTTTTCAGCCTTATAAGGTGTGGAGTGTTTCAGTTCCTATTCACCTAAGCACTTCCCAGTATTAAAATCCTGACTCTTTCAAGTGCCCAGTGCTCTAGATCTTTTTAAAATTACCCTTTACAAATGTTTAATGTTAAACACTTCTGATACCCTAGATAAGTAAATAGGAACATTAATCAGAAAGATTCACAGAGCCTCAAGGCCGAGGCAGATTGGTCATTAAAGCCACAGGGAAGCCACAGGGAAATATATAAAAATGTTTTATAGATGGTATGTAACACCTGAAAGGTTAGCTAAAGTTGACCCAAAATGTTCTAATATGTGTTGGAAATGTGAAAATAAGGTTGTCTCATTTTACCACATGTGATGGCATTGCGAAAGATCTAAGAAATATTGGGTAATGGTACACGAAATCTTGCAAAAGGTACTAGGTACTGTAGTACCATTTACATCAAAGGCTTTGTTGTTGAATATTCTACCTGATAATTCTAACAAAGATGATCGCTATTTGATTGTTTTTTTTTAACTACGGCTGCAAGAATTCTCTATGTAAAATATTGGAAATTACCGGAGATACCAACAAAACGAGAACTTGCAAACAAAATCTTGGAGGCTGCAGAATTGGATAAACTGACTTTATTGATAAAAGGCGCAACAGACTCGACATTCGACAATACTTGGTCACGGTTCTATAACTGGTATGATAAACATATGTAGGGAAGCTTGCAAGAGACAGACTAAGAGTTTACTAAATGAAATATATACCTGTTAGGATGATAGAGACAGAAAAGTTGCTTACACAGTTCATGAGTAATTGTTATTAAGGTGGAATAGTCATCAGTATAAATATTGGTAAAAATGAAAATAACCCCCATGTATCTGTATGTTAGTATGTATATGTTATTATTGTTTGTGTATGTTATGTGAAAAATTTAATAAAATCCTGCCCCTTTGGGGGCAGTTATTAAAAAAGAGAGAGAGAGAGACTTAATCAACCCTTTGCTAGTCACAGGACTGGGGGTGAAAATTGTTTGACTCCCGGATCCCATTGTGTTTACCCAAATGGATGGGTTGGCTATGAAGGACCCTTGTAAGTACGAGACTGTGCCTTTATGGATGGGAGCGGGAGCACATTGGGAGCAGCGGCCCTTTGTCATCACATCAGCTGCTCGCTTCCCTATGGTGCTGGGCAGCCCGTGGCTTCATGACCACAACCCCTATATTCTATGGGACAAGGGGGTAATTAGGTTTATTTCACCTAAATGCCAAAAGCACGTCTGGGAGGGACTGTGGAGGGGGGCCCTCCCAATGAACTGGTGATAGCTTGCCTAGCCAAGGAGAAGCTGATTTCCATTCCCCTGGAGTACCAAGACTTGGCACGTGTGTTTGAAGAAAAGGAGGTGGACGAATTGCCATCTCACAGACACTCAGATTGTGCTATTGAGTTGATTCTGGGCCAGAAGTTGCTTAAGGGGAAACTGTATGCTTTGAGTCCATGGGAAAAGGAGGAACTGAATAAATTTATTGTCAAAAATCTGGCCCGAGGTTTCATTCACCCCGCATCCTCCCCTTTTGCTGCACCTGTATTGTTCCGGGGGAAAAAAGACGGTGGGCTGACGTTATGTACAGACTATAGGGGGTTGAATGCTTTGTCTACCACTAATGCATACCCTCTGCTTTTCATGAAGGATCTCCTGGCCGAAGCAGCCAAGGGGAAGATCTTCTTGAAGTTCGACCTCAGGGATGCCTATTTCCGGGTCTGCATAAAGGAAGGGGATGTGTATAAGATGGCATTTAAAACCCCATTGGGGCAGTTTGAATATCAAGTGATGCCCTTCAAACTTCAAGGTGCTCCAGGGGTTTTTATGAACCTAATAAATGATGAGCTACAGAAGCATTTGTTCAAAGGTGTCATTATTTATCTAGATGATACCTTGATTTATTCCCCTGATGAACCTTCTCACGTGAGGTTGGTGCAGGAGGTCCTGCACACGTTACCAAGCACAAACGGTTTGCCAAGCTGTCAAAGTGTGACTTCCATTGTACTGAGATAGACTTTCTGGGGTACCACATTTCCCATAGGGGGTTGGAGATGGATCCGGCCAAGGACCGGAACGTTGTGGGGTGGGAACCTCCTCAGACCCGAAGGCAGCTCCAAGGATTTCTCGTGTTTGCCAATTTCTACAGGTCCTTCCTCCCGAACTTCACCCAGGTGAGCTTACCACTCATGGATTTGTTGCGGACTAAGGGGAAGGGGCCGGAAAGCACCCGCCCCGGGGCCAAACTGAACTGGACTAATGCATGTCAAGAGGCGTTTGAATGCCTCAAAGCCCTGTTCACATCCAAGCCCATGCTGGCTCATCCGAATGAACTAAAACAGTTCATCATGCAAGTAGATGCCTCAGATGTTGCAATGGGTGGTGCCGTTTGGGAAGAGGGGGAGGATCGGAAACTACATCCCCTTGTGTACTTCTCCCGAAAATTTAACGACACTGAACATGATTGTTCGGTTTGGGACAAGGAGGCGGGAGCTATCAAATTAGCACTTTCTACATGGAGATACTGGTTGGAGGGTGCCAGGGTGCCATTTGAGTTGTGGACTGATCATAAAAACCTGGAAAGGATGTGCGCGCCCCATAATTTGAAAGCTAAGCAGCTCCGATGGGCGGATTTCTTCTCCAAGTTTAACTTCACCCTGCATTATTTCTCATGGAAATCTAACTCCTTGGCCGATGTGTTATCCTGCTTCCCACAGCATGACAGTCAAAGGGAGGGTGTGCTCGAATCTATGTTCACACCCTCTCAGTTGGGAGGGGAAGTGACGACACGCAGCCAGGTGAAAGCCCAAACCCCGAAGTCCGAGGACAGTTGGGAGATTAAATTCGCTTCCGCCCTTTCTGACGCTGATCGTCTTGAATTGGAGAAAGAGGGGGAGGTGGAAGAAAGGGCCACAAACTGTTCGTGCCTTCGGCATTGAGGGGGGAGATAATGCCCGTAGTACACGGAAATAAACTGGTGGGGCATATGGGGTTTGTCAAATCATTGCATCTGCTACAGCGCCTGTGGCGGAATGGGCCCGCGTCTGCTGGCAGACCCCGCTCTGCCCACCCCTCCTTTGCCTGACCTGGCACCTGAAGGGGCAGTTTTTCACCACTGCCTCCGGGTATTGCTGCCACCACTGTCCCTGTCTTGGGCTCTGGTTAGGCGAGACAGCCTCCTAACCTCCCTCTGATGTCACTAGGAACCCACCTTGGGGCTTCCTGGTAATCTTCGGGGCTCCCCTGGAGAGTTGGCAACTGACCGTTTTGCCCTTGTTCTCCTCCTCAGGGAGTCCCCAACCCACTCCTAGCGTGTCCAAGCGGCTGGGGGAACTATGTGGTATAGAGGGACTTCTCAGGGTCAACAGTAAAAGAATTTATTTTGAAAATACTTAACTATATACAGGCATATTAACAGTGAACTGAAGAATCAAAATAAAGGTGGATAATAAATCGGTCCATCTCTCCCTTCACTACACATACCCTGTCTAGATGGTCTGCAGGGCAGGCACATGACTTGCTTTCAATGGAGGAAGTTATAGTAGCACAACTCCCAACATGGCCTGCAGTCTCCAGCCGACAGCCTGACTGGCTCCAGACTTCAGGAAGACAGACCTCAATTCTCCAAGACTGGCTTCCCGCCCAAAAGCTCCACTATATCAAACAGCCCTTCCCGCCCAGGAAGTTCCTCCCCCTCCTGCAGCATTCTGGGGCAGATCTCCTCACAGCCTTGATGGACTTCCTGTCCTCTCTAGGGAGCTGCCCTCTGACTACTGGTTGGAGACGGGGGGGGGGGAATGAGGAGGAGACTAGGCCAAGGCCCACACCAACTTTAACATATACCTAAAATGGCGTTTCTCCACAGCGCCAGTTTTGGTGGCCTGGGATGAGGAAGCATCTTTCCCTCTTTGTCAAATCATGTCAAACCTGCAAATCATGTCAAACCATGTCAAATCCAGCAGGGGTAAAACAGTGATTTGGGCAGTTGTGGACTTGTTTTCCAAGCAAGCTCATTTTGTCCCATTTAAGATGCTACCTACGGCTCGCCTTCAACAGGTCTTCCGGTTACACACTTTGCCCTGGAAGATAATCTCCAATAGGGGGGCGCAATTTGTTTCCAAGTTTTGGGGGGAGATGATGGGGCTTCTGGGGGTGGAATGGGGCTTGAGTAGCGCCTATCACCCTGAGATGGACAGGCAAATGGAATGTGTCAATCAAACCCTCGAACAATACCTCAGGTGACAGGACGATTGGGAGGGGCTTCTCCCCCTTGCCGAGTTTTATTACAACAATGCCTGTCATTCATCCATGGGGGTGTCCCCCTTCATGGCGGTGTATGGTTACAAGGCTCTGCCTCTCCTGTTTCTCTCCAATGTTACTTTGCCTGAGGGGGAGGTGGGGGATTGGTGTAAACATCTCAAGGATGCCTGGCCGGTGTTGTGTAAAACTTTGAACGATGCCAAGCAAGCTTACAAGGTCCAGGCAGAAAAGAAACACTCAGATGGCTGGGACATCCAGCCTGGGGACTCAGTCTATGTATCCACCAAAAACATTAAGGGACGCCGACCCAGCCGCAAGCTGGGGTGGAAGTTTGTGGGGCTGTTCCCAGTGAAGCGGAAAATCAATGAAGTGGCTGTTGAACTTGATTTGCCAAAAAACCTAAGACATTTGCATTCCGTTTTCCATTTCAGCCTCCTGCGCTGGGACACTGGCCCAAACGTGTGGCGGCGTCAACAAGCCCATCCCCCTCCCCTGATGGTGCAAGGCAAACTGCATTATGAAGTTGCTGATATATTGGACTCTAAGCTAAAGCGTAACAAGCTATTTTATTTGATTGAATGAGTTGACTTTGGACCTCAGCACCAAGAGTGGGTGGCAGAGGAACATGTTTGTGCTCCCCGCCTCCTTTGACGCTTCCATGGCTGCTTCCCAGAGAAACCTGGGGGAGGGGACTGTGGTGAGAATTTTTAAACTAGGGCCTCTTGCCCTTTTCAGGGTTCGAAGCTTTTGGTGTCGGCCCCTCTTACCAAGGGTGAAATGGTACAAGAAAAGGAACTTAAGACACATGCACACTCTAACTGAGAATAACAAAGTTTCTTTATTATAAAGAGAAAAACTATGAGGCCAGAATTCAGCCTGCCAGACGCAGGGCTGTGACTCCTGCCCTACCAACACATGATACTAAGCAATAAGCATATGCGAATCAAAGATGTAGAGCAACAACATAGTAAGCAGGCAAGGCAGCACAGAAAACAAGAGCCCTTGGATCCAATCCAAGCCACAGAGAGAGAGAAAGTCTCCCAAAGTTTCCAAGATTGGATGAAGATGGGTCTTCGGGTCCTTTATACAAAATCTTGAGAAATTCCATGAGAACTGACAACACAATGAATTACATTAATTGATACTTCAATCGTAAATTTGATGTGCATGTTCTTGTTTTCTCATGCTGACATGGGAAAACATTTGCTGTTACAATTCTTTTGTTAACAAGATGTTCTCAAACAATTACGGATAGAGTTGGAATGAATGTGTTCCCATCATTGAGATAAAAGTTAGAGATCTGGTTGTCATGCTGCATGCGAGGGAGGTGTGAGATACTAGGGTTCTTTTTACTGCGTAAGGCTAAAGGAAACGTTCTTATTCCATTAATCTATTATAGCTTAATACATCAAGGGGCAGAGGTTACACTTTATTACTGAAGATGCTAGTGTTGAAAGAAAAAAAATGGTCAGGCAAAGTGTTATTCAGACCCAGGGGTCATTTGGGGGGGGACGCGGGGGGACGCCATCCCCCCGGGTGAGGTGCGGGAGGGCGGGGCCTGGAGCTCCCTGCTGGTGCCCGCTGGAGGTCGCCGCCGGCTGTGGGGAGGACACACTTCCGGTGATGTCAGGGGGTGTGGCATATGCTAATGAGTTATGCTAATGAGTCCCCCTAGCTCTTTTTCTACCAAATGACCCCTGTTCAGACCTGTGTTCTCAAGGGAAAAGGGGATACTTGGTTTGTGTCAGGCGTAACCTTTGTGGGCATAGAGGCTTTTGTTTGAGAGGCTTTGTATTATGGGGAGACAAACATATGATTTCTCAAATAATGTGCATATAAGAAAATTCTTCCAACAGGGACGTTGGGAGAGGCAGGATGTCAGGTAGCCCTGTCATAGGTCTGGTATGTGGAGGGGTGCCCTCCCATTTTCTGTCTCAGCTCTCTCTGGCTTACCAACTGTTTGCTATCTTATGCTTGACCTTGTAGATGTTCCAGCTGCAGTTTTACTCGGCTGGGAAAGTTAACGGCTTTTGCTTTGCCTGCTTGCTTTGCCTGCGCATGCGAGATGTATCCATTGGCTCATGCTTACTGGGGGGATGTTTGATTCTAGTATAAGTCAGAGGCCCTAGTATTGGCGGCCATTCCTGACACAAGCTGTACACGTGTCTCTAGTACTGGATTTACCAATAAACAGTTATCTTCTCATGAAGCCCTGTGTTGAGCAACTGACTAAGGACCCTGACAATGACTTTTATACCAGATAGATAGATAGATGATAGATAGATGATAGATAGATGATAGATAGATGGCTATTTTTGGGCAGGAATTAGGAATGCACAGGAATGGAGTTCCGGCTGGCTTCAGAGTTGGCCACACCCACTACAGCCAAAACCTTTGCATGTGTAGCTACAAAGGGAAGGCCTGGAGAGTGATCCCCACGGCAACTCTGAGGCAGGCTGGCCGGGGGGGGGCTGTAAGTATCGGGGGCACCCGAGCAAGCCAAGGGAAGGCAGTTTACCCTCCAAAGCACCCCGGGCAAGCCAAGGGAAGGCATGGGGTGTGGCCTAATATGCTAATGAGTTTCTACTGTTGGGTGTGGCCTATTATGCTAATGAGTTCTTGCTGGGCTTTTTCTACAAAAAAAGCCCTTGATAGATAGATAGACAGACAGACAGACAGAATTAATATGGACAGTTGTCTAGTAAATTCTGAATCAAAATACTTGCTCAAGACACCAGAACAGCTTTTAATAGCAATAAATTGTTTCTTTTAAAATAAACTGTTTAAACTCCTATTATTAACCTCACAGCTATTACTGTCTTAGCAGGCAGTGGTGTAGAAAATATTTTTTTTAATATCAGGACTTCATAATGAGCTGTAATGAAGCTGATACTGGAGATTCAGAGTACACTTTAAATGAAAGCTTTAAGTGGTAGCCACAGAAAAGGAAGCAGAAGTAGCTGGTTAGGTAGGGGGTCCATGAAGTGCCTTACCTGGCTTTCCTACCTAGGGAAAACATGCAGTAGCACAGTAAAATACTGCTGGCCCATTATACCTCAGCAAGTAGGGATACTCAAATACCCAGCAGCTGAGCTCACTCCCTGCTTGCTGGTGGCAAACAGAGAACCAACCCCTTGATAAGCTGATTGGCTGCTCGTAAGGGACTAAGCCTGTTTGTGGGACCACCCGTCCTGCATTTTGCTGTGGTGTCATGAACTGATCAGGCTCCTCTGCAGCATCTGCATCTGGTAGATGCTTTTCATTTAAACAAATGAAAAGAAATGTTAACTTGTCAGCCATATAAAGTGTAATTGACCTTTAAAGTCCATACAACTTGTGGCCAGTGTACATGAAGGATCATCTTCTCCCATATGAACCTTCTGGTTCACTAAAGTTATCTTTGGAGGAAGAGGGGGAGAGTAGTTTTTTATATCCTGCTTTACTCTACCTTAAAGTGTCTCAAAGTGGCTTACCATCAGATCGTCGTCCTTTCCCCACAACAGGTACCTTGTGAGGTAGGTGGGGCTGAGAGAGTTCTTGGAGAACTGTGACTGCTCCAGGGTCACCCAGCAGGCTTCATGTGGAGGAGTGGGGAATCAAATCTGGTTCTTCACATTAGAGTCCGCCACTCTTAACCACTACACTACAATGGCTCCAGTGTACCACTGGAGACCCAGCTTCAGGTGCCCCTGCCATCTGTGTCTAAATATGTGGCAATCTGATAAAGGGCCTTCTTGATGGTGGTGCCAAAACTTTGGAACTCCCTCCCCAGGGAGATTCATCTGTCTCCCTTTGTCCTTGTATTCTGCCAGTGGGTGAAGAATTTTTTGTTTGGTTTGGCATATTCCCAGTAATTGTTTTTGGCCCTCCTCCCTGGTCCTGGTATTTTGTGTTTATGTACTGACTAGGAATAAGGCCCGTTGTGGAAATAAATACAACGAGATTGAGAAAGAGGCTCTGGGAGAGTGCTCTGGCTTTGGGCAAAGAGTGTCAATTTGCTGTGGCGACCTCAGCAGGGTATAATGACAGAGTCCACTGTTTTCTCCAAAGGAACTGATCTCTGCTACCTGAAGAGCAGTTGTAATTTTGAGTGATCTCTAGCCCTCGCCTGGAGATTGGCAACAATTGTTACCCAGGATGAAATGGCGGGTCTGGAGGGTGGAGTTTATGGCATTCTACCTGTCTGAGGTCCCACCCCACCGCAAACCCCACCCTTTCCAGGCTTCACCCCTCAAATCCCCAGGAATTTGCCAGCCTGGAGTTGGCAACCCCATCTCCTTCCCAGCTAACCATCAACCTACCATTATCTGCCCCTTTGACTTCAGCTGACTTCTGCCCTCCCTTCTGCAGAGCAGTTGTAATTCTGAGTGCTCTCCAGCCCTCACCTGGAGATTGGCAAAAATGGTTCCCCATGAGGGACTGACTGGTTTGGAGGGTGAAGTCTATGGCAGTGTACCTGTCTGAGGTCCCACCCCTCCTCAAACCTCACCCTCTTCAGGCTCCATCCCTCAAATATCCAGGAATTTCCCATCTGGAGTTGGCAACCCTATCAGGACTGGCCCCAATGTGTTTTCTCCCAAAGGCCAAAGTAGGTGACAGGACCAAGCTTAGATGCCTACCAACAGGCACTGAGGGGAATGTAGGGTTGCCAGCTCTAAGGAGGGAAATACCTGGAGGTTTGGGGGGTGGATTCTGTAGAGGGCCGGGCGACGGAGGCATCGGCCTTCTGTCCCCCGCCATGCCCCCCCAATCTCGGCCCGGGCGACTAGATCTCCAGGTCCCACCTGGAGATTGGCAACCCTAGGGGAAAGTCAGCTGCACAGCAGGGGATTGAAGAGAATGGTTTGATGGCTGCTGGGCCAAGATGGGCAACAATAATTCCCCAGGAGCAAACGGCTGGTTTGGAGGGTGGAGTCTATGGCACTGTACCTGTCTGAGGTCCCCTCTCTGGG
>NW_015176461.1:77260-77415 GCF_001447785.1 Gekko japonicus | reverse complement strand
CCTACACACCACCAGACATTCCAACTGCCTTGCGGGGGGGGGGAGTATGAGGTGTGGAATGGAGTGAAGTCCAATCAGCTTCCATATGCAAAAGACCTTGAAGGTTCCATATGCAACTGACATTCCAACTGCCTTGCGAGGAGGGGGGTGAGTTT
>NW_015176461.1:13094-76653 GCF_001447785.1 Gekko japonicus | reverse complement strand
TGTCTTTCTTCAGGTTTACATCCCCCCCCCCGCAGCCTCTGCCTAGGGAAAGGGCAGTCTTTTCCTGCAGTGGGAACCAAAGTAGCTGACATCATTCTCCTCTCCCCCGTATGATCCGCACAACAACCCTGTGAGGTATGTTAAGGTTGAAAGTGTGTGAATGGTCCATAATCCCCCCAGGCAGCTTTTAAAACATGAACCTGGGACCTGCACACCATCCTCTGAAGCGCTCTCAGGTACATATCGGTGGCAGAAATGGGGTGACTGCTGGCACTGTTTCCTATCATTTTTTGCCTTGTGGTATTCTGCTTGTGGTGTGATCTGTCTTTTTTGTGGTGTGGCATGATTGTGTTATTGGGTTTGTGTCTGTTGAAGGGGAAGTGATGTGTTGTGAGTAAGGACATATTTTACCTCAGAACACACCAGGTCCCATATGCAACTGACAATGCCAACTGTCTTGCGGGGGGGGGGGGTCAGGGAGTTTGCGGTGTGGAATGGAGTGAAGTCCAATCAGCTTCCATAGAACCCTTGCCCCTGACATCCCAGGCAAAAGGTGTACCACTTCAGTGAGAATTAGGTCACAGAAAGCGCAAACATGCCCACAAGCAGTAACAGTTGTCAGAGATTGCTGCTTAATCGGGACATTTAATGGATATATATCTTTCCTTCACAAGTTGTATATTTAATGTGGGGAACAATAGGGTGCCACTAATGTTTGTAACATGATTGTACATGAAATGGCCCTATTATTAATCAAACTGAAATCCTTCCTTCTTGAAGCAGTGTAGCAACCTGTGTCCAAGAGGGCAGGTTAGATGCATTTCCCCTCTGCTGTCGCCAGAAGATGTCTCCAGCATCCAAGAGCCAAATACATGTTGCAGTTGATTGTTCCCATGTAAAGAACTGCTCAGAATAGTAAGTTGAAAGTTAATTAATGGTTGGGGGGGGGGAGTTCAAACTTATCCAATTCCGTAAGCTTGCCATACATGCCCTTGGGCCTGTCTGCTCTTCCATTCAGGCTCCTTGCTCTCCAGACTTCTTTCATCTTGTCTCACCCTAGCTATTTGATCTTCATTACATTTGTATTTGGTGACAACTTTCTGACTTCTTGCAACAAGCTTCTTATTAGAAGATGTTTGTGCCAATGAATATTAACGAATTGGCTAATTAAAGAAACCTGACTAGATGAGCAAATCTGACCAGCATTGCGAAAGTTTTCATTATAGCACTTGAAATAATTAACTAACAATGCAAGTTTGATTGATGATTGTCCCGGACAATCATTTCCATGCAAATGTTCTTCTGAAACATGCCACGGGGCTGTGCGTTGCCAAGCATTTCCCACTAATCATTTTTTTCAAAAAAATATATCATTATCCCGATAATTCGGTTAAGGAGTTTTTTAAATTGACCGGCTGTCTTGTAGAGCCAACATAAATCACTTGGGATGACCTGGTTGAGGCATTTTCCATCTCTTTCGTGTCTATTGGCTGTTTGACACAGGAGCCGGTGGTGTAACTGCTCATTTAATACCAGACAGCATAATACCCTTGCAGCTTGGCATGCCTGTCAGGTTGATTTCATTAGTACGATAAGATGCATAGGCTCCTTTTTTATCTTCTCTGTTCTCCTTCTCTCTGTCTTTCTCTGTAATTTGGGTCTTTAAAGTTTTTTGCTGTCTCCTGATCTACAGATAATTGTTTACTGTAATACTAACCAGGAAAAGAGCTGATAAACTCCAGATGTAGCCAGGTCGTCACATTCACTTTCTTTTTCTCTATGCCTATGGCTATAGACCTCAGATAACATTTTGCCACTGTCTGCAGTTCTCTGTAACTGTGAAGAAAACTGTCCTAGTTAAGATGGACAGTGATTAAATGTTCTCCTTCATTGGGTAAACAGAGTTTTTGTCTCACAACGTGAAAGCTGTTTTGCAAATATCTGGGCCCTAGAATACTTCCTGTGTTGTACACACTAATTGCATTTTGTACTGGCAGGAACCAGAATGCAATACGGTAAACTTCTTAAATCAAAGGGATGGGGTAGTTCCTTGGGCATGTCAACCCAAAAATGTAATTGATGATGAGTGTGCTACCCTGTGTAAAAATAAGAATGAGCCCAAACTGGGACATGAAGCAACACTGCTGGAAGGTCACTCATTTAATGAATCTTATACTGTCCCCCTTTTTCTTCTTCACCAGCTGCCCTGCTTTTCTCTTTGGTGTTTATGTTTATTTATTTTATTTAAAATATGCCAACCCTGACTCTCAGCTTAAATAAAAAACTGTAAAACGTAGCCAAAGCAACCAAACTGTTAAAACCAAAGCAAAGCTGTATCTCTATATCTAATTCCCTACTGTGCCTCTTTCCTACAGATACCTAAATCCACAGATGGGGACACATTTACTTCAAATAGGCTTTTCTCCAAGCTTGGGTGACACCCCCCCCCCCCGGTTTGCGGAAAATCTGAAAAGTTTTTAAAAACTTTGGGGGGGTTTAAATTCCCTTCCAAAATAAAAATCATTGCCTGTACATGTGCAGAGAATGCTATTCTCATGGAGCAGCTGGATAGGAGTCTCGGTAGCTGCTGCTGCAGTGGCCACGGCAGCAACAGAGCCTCAGAACTGCTGGTGGGCCCAGCTGCGGTAGCAGGGCCTGGGAACCTCTCCACATGCTGCTGTGGTGGCAGCAGAGCCCATGATCCACAGTGGTGGTAGAGCCCAGGAACGGCTCCAGGCCCAAACGCGGTGGCAGCATCAGATGCTGGGAGCCACTCCAGGCTCAGATTAGCTCCTAGATGCCACTGCCACTATGGCTGGGTTCCAAGGGAGTTACGCAGGAGGGTGAGAGCCCCCCCCCATGAGCTTGTGCCCCCCGCACTTGTAAAACTTCTGACATGCAGCTTTCAAAACAGCAGTACTGTAAAGATTTTAAAATGGTAGACTGCATAGAAAGGTGCTGTGCTGGATGGCAATGTCGTGCTCCCAAATAAGCAGATTAGCATCTTGTGGATCCTATTAGATCCACACTTGCACATGGAGTCTCAGGTCTCTTCTGTTACATATAGCCCAACTTCAGCTGATGTGCACTTTTCCTGGATAGGCAGGATGGATCTGACAGTGGTTATCCATGCTTTGATCACATCCAGATTGGATTGGGGGTGGGAATGATAGCTCAATAGTAAAGCATCTACCTTGCATGCATAAGGTTCTGCATACAGTCCCTGATATCACCAGTTAAAAAGGATCTGGTAATAGATGATTTGAAAGAAAGTAGACAATACTGATCTTGATAGATCTATATGCGTTTGAGCTCTAAAGTGCTAGTCCTCGATTCAGATACTTTTCATCCCCCCTCTCATGAAATCACTCTGATAGCCACAGGGAGGATGGTAACCAGAGCAAGATCCTTTTCATTGGTGGTGCCCAAATTGTAGAATGCTTTCCTCTTTAAAAATTCACCTTATTGCTTTCATCTATAAGTGCTTTTTTATGCCAGGTGAAGGCTGCAGTCACACACACCAAATAATGCACTTTCAATCCACTTTCAGTGAACTTTCCAACTGGATTTTTCCTGTAACCGATTTCGCACATGTTACTTACCTCTGTTTACTGGCGGGGCATTTTCCCCAGACCATTTAAACTGATTTCGCATTAGAGCTCTTGGCACGTGGTTGTTCTTAATCTGCTCCTGGAGTGTTATTTCCTTGGCAAGGTTTCCCGTGGCTTCCTGCATTCTCCCTCCTCCCACTCCCCTGTCTTCACCCTCTTAATCCCTCCCCTTCCCCCTCCCACTTTTTCTCTGTGCAGCAACAGGAAACTTCTTGGAAATCAAAGATTGAGCTGTGCCGGAGCAAAACGGAGGAAACTGCAGGTCAAAAGGCAGCCGCAGGACAAATGGTGTGAAATTGACCAGAAGAAGCTGAGGGAAAGGAGGAGCGAACCTGGGACAAAGGCTAGTGTGAAATCGGTCTGTGTGAACTGGCAAAATCCAGTTGGAAAGTGCATTGAAAGTGGATTGAAAGTGGATTATCTAGTGTGTGTGACTGCAGCCGAAGACAATTTTATTTGCCCAGGCCTTTCTTTGTTTTGACCACTTTTTTACAATGTTGATTTAATGGTATTTAAAACAATTATATGTCTGTCTTTCTCCCCAATAACTTGAACCCAAGGAGAGCAACAGCCATAAGAAGTACAAATATAAATTCTAAAAACAAAGGAAATAGAACAACCACTGGGGGAAAAGCTTTAAAATAACAGATTGCCATCATTCAAGGAACACACACAAATGAATCATTTAAAAGAGCCAAAGGTTCTTCTAAAAAGTACTTAAAAAAACCCCCTCTGAAACTACAAGAGAGTTGTAGATCTTCTAATTTCCTCCAGAAGACTATTTCATACCATGGAAGCAAGCACAAGAACAAACAGTGAGCCACAAAAGTGGAACATACCCTTGTGACGGGGCTAGAACACTGAAAAGGCACTCCTGCGCTGAGTGAAGCAGCCATGTGAGTTCGTCTGACCTCCAGGAGAGGTAGTCTTTAGACATTTAATTGGTTTTAATTTATTCGTTTAGGATATTTCTTTGCTGCCTCTTGAGAGTCCTGCTTGAGGTGGCTTACAATTCAATCAACGCAGTCAAATCAGAACGAGCACAAAAAACAAGCCATTGGGCATAAATAACAAACACTATTCATAAAAACAGCAGACCATTAAAAAAAACACCGTAATTAAAAGTCTGGATGAAACAAAAGATGTGTTTTGTCCTGGCACCTAAAAGAAAGTAAAGTAGGCACCAAGTGAGCCCTCAAGGGGAAGGGGTGTTCCAGCAGTATGGTGCCACAAATAGAAAATGCCCTATCTCTAGTGACCACCCGCCTCCACTCTGAATGTGAGTGCACAGAGAGCAGAGTGGATTGGCAGAGTGGATAGTATGGGAGAAAACAGTCCTTCAGAATATTTTTGGTTTCATCTGTAGTTGGCTTTGACTTGCCTGGAGTTTATACTGCTTTTTTTCTCTTTTCAGATGCTACAGGCTGGTTTTTATAATTTTATCATATCTTTGTTGGTTGGCTGATGTCACTCTGATATGTTTTTAATTAATGTATATGTTTTTTAATTAGATATGAGTTATTTTTGTATTTTGGTGATTGTGTTTATTGTTGATGTATAATTCATTGTCTTCGGTTTCCTTTTAGTTGTTGTAAGCCACCTGAAGCAATTTTCTGGAAAAGGACTCGACATATGCAATGCAATCAAATCTGGATGTGCAAAGCTCAGATACCCTTAATCAGGCAGCCTCTCAGTTTGAACTCTGTCCTGTGACATGAAGGCAACTTTCTTAAGAGCTGGAATTGACAGAGAACTCTGTAAAATAAACCACAATGGATCTTGCCCCCCCTCCAAAGCTGTACAGATTTTATAACTCATATGGCTCATTTGTCAATATACCACAAGGCAATATTTTTCTCCTTTCGTTCTCTGCTTCTGAATCTTCCAGTGGCATCCAAATGGCTACTGTTGGCAATGAAGAGCAAGAGGGGATGCACTGGTTGAAACATTATGCATGTCCCAGAGAACTCTGGGTTTAAACCCCCATTCAGTCATGAAGCTCAGTTTGAGCCAGTCAGTTTCTCCCATGTTTGCTTACCTCACAGAACTTGTTCATGAAGATAAATGGGAACTGGATAGCCATGTAGGCCATCTTGAGTGGATGAAGGGTGGAATAAGAATGAGTGGATTAGATGGAGCCTCTTCTTACATTTTATTCATTTAACCATTTAGGCCTTTCTGTACTGCTTTTCTTCCAGTACAGCCAAAGCAGTTTACAAACATTTCCAAGAAATTAACAGTATAATTCAAATAATCAAATAAAGGAAGACAAACACAAACCTGGGCAGGCCCTGTTTCATGAAACTGGCTATCACAGGCCTCCAGGCTGCAAGCACCAGTTAACAGCCCTTTAGCTCTTGCCCTTCAGCTCCTACCCAAAGGCTCAGACCTCTGGCCGCACCTGGCCCTTATATCTGCAGGCAGGAAGGAGACAAAAACACAGCTGAGTTGTTGTGTGGCTGGCAAGATGTTCGTCTTCCTGTTTTGTTTTGTTTTTAATATCTCAAGTTCTGTGCCAAACAGCTTTGAACCTGTGCAGTCCTCCACTTGTGTTTCTGTCTAGGTCTTGCCTTTATAATAAGTAACAAATAACTACCCTGACTAAACCTTCTCAGTTATCAGAGATGAGGCACAAATCCCTTAGGGCTCTGGCTGGGTCACTAAAGTGACTTACTTGTCAAGCATGGAAATACTTGAAGTTTTCCCCCTTTCTGTACTTCTACCATTGGTTGCACTCACTAAATGGACCATATTGAATACATGGCATTCCCTACTTTTTTACCCATGCAGTCAATTATATCTATTTGTGAAGTTATTTCAGGTATATGGCCAGGTATATGGGAGGCAGTATGTTTCAAATCAAATATATATTCCCTTAAATACCAATATGTTAAATTACTGACAAGATGGTATTTACCGCCTACAAGAATGCATCACATCAATAAAAAGAATTCTCCCAGGTATTCAAAAGGACGTCGCTGTGTTGCAGATTTTCTCCACTGTTGGTGGACTTGTGAACAGGTACAAGACTTCTGGAGAGGTATCCTCTTACACATCAAGAATATCACAGGAATGGATCTCCTGTTTCTGCCAGAGGTTTTGCTATTAGATTATTGGAAAATGCCATCTGGGAAACTGAAACATGACCAATTGACCTCAACTCTAATCTCAGCAGCTAGAACATTGCTAACCTCAAAATGGAAAGATCAGAAAATGCCGACAATAGATCAAGGGCTCTGGAAGTTGTGGGACTTTTATATTTTAGGTAAACTTATCAATAATACACAACTGAACAGATCAGATCAACATAAACTAGCATATACTGAATTGTGGTCTCCTGTTATTCATTATTTGATGGAAAATGACATATTACCGAAGGATGAGAATTATGTTGACTTGATATGAATACAAGCAGAGCTTTTTTGTTTTGATGGTCAATCAGGGTTTATTCATCTCAACTTCACGGCCTTATATGCTTCATTCATAGCTTCAATATATTTGATGTGATCTTTTTTATGATTCCATGATTAGCTAGCTTCATGGGCAGACACTGAAGTCATATAGAGATATCTAAGTAGCAAGTCTCAACTAAAAAACCTTCAAATAGATTCCCTGACTTTTAACCATGTGCCTTTTGACAACTGAAGGCAGTGGCAGATATTGGGAGGAGAAATACTAAGAGAAAGAAGTCTAACTGCATAAGAAAGCAGTTTATTCATACAAAGAGGTGGCTGGATTTGTTTGGATGCATCCAAACAGCTTAACGAACTGTGATTGAGAACTCAATGGGCTCTGGAGTGCCATCTTTGGGACCATGAGCAAGATATGAGTCAAAGTGGTGGGTGATCAAACATAACTAATCACAATGGTAGGAAAAAGAATAGTTCTGTACATCTCTGTGTTTTCCCTTCATGTAGAAGCTGATAAGCTAGTAAAAAGCACCAAGAAAGAATAAATAGAAATAGTCTGAGCAAGTGTTATTTGGGGGAAACCCACATGTTCATTGAGCACAGTGAATTTCCCCAATAGGGAAATATGGAAGTAGATTTCCCTAACAGGCTCAGTAGCACCCATGAGGGCTGTTACAAGCTGGTAAAATGGTACAGCCCCTTCTTCATGTGCATTGCACTCCAGATCCTATTTGTATATCACACACACAGGAACCGAGGAGATTTACGTCTGGCATAGGGTAGAGACCTGGACCCAACCTTTCTACTCCAGACTAAGTGAAGAGGCATTCAGAACAATCATACTAATTGGAACATTGTTTAAAAAGGGTAGAAAATATGGCAATGAAAGAAGCCACTGAAACTCAGCATTTCCCTTATTTGAAATGATGGTTCTAAATAGAGCTGAAGTACATCATTGAGGAACACTGGCCCCGGTCACACGGGCCGGATATTGCAGGGGAGAGGCGTGGCTGTTTGCCCCGCAGGGAAATAACACGCAACTGCGTGATCAGGCATCCCCTCGTGGTCCCGTCGAGGTCCCGTGGTTAGGGGGGAGGTGCTGATCACACGACGCGCCAAAGAAGCGGTGCGGCACAGCAAAAGGGGTTGTGTTTTGTTTTTTTTAACCTGAAGTATGCCCATGCCTCGTTGGGTGCTTGTCCGCATCCCTGGAGACTTTTAAAAAAAAGTTTTTGCAATGGGGCATGGGCAAGCACCGGATGCCACCGGATGCCACCGGAAACGCGATCAGACACCCGCCCTTGCCCTGCGGTTTCTGGAAACTAGTACCTCCAAGGTACTAGGTTTTTTCCGCGCATCTTCAGCGGGAAGCCTCGGTTGAGCCACAGGAGCTCTACGCTTCCCAGATGTGGCGGTGAGATCGCGCTCAGAAAATCCGCCTATCTTCTGTCTCTCTAGCGTGGCTAATGCTCCGTGTGATCGGGGCCACTCTTAGGCAAATCTCATTTCTGCACCAGACTCACAAGGTAGCCTGAGGCAAGCGATTCTGTCGCTGCCCCAGTCCCCCATCTGCAATATGGGGATAACAGCAATATTGTCCTACATTACTAGTAGAGTTGCCAAGTCCAAGTTGGGAAATTCCTGGAGATTTGGTGGTAAAGCCTGTGGGGGGGGGGGGGGGAGTACCCCAGCAAGTTATAGTGCCATAGAACTTATCCTCCAAAGCAGCCATTTTCTCCAGAGGAACTGATCTCTCTAGTCTGGAGATAAGTTGCAGTTCCAGGGACATGCAGGCCCCATCTGTAGTTTGGTAACCCTGCCTACTGAGCTGTTGCAACCAGTGTTCCCTCTAAGCTGAGTTAGTGTGAGCTAGCTCACAGTTCCTTAGCCTCCAGCTCACACATTTTCGTCTTAGCTTAGGAAGGA
The DNA here is from genome assembly GCF_001447785.1 of Gekko japonicus. NCBI lineage: Eukaryota > Metazoa > Chordata > Lepidosauria > Squamata > Gekkonidae > Gekko > Gekko japonicus. The sequence continues at coordinate 67,706 of NW_015176461.1, read as the reverse complement.
GGGCTCCAGAGCAAACTAATTTATGCCGCAGCCAAATGGCTTGCTCACAACTTTAAGGCCGGTAGGTCACAAAGTAGAATTTTTGCTTGCAGGACTCCACATCTTAGAGGGAACACTGGTTGCAACAGTTATCGTGATTTGATGTGTGATATGATATGCGCCTTGAACACTGAAAGTGCTATATAGAAGTTCAGTATTAACTTGATTTCCTTACAGTTAAGAGACTGTATTTCTTAAAGGTACAACCCAGTCAAAGTTTAACCCCATTATTTCCATAAGGAAATTATACATAAGCTAAAATATTTCCCATCAAAATTTTAAGCTGGATTTTGCCTTAAGCTTAAAAACACAGCTGAATTTTCAAAGTGAAAGGGTTTGAAATGCAAAATTGACTTCTACATCTTGTTATCACATTAAAAATGTGTGAACAAGTGTGTTCCATTTTGATGACATTCTGAAGCTGCCCTTGATGGCTGATTGTGGTGTCCTCAAACTATATATATACCACATTTCATCCAAACACAATTAACCTTACTCTTTGGCCAGCATAAGGAGTTACTGCAAGTATTCACAAGGTGTAAATTAGCTAGGGACAATAACTAGTCAGATTGCCTCTAAGGCAAAAACAAATGAATAGTTGAGCTTATTAATCACATGCCACCTTCATCTTTGATGTCTTGATGTTCCAGTTTTGGTGCTCCATTAAGCAACCTTGAGTGACTGCTGCTGCAGCCTCTGCAAAACCAGAAATTGGATTGGCAGCATATTTCAGGACTTCAAAGGCGGTAAATTACCTTGAGATTGTTTCATTAAAGCACCCTTCCCAGTGTGAACAGCAATAACAGAAGAATCAAGATCAAAGAGGCATCCATCTTTCTAGATTTGTTACATAGAAAATTACATGCTGAGGGTGTCTTTTTCACAAACCATCTAGCCTCCCATTCCAGTAAGAATGGTTCCAATTAGGCCAGAAGCCGACAGCTTAGAGGGTTATGATGATTGTCATTAATGTGGGAGTGGAAGGTTTTTCTCTCTCCCCCCTCTGTAGAGCTAGGAAAGGCTGTGATGTGCCTCTAGAGTCTGATTAGAACAATTACACTGATTAGCTAATTACAGGCAATAGTCAAATGCTCAGAAGAAACTTTTACCAGGCTCTCTATTTAATGCTATTTTGATTATTTGTCCATGTTCCCTTTGGCTGTCTGACTTCACAAGATCCTTACCCCACAGCCTCCTCCCAAGGAGAAACTGTCACAAGAGAAACTTCAGCAAAACTCATATGGAGACAGACTAGGTGGTGCACAGAGAAAGGGCTTCTGGCAATACCCCTGATCGGTCTCCTCCTTGATGTGAGGCAGCTGACAAAAGAAGGTAATCTGCAATCTGACTTTGTGTGAAGATTTAATGTTACTCTCCAGCTCAGCACTGCAGGCAGGAACTATAATTTTCTTACTGAGTCTAAATAAGTTATTATCTGCAATGTTCAGTTATCAAAGTTTCCTCTGTGAAGCAATGAGCGATAATATGAGTTTGATCTCTCTGGGCTGAAGTGAAATTCCTCTGCACAAATGTACAAATCACGATGATGTCTACAAAGCATTTCACTGATTGGGCCCAAAGAGACAGGGTTAGGCCAACATGGTGGCTGGGCATCGTGCACAACCATCTCACTATTTTGACCCATGTTCTCACTGGCAGAGAGCTGTCTCCTGTCAGTCACAGAATACAGCAGACAGGCTGGCAAAAATGTGGTAGGTGTAGGGGTAAGATGCCTTTATTTCTTTTGGTAATTCAGTATCCCACTTTTCTCTTTGACAGGGAAACAGAATAGCTCACAGAAAAACCCAGTTGTTTTTTTTTTTAAACAACACTTTAAGCAATCAAACTATAAGCAAAGGAAAGGGGAAAAGCCTGTGTGCAGACTGTCTCACTCAGTGGTCACAAACCACAAACCACAGGCTAATAGCCAAGGGCCACAAGCCCTTTGGCTCTTGTACTTTGGCTTGCATGAAAAGGCTCATATCTTTGGCTACACTCAGGCAGACAGGAAGGAGACAGAAACATAGCTGAGATGTCAGGTGGCTGACAAGACATTCCCCCAAGAATTCCTGTCCTTGAAAGGCCTCTGGCCATGCCCATGATAAACTGCTGTTGTAGCCTATTGTGTAATCTGCCACTGTGTTGCTTATAATATCCATACTGTTGGTTTAGGGCTCTGATCTGAAGACCCCTCTGTGGGACAGGAGGGTGATTGTAGAAGAAGAGTTGGTTTTTATACCCTGCTTTTCTCTACCCAAAGGAGTCTTGGAGTGGCTTACAACCGCCTTCCCTTCCTCTCCCCACAACAGAGACCCTGTGGGGTAGGTGGAGTTGAGAGAGCTCTGAGAGAGCTGTGACTGACCTAAGGTCACCCAGCTGGCTTCATGTGGAGGAATGGAGAATCAAACCCAGCTCTCCAGATTAGAGTCTGTTGCTCTTAACCACTACACCGCACTGTACTCCTGCAGGGGGATTTACCAATTTCCCATTTTCTGCTTCTCCTGCCCCTTGTCTCTCAACTGTCTCTTCATGATCAAAGGATTCCCCTCAAGTATCCTTTCAATGGATCTGTTTATGTAGGTGAGAACTACTGACATGGACACGCACATACCACATTGTTTCCAAACACCCTTAAAATATAAAACAATAATCATACTTAAAATAATTTTTATCATATACAATTATAATATGCATACCATTGATATAATACATCAGGGAAGTGTCCTTCAACCTTTGCAGACTCAAGGCCCACCCTTAACTTTCAAGTGAGCAGCATGGGTAGTATTGCCAGGTCCTCTCCTTGCTCCAGTGGGGGGATTTGGGGGGCTTTTTGGGGGTGGGCAGAGATGCCCTCAAACTCCGCCCACAACCCCACCCCCAAGCATGATGACCCACCCGACCACCCCCTTCCTCCCCTCCTGCCAAAGGGCTTCAGCTGATCGGCGGGAACATTTAAAGGGTCTTTTTGCCAGCTGAACATGTGGCCTGCAACCACCCCCTCCCTCCTTCCTGCTAGATTTAAAGGGCCCTCTAGCTGATTGGCGGGCCACGTGGTCCCCGCTGATCAGCTAAAGCCCTTTAAATCTAGCAGGAGGGGAGGGAGAGAGGTGACTGGGTGGGTGGTCATGCTTGGGGGTGGGGCTTAGGGGAAGGGCTTCCTTTGCTGGCCAGAGGCAAATTAATTACCCCAAAAGCAGGGTAACCTCCGCCTGGACCTGGGGGCTGGCAACCCTAAGCATGGGATCCTGAGCAGCAAGCACGTAACAGCAGCGAGTGAAGTAACAGGAAGAGGAAAAACCTGAGTTTTTCACTCCCCTTTTTTTTGTAAAAGAAAATTAATTTGATTTTAACATATTATAGGACAAGAAAATATAAGGGTAGGAAGGATACAGGGTATGGGACAAGACATATAGGAGAATTCCATCAAATTTCAGTCTTAGTTCTTTGTTTCCAGTTCTATTTCTTTGTAGAATTACTAAAGCTAGTATCACTTAGTCAAATCATTAAAATCTTTTGTTATGTTTCCTGACAAGAGTCAAATTCTATATAGTTCAAGCTGGAGTCTCTCCAAATTTATATTATATATATTCATTGTTTCTGGTCTTTGAATTTTCTTTCCATCCAGTCAAGAAATAGTGTCCAATTGTTTCTCACATTTTGTTTACTTCTGTCCTTCAACAGGTTTGACAGTATATCCATTTCTGCTGTTTCAATTTTTTTTGTCAAAAGTTCATTTTCCACTAGTATGAGTTATTCCCTCCTAAGTTCTGATTCTACCAGTGGAGTGAAAGCCACTGTGCCACAAGTGTCTGCAGAACACTGAAGGACATACTGGCCAGAACATCTGGTGGCTGAGCTAAGGGAAATGTGAGAAAGCAAATTAGAACTTTTACAAGGAGTTGGACCCGTGATACTCGCAGTGGGAGTACTCCTAAAGGCTCCTGGTCTACAGAAGCAGCTCTGCAGGTAAGCCTTCTCCTCCGTGGCCTGCTGATTCCTCCCCTGGGCACTGGCGGCAAGGCCTGAGTGCCTCCCAGCTGCTGGGCTCGACGATCTCCCCACCCCGCCATCCTCATCTACCCCGTGGGCACCGGTGGCAAGGCCTGAGTGCCTCCAAGCCACCGGGCCCACTGATTCCCTCCCGATTTTCCCTCCCCCCTGCAGGCACCAGCGGCGAGGCCTGAGTGCCTCCCAACCATCGGGCCCGCTGATCCCCCCCGCCAATTTCCCACCCCTCCACGGGCACTGGCAGTGAGGCTTGAGCACTTCCTAGCCACCAGTCCACCACAGAGTTCTCAGAGCGTTCTCTGTGCATGCACAGAGAATGCTCTTACTTTTGGGGGGATTTAAATATCCCCGTACATTTTTAAAAACTTTTTAGATTTTTCTGCATACCTAGGTACTGCCCCAAGTGTGCAGGAAAATCTCCCTGCCCCCCAAGTGCCCCCAATGTGTGGATTTAGATATCCGCATGGAGGGGGCAACTTGGCAATAAGATATATAGATTGTATTGGGCATTAGAGCCAGGGGTCATTTCCTGTAGGAGCGCTCAGGCAGTAAAGAACCCAGGAGGTGGGCACATGCAACAAGCCCCACCCCCTGCTCCCAGCAGCCCTCAGTCAGAGCAAGAAGCAGCCAGGTAAGTTGCAGAGTCCCCCCCCCAGTCCCCCGGCCCGAAACAGTCCAGTGGCACCTTTAAGACCAAGTTTTATTCAGGTACAAGCTCTCCCTCCTTTGCGAGGACAGATCTGCACATTCCGCCCCCCTTGCAATAGCTAGCAATCCAAAACAGTCCAGTGGAGCCTGAGCGGTGGGTGTTGCCTTCTGACACACTTCCGGTGATGTCAGGCGGTGTGGCATATGCAAATAAGTTATGCTAATAAGCTATGCTAATGAGCTTCTGTACCTCTTTTTCTACAAAATGACCCCTGATTAGAGCTATGCCTCACAGGAACGTTTTCTGAACACTTAAGTTACTCTTGGTTTTCTTGGCAGTTTGGGCACTGTTCGTCTGCATTTCTTCCCTCCCTGTACATTTTTATACTTCTGGAGTCAGTTTATTTTCTCCTGGACATGGGTTACTGGTGCCGTCACAGCAGTCCCCTTATTTATTTATTTTTGGGGGGGAGGCTATAAAATATCAGTATATCACTGTAGTGTTGTAGAAGTAGTAGAACTGGTTTTTATACCCTGCTTTTATATACTATAAAGAGTCTAAAAGCAGTTTAAAATCACCTTTCCTTCTTCTCCCCTGAAATATACTGGGTTTGAGTGATCAGATCATAGTTTATTAGTGATTTCAGCTCTACTCTAAGACAACTCAAGCAGGGCTGGGGCCCTACTTATATTCGTGCAAAACACCCCACCCCACACATACCCACTCCCCGTGATAGGCTATTTACATTACAATCTTCTAATCTATAGGTCCGTTGCAGAATCCTGGCTACCCATTGTTCAGGCGACACAAGCTTAGTCAGTTTCCTGGTACTGTCCTGGCTGAGTACACAACATCCCAATAACAGTCACTTTGTGAGGTAGGTGGGGTTGAGAAGGGATTTTTTTAGCAGGGGCCAATTGCTAATTTCATTAGTGGAGCTCCATAAAAGCTCCTCCTCTAGTCTGGCGGCAGGACAAGCAAGCAAACCAGCCCCGATTTCCCTATTGTGTTGCCCCTATATCCAGAGTCCGGCTCATGCTTCCTCTACCTCCTCCTCGGCCTTCCGCCACCCAGTTTCTCAGGCTCACTGGGGAGGATCGGGCCACCTTTCCCCCTCTACATTTCCTCCTCCTGGCCACATGGTTTCTGCCTGCCAAACTTGAGAGCTGCTTGCTTCCCAGCCCAGACAGCTGCGACTTTTGCCCCGTACCCAAGCAGGAGCCTTTCACTTTAACTTCGGTTGGCATGGCAGCCAAGTGCTACCCCCCAGCTGCCCTGCAGAAGGTGGCCTCCTTGAAGCTGCTTCCCCCACCTCCCTGATGCAGTCTTTGGGGTGCCTGTGCAGGGACTTAGCCAAGCCAGCTGTTCTACTCACTGCCCAAGCTCTGTGTGTGGTACTCATCTCTTCCACAGTGTGAGGATCATTCCAGGCTGGGCTGGTGAAAGGAAGCAACAGACATGAGCAGACATGCAGCAGAAAACCCCATGACTGCCAGAGAGTGAGGCACGACGTGAGCAAACTGAAGGACAGCTTGAGGGGGGAGGGCACAGAACAAATGCTAGGGGGTCCGGCCCTGTGGGCCCCACATTGGCTACAGGCCTGGCTGAGAGAGTTCTGAGAGAGAACTGTGGCTGGCCCAAGGTCACCCAGCAGGCTTCATGTGGAGGAGTGGGAATCAAACATGGTTCTCCAGATTAGAGTCCCCCACTGTTAACCTTTATACCATGTTGTAATGATAGTTTAAGCAGGTTCTCTGAATTCCCAGCTTTTATTTATTTGTTTGTTTGTAAAAAGTCTTTAGCCCCTTCCCTCACAGAGATATAAGGAAAAAGGGGTATCCTCTTGAGGGAAGAAGATAGAGACTTGCTTTTTTTTAAAAAAAATGAAAGCTGGGAATTGAGAGAACCTACTTAAACGATCATTACAACACTGCAGCACTATATCAATATTTTACTGCCATTTCTTTAAAAAAACCCTGAAATCACGTCTTCAAGGTGGGAAGAGAGTGAGTGGTTTAATCATGATGACAGTCCAATCATTGCAAAATGGGATGGAGGTGGGTGAGAGGAAGAAAACTAAAGCAAATATTATTCACTAGGAAAATTCTGACTCAAAATCGGCTTCCAGGGAAACATCAGGTTAAAAGTGTTCTCAAAAGATCTGGAAAAAACCTGGGCAGCGGGGCAGGGGTTGACGTGAATACTAAAGGCAGAAAAATGCTTGCAGAAATCAGGGGATAAACCAAAGCAGTATGGAACCAGAACCGAAGGGGGGGGGGGGACCTGAAGAAAAGCCCTGGGATAGGTGATTGATGGGTGGGGGGAAGAGCTAGAAGGCAAAGGAGAAACTTTGTGGAGAGATAGAGTTTGTGGGCGCTTTCACACACACTTTGTAACTGGATTTTACTATGTGAAATGGAAAAATCTACTTTCAGAAAGTTGCTGAAATGAATTGAAACTGCATTATTTAGCATGTGTGAAAGTGCCCACATGTGAAACTTCCTGTGCTACAAAGCCACTCTACCACCAACTGACCTTTACCTTGCTATCTTGTTGCTCCTCTCAGGCAAGAAACATGATGCTCTTGCCCTTTACACATGCTCAGATCCTTCCAAAAGCAGCAAAAAAAAAAAAAAAGGTAGCCGTATAAGAGCTTGCACCTCAGCCGGTGGGTGTCCAACCCCAGGTTGCAACCACTGCTCTGACAAAGGGAGCTTTGACTCTTGAAAACTTGTACCATGGAAATCTTGTTGGTTGTTAAGGTGCTACTGGACTCAAATCTTGCTCTTCCATAGCTTTGGTGTGTTTTAAGTAAGGGTTGTCGGGTCCAAATGACAAGCCAGCGGGGGATGCTCTGGGAGAGGGGAGGGAAGAAGCACCCCTTGCCTTTGTTGCCTCTGGATGATGTAGGCACATTGGGGATGTCAGGGACAATGTTCTGGTTTTTGGGCAAAACTCTGTGGTTTGAAGCTAATTCTACCATAGAGTTTTGCCCCCAAAACAGAGCATCACCCCCCCATGTCATCGACATGCCTACCTCACTTTCGGATGATGTAAGCATGATGCATTTGGGGTGGTAACTCTCCCCCACTGGCCAGCTGGCCAGTGCTGGAGGGGAGCGCTGGAAACCGGGAGATCCCCCATGTGCCGGTGGTTCTGGTGACCGTAGTTTTAAGTACATACATCATTTTGTTGCCATAATCCTTACAGAAGCCCTTTCAGATAGGTCAGTACAGAGGTCATTTCGGGGGGGAACGCGGGGGAACGCAGTTCCCCCGGGTGAGGTGCAGCGGGGCGGGGCACATGACAAAGCCCCGCCCCCTGCTTCCGGCTGCCCCGCTTCCAGCCCTCACTCAGCCAGGAGGAGGCAGGAGAAGAGGGAGGGTGAGTTGCTTCCTCCCCGCCTCTCCCCACCCCTGCCTGCCTGGGGCCAGGGAGGGCTTTGGCGGGGCTTCCTCGCACTCCCGCTGGCCGTGCAGGTCCACCGCCAGGCCCCTGATGTCAGGGGGTGTGGCATACGCTAATGAGTTATGCTAATGAGTTCCCCTAGCTCTTTTTCTACGAAATGACCCCTGGGTCAGTATTGTTCACATATTGAAGATAAGAGACAGTTAAGCATGTGGAAAACAATGTCCAAAAAAACTACTGGAATTAAAAAACAAAATCCTGGAAATTGGTTACTTTCCCCCCATCATCTAAAAATTGTATGGTATGGCATCCTAGTGGTTATCTTCTTTTGTCCTGATAGGGTAAGACTTGGGCACCGGAGCTGGTGGCGCCTCCGCCGGATCGGCTGCTGTGCTCTGCTCGCTTTCTTCCGAGTCCGAAGTGTGGATGTCCGCAGGGCTGCCTACCTGCTCTAACATCCCACCTTCGTCGCCAATTGTTAGATCGCGCTAACAAAGGACTCTTAGAGTGATTCAGCAAGTGATTCAGCTTTATTGGAAGTAACGAACAAGCACTCAACTCAGTAAGAAACCAGAACAGAAAACAGTGGGAGCTTATGCTCCTTTTAAACATAACCGGGCTAATGTAGCCACGCCTATTTACAATTAACAACCAATGAGATTGCTTAGTTAAGGACCAATGGGAGTCTTTCCCTCCTAGGGAATGGTATCGTTCTGATTGGTCGCTGTTACGAAGCGACCAATAGGAAGTTCGCTCAGAGGAGCCCTGGTCTGGCTCGAAGCTTAACATAGGAGTCCTATGAGGTGATTCATGTAATCGTTTCAATACATTACAATTCCTCCCCCCTAAGTTAAGTCATCATCCATTTGTTTTATTATTTACATACATTCAAGTCATGCTGTTGTACATCAACTGTTCCAAAATACTTTATTACAATCATAGTCTTTTAGATAAGTCGGCATCTGCCGCGTACGCTGAGACCTGCGAAGCGGTGCAGGCTCTATGGGCACACAAGGTTGTGAGTCACTGTGGGGTTCACTACAGCCTGGTTCAGGCACAAACTCTACTGGGGTTTCAGCCCCGCACACAGGGGTCTGCCCTGACTCGGGGACAGTACCGGGCCCTTCGGTACTCACCGCCTGCTCTGGGGGTCTCCACTCAACATTGGGGAATTCAGCCGTCGGAGAGTCAGCGCTGTCCTTAGCCCAACGTCTCCTTAGCTGATCTATGTGGCGCCGCCATACTCGACCGTCAGCCAACTGTACCACATACATGCGAGTACCCACAGAGTCGGATATTACCCCAGGAAGCCATAAGTGACCGTTTGCATAATTTCGCGCGAAAACCTTGTCCCCCCTTTCAAACATGCGCACCTTCGGTTGAGAGTCGGTACGCTCGGATTGATCTTCAGTGAGATCCGGATGCAACCTGTTTAACCGAGTTGTGAGCCTCCGCCCCATTAGCAACTCGGCCGGACTGCGGCCTGTAGTACTGCAGGGGGTGGTGTGCTGCCGCAAAAGAAAGGAGCCCAGCCTCTGGCTCCAGTCTCCTTCGTCCATTTTCCCTAAAGCCTCTTTTGCCGTTCTCACCATCCGTTCGGCCTGGCCATTAGACGCCGGATGGAAAGGGGCCGAAGTCATTTGGCGGATGCCATTACTCGTGAGGAAGTATCTGAACTCCTCAGAAACAAATTGAGGCCCGTTGTCACTGACGATGACGTCAGGCAACCTGTGTGTGGCAAAAAGGCGGCGAAGCGCATGAATTACGGCTAGTGAAGTGGTCGACTTCATGTGTACAACTTCTAACCATTTGGACATTGCATCTACGACAATCAAGAACATTTGCCCTTGGAGAGGGCCAGCAAAATCTATATGCAACCTGGCCCAGGGTTTCCCAGATGATTCCCAGGCTTGGGGTGTAGCGTGTGGGGGATCAGGTCTAACCTGCTGACACTTGGAGCAGACTCGCACCCACTCCTCGATTTCCTTGTCCAGTCCTGGCCACCAGACATACCCTCTGGCCAATGCTTTGGTGTGCACCATCCCAGGGTGACCCTCGTGCAGGGATTCCAATACTCTCTTCCTGAGCTGGGCAGGGACCACCACCCTATTGCCCCATAGCAGACACCCTCTGGAAATTGAGAGTTCGTTTTGGCGGCTTTTGTATGGCGCGAACTCAGGCTCAATGCCTCCAACCGGCCACCCCCTCCACACCCAGTTTAGTACTCGGGAGAGAACGCAGTCCTTGGCCGTCAGTGTCGCAATGTCCTTGGACGACACTGGTGCCTGGGGAAGCTCATCCAGAGCCAGGACCTCACAAGCGGGGGCAGGGTCGGGCTCGACACAAGGCAAAGGGCAGCGGCTGAGGGCGTCCGCATGTCCGATTGCCTTCCCAGGCCGGTGTTCAAGGTCATAATCGTACGCCTGCAAAAAGAGCGCCCATCTAAGCATGCGCGGGGACATGATATTCGGCAGTTGCTTATCGGGCGCAAAAATCCCCAGTAGCGGCTTGTGGTCAGTGACCAGCAAAAATCGCCTGCCAAAAATAAAGTCATGGAACTTTTTGACAGCCGCTACTAAAGCCAGACCTTCCTTGTCTATCTGGGCATAGTTCCTTTCTGCCGCAGATAGCGATCTCGAGTAGAAAGCGATAGGCGCCTCGCTCCCATCAGGCATCAGATGGCTCAAAACTGCGCCTACTCCAAAAGGTGAGGCGTCCGCAGCCAACACCAGGAGCTTCCGATCATCGTAATGCGTCAGGACGTCATTAGATGTCAACAGCTCCTTCACTCCCACAAAAGCCCTTTCCTCAGCCTGTCCCCATTTCCATTTTGCCTCCTTATGCAAAAGCTCGTGCAAAGGGGCCGCCACCGATGCCTTGTGCGGTAAAAACGCATGGTAAAAATTGAGGAGTCCTAAAAATGCTTGGAGCTCCTTCTTACTCACCGGTCTGGGGGCGTTTCGGATTGCGGCCACCTTCTCCTTAGTGGGATGGACTCCCTGTTCGTCAATACGGAATCCCAGGAACTCCACACTGTCCACCCCGAGCGTGCATTTTGACCGCTTAACCCTGAGCCCCGCATCTTGGAACCTCTTCAAGACCTCCTTCACCCGGTCCAACAACTCTTGCTCTGACCCCCCTGCGATCAATACATCGTCGAAGTAGGGCACCGTGCCAGGCACCCCCCTCAACAGTCGTTCCATCAGGCTCTGGAAAATCCCGGGCGCAACATTCACCCCAAACTGTAGCCGGTTAACTTTAAATGCCCCCCTATGGGTGACAATGGTTTGGGCTTCCGCAGCCTCTGGGGTCACCGGCAATTGTTGGTACGCTTGAGCCAGGTCAAGTTTGGCGAATACCTTGCCACCCCCCAAGGAAGCCAAGATGTGGCTTATCACCGGGACAGGGTAGGAATGTTGCTGTAAAGCCTTGTTCAGTGTGCATTTGTAATCTGCGCACAAGCGTATGGACCCGTCCGCCTTTACGGGGGTCACGATAGGAGTCTCCCATCTGCTGTAAGGAACGGGTTCCAAAACTCCTTGGTCTACCAGCTTATCAAGTTCCTTCTCGACTTTAGGTCGGAGAGGAATTGGAACCTTGCGATACTTCAACCTAATGGGCTTGACCGAAGGGTCTAATTCGAACGCAACTGGGGGACCTTTGTACCGCCCCAAACCCTCACTAAATACATCGGGGAACAGGTCATACAGCATGTCCCATTTATTCACAGACATCTTATTAATTCCAGAGATCCCAATACCCAGGGGCTCAAACCAATCCAACCCCAACAGGTTGACCCGGTCACCCTCGGCAATCAGAAAAGACAGTTTAACACTTTTCCCCTTATACTCAACAGTAACAGAGTCCCGTCCTGCCAAGGGAATTCGGTTGCCTTGGAAATCGGACACTCTGGTCTCCGCAGGCTGGAGCCGCCGCCGGCTTCGGGTCGGGAACAGCTGGTGCCAAGATGCGGCAGAGATCACCGTCACGGAAGATCCGGAGTCTACCTCCATTGTACAGGGTCGGCCATCGAGTAGTGGAGTCACGGTGATCTTGCCCTGGCAGCTGGTGCGGTTAATGGTCGATGTGCTTGACAAGGTCGCCGTCGACTGGCAGCTTGCTTCTGATGCCGATGGGTGCTGCTTCCCTCGGGCGTTGGGTGGTGTGCTCTTCTGCGCCGTCCTGCTGCTGGGCATAGGGTCCTTCTGCGCCGACCTGCAGACTCTGGCGAGGTGTCCACGCCGCCCACACGCTCTGCAGTGGACATCTCGGGCCCAACAGGAGTCGCGCTGGTGTTTCCCGCCACAGCCGGAGCACGGTCTGACGATGGTGGGCTTCGCTGGGGTCCGCTTGCCTCGGACCGCGTTGACGTCATCGTCCCTGTCCTCGTCCACGCTGTCCTGCTGAGAGTGGACGCTGTGCTCTGCCAGCCGCTGACGGACCTCCTTTGTAGACTTGTCCGCTGTTTCCGCGGCCACGGCCTCTTCGTAGGCCACTGCCCAGGTCAGGGTGGTGCGGGCGAACAGCCTCTGTTGTAGCCTCTCGTCTTTGAGGCCGCAAACGAGACGGTCTCTGAGGGCTTCTTCAACGTCATGGAAGTTGCACGGCCGTGCAGCTTTGCGAAGGGCCGCCACGAATTCCGCGATGGTCTCGCCTCCGGCCTGGTTCCGCTTGTAAAATGCGTGCCGGCAAGCAATCTCCGACGGCTGTGGAGAATAGTGAGCCTTAAGCTTCTCAGTGATGTCAGCGTAGGTGACAGTCTTTATATCAGTTGGGGCCACCAACGACCTGGCTATGTCGAAGGTCCCCTTCCCGCAGGAACTCAGGAGGCACGCCCGTTTCTTGGCCTCGTCTGTAATGTCGTGTGTCTCCAGATGGAACTCGAACCTGGATAGGTAGGAGTCCCAGTCTTCTGAGGAAGGTTCGAAGCACTCGAACTTCTGGCTTCCAGCCATCGTGGGAGACTTGGGCACCGGAGCTGGTGGCGCCTCCGCCGGATCGGCTGCTGTGCTCTGCTCGCTTTCTTCCGAGTCCGAAGTGTGGATGTCCGCAGGGCTGCCTACCTGCTCTAACATCCCATCCTCGTCGCCAATTGTTAGATCGCGCTAACAAAGGACTCTTAGAGTGATTCAGCAAGTGATTCAGCTTTATTGGAAGTAACGAACAAGCACTCAACTCAGTAAGAAACCAGAACAGAAAACAGTGGGAGCTTATGCTCCTTTTAAACATAACCGGGCTAATGTAGCCACGCCTATTTACAAATAACAACCAATGAGATTGCTAGAATAAAGACCAATGGGAGTCTTTCCCTCCTAGGGAATGGTATCGTTCTGATTGGTCGCTGTTACGAAGCGACCAATAGGAAGTTCGCTCAGAGGAGCCCTGGTCTGGCTCGAAGCTTAACATAGGAGTCCTATGAGGTGATTCATGCAATCGTTTCAATACATTACACCATTATTTACAATAACAACATTTATATATGTTAAAGTGCATACAGTAGTAAATTGATACTGAAGTGAACTGAAGTGAAAAAACCAGGATTCTAGAAGTCAAAGAATTGCATATGCTACAGCTTATGCTTACGGAGCTGCGGTGGCTCAAGTGGTTAAGACGCTGAACTGCAGGCTGTAGAAGGTCAGTAGTTCAGCAGTTCAAGACCCGGGTGCCGCAAAACGGGGTAAGCTCCTGTCTCTAGTTCCAGCTCCTGCCAAGCTAGCAATTCGAAAGCAAGAAATTGCAAGTAGATAAATAGGTACCACTTTGGTGGGAAGGTAACAGCGTTCCGTGCGCCTTGGTGTTTAGTCATGCTGGCCACATGACCATGGAAATGTCTTCGGACAGCACTGGCTCTTCGGCTTTGAAACGGAGATGAGCACCACAACCCTAGAGTCGGATTCGACTGGCTTTCGAGCAAGGGAACCTTTACCTTTACCTTTTATGCTTAGGATACTGATCCCTTAAAATAGACAAAATAAGTGTTGATTCACAAATTTTGACCTCATAAAATCCTCTGTTGTTGACTCTTTTGTAACACTTTATTTTATGAGGAACTGAAAATAAAAATCCATGTGTTGATTACAGTTCCTCAGCTCTGAATTCTTTTCCTTCTGGGATTTTCTAAAACCAGAGGAAGTGGTAATATAGTTTTCCTTTGAACAGGCAATTAGTGACAAGGGATTTTTTTTTTAAAAAATGAGTAGCCTGTGAGAAGAAGGTCAATAGTGTTTTACCATGTCTGCTAGTATTTGTTTTTTGTGCTCAGACTGAGCGTATGCAGCTATAGGGGGTAAATACAAGGAAGATCCAATACATAAGGGCAAGATCCAGCCAAAGTTAAAACACATTGGATTGGATCCTATATGAATTCTGTGAACAAAAGTATCACAGATCCTTGCCTTCCCCAAGCAATTCTGGGTGCTGAAACATCACAGGGACAAATTCCACATGGCATGGGAGGCTGACGTAGAGAGAGGAATAAGAAGAAATCACCCCCTCTGTCTTCTGCCAGCAGAGGAAATTGATGGAGAAAACTGTCCTTAACAGAAGAATGTGGGAGGATCATTTCATCCCATTCCCCTTCCTTAGTGCAGCCCCCTCTGCCCTGTGGAATTGTGTCACTTGCTGCATTAAGGAAGGGGTGTAGACAGTTTTACTCCACAGGGCATTTAGTGGAGGGTAAACCGTTTCAGTGGATTTGGCTGCATTCTTTTTAGTTCTCTGTGTTTTTAATTTTTGTGAGGGTTTTCTTTAAGCATTTCTAATTCTGTGTGTTCTTAATTGTGTGGTTTTAAAAATGTGTATCTTGTAATTTTGTGTGCTTCTAAATCTGTAATTTGTGATTTTTAAAAATTCTGTGTGTTTTTAACCTGGACATTTTTAACCTTGTTAGTTGGACTGCTGTGTCTTGTGGCCTTACAACCTGTTGCTGCATTGTTAGTTACCTTGAATCAGAGGAGCAAAAGCAGACTATAACTGTTTCAAACAAACAAACAAATCCCCTGCACCCCAGCATAACCCTTTCAGAGTCTATACTTATTTTCCCCATGAAATCAATTGTGTATCTAAATAAGCAAGCATTGAATAGCTTTGAGATTGCAGGGCATAGGATCTCTCTCTCTTTCTCTCCACCCCCCCCCCCCATGAACATTTTATCTTTTTGCAGGTATTTATATTTTTCTGGCAATTAATTCATACATGCACATCCATCTCTGCTTTGAATACTGCATGCTCAGGTTCTCTGTAGTACCACTGCCTCCTGCTCTTATATTCTTGCCCTAGGAGCTGAATTGGCAAGTGAGGTCACATTTCAGTGTTTAGTGAAGGAAACCAGTGCAGTATGCTTTAGGAAATTCGGCTCTGCTGTACATATTTGTCAGCCCCCGATTGCCAGCATGGTGATGGTGATCAGATGTTGTTTGGGAACTTGGATACACTGATTGCTTTTGATAACCTGAAATTAACAGCTGGATTTATAGCTTGTAAATATTCTTTGTGGTGAATTCTCACATCCCCAGCATAATTGCCTCTTCCTGTCAAGACCTCATTCATGAATCTGAACCCTGTGAGATTATCCCCAGTATGCAGCATGTGCATGCAGCCTTTGCTCAGAAGCCAATAAAGCTGCACTTTCAGATCTTTTACACAGACTGATTAAGTTGCGTGCAGTGGTGACAATTAAAATGTGTCTAATGGTACCATGAGTGTTTATAATACTGAGTCTTATGTCTCATGCCCCAATCTCCCATTCCTCAACACATACATAAATATGCACATAGACACAAAGCAGACTTCCTTTGGAACGCCTTTGAGGAGGGACCATGGGGTAAAAATGAACTCTTCTGTCTCACACTCTCCTGCCGCCCACACTGATCCATGCTCTTCTTACCTGGTGTTTGGAGTACTGGAGGGTGCTGCATGTAGAACTGGCCCTGAAGACAACCCAAAAACTAAAACTAGTTCAGAACATGGCAGCCTGATTATTGTCAGGGGCTGGTAAATGGAAACATGTATTGCCTATTTTAAGGCAGCTACACTGGCTGCTTGTTTGTTTCTGGGTGGACCTGACCACGCTAATCCATCATTAGGTTAACTTGTGTTTGGATTACTGTCATGTACTTTATGTTGGGCTACTCTTGAGGACAGCCTGGAAACTACAACTGGTTCACAACATGGCAGCCTGACTATGGTCAGGGGCTAGTTGATGGAAACACTTCTTGCCTGTTTGGAAACAACTACAATGGCTGCCACTTTATTTCTGAGTTCTGTTCAAGGTGTTAGCTATAGCTACATTCACAGCCTAAAAGCCACATACCTGAAGGACAGTTTCTTCCTGTATGTCCCTACATGCAAACTGTGGTCTTCTGGTTGCCACCTTCTGAGATGGACACCCTGAGAGGGAAAGTGAGGCTTTAGAAGGTTTGTTCCCCCCAGAGGCACTATTATGCCATTTTATTCACTAAGTCTTTAAATGAAGGCATTTTCTTGGGAGGGGGGTTAATGTGGTTGTATTGTGTTTTGTACGTTTTTAATCTTGGAATTTTAAGCCACCTTGTAAAAGATGGAGTATAACTATTTTGTTAGATGGATTTCTAAAAGAATTTCTGTGGCTGTTGGTTTGTCCTGTTACTCTGGTCTTATATTACTTAGGATATTTCTTGAATGGTTCTTAGTCATAAGGCTCTTAAACAGGGGCAGATTAAGGCTCGCTGGTGCCCTAAGCACTGACCAATCTTGGTGCCCCCCTCCTTTCCACACTGACCCTGTCCTTTTTAGTTGTTGACCTGTCTGACCAGATATACAATGTAGGTTGCAGCAATACAAAAATTTATTCATATGATAACACAATATACTGTACAAACTAAGCCAAGCTTGGGCTACATAAAGTTCTTTTCACCCTTTTCCCGACTTTGTGGTGCCCCCTTTGGCCTTGGTGCCCTGAGCACGTGCTTAGTCTGCTTAATGGTTAATCCGCCCCTGCTCTCAAAGCAATACACAAGACAAAACTATGCAACAATAATTAGCCATCATATATATTTGAAACATAACTATTTTAAAAAATCTGAATCAAACACACTCTGAGTTGAATTCAGTGATCCATAGATACAAGGATCAAAGATCTATCCTGCATTCCCCTCCCTACTGCAGGCCTTTCCGAGCCCAGGAAAGTAGACTAACAGCCAAATAGATCAAGGTGGGCAGCCATGTTGTTCTGAAGCAATAGAGTCCTGTGGCACCTTCGTTGGTCTTAAAGGTGCCACTGGACTCTAACTTTATTCTAACAGGAGGCTGCAGTGAGGAGGGGTAAGGGAATGAATCACCCTCTCCTCCCTCTTCAGTCAGCAGAACTGGGGTGTTTCCTGGGGTAGAAAAGGACTGCTGTGAGGAGGGAAATATAAGAAAGATCTGTGCTCATCGGCATGACTGCTGATGGATTGTGAGATTCAGCCTCCGGTTCATTAGCCTCAGAAAGATAATAAATTCAAGAACAGTTCCTCTAGCTTTTGTATCCAAATTGATTAGGTCAGATCTGACCATTTTTTTTCTAGAAACATTTGGAAACCAGTGGTTACACTCTGCTTTAAACTTTCCATTTGCAGGGCGGCAAGGGCGAGGAAGCAGCAGCAGTGACTCAATAGATAACAATGTCTGATAGGCACACCATCCAACCAGATCATTTAGGTCATGTTCACCTTACAGAGTAGTGTTCCTGATTAGCATTTATGTACATAGCATTTTCACTAGTCATACTGCTGGGTCACAGACTTTGGGAGTACTCTTATTCTATGCACGTGGAAGCCATGCTTGCTAGAATCATCCCAACTATGAAGTGTTAATCTAACTGCAGAATACTTCACTTGTAATTGCTGGGAGAAGCCACAATGAAGGGCAGAGGCAACGTTACCTCCTCAATCCCACTACCTCACAGCTTCAAGAAAAGAGATAAAAAGCTTTGCTTGCATCCATTGAAAGATATAAGGGCTGCTGTATTACATGGATAAGAGCATTCAAAGAGCCAGATGCCAATCTTTTTGTGTTCCATTCCCTCCTCCCTTTATGAAAGGCTGCTTACTTTCTTTGTACAGTAGAGGTTGCAGACTTCCATGTTCTAGCAGTAAAAAAAGAAGAGGAAAAACAGAGCTAATGTGAGGCAAGATGAGAAGCAGGTCTTTTTATGTGGGAGCCCCAATGATGTTCATGCCCATCAATTAAGATGCCAAGTGTGCGTGTATGCCGCTTCTCCTTCTCCAGCCACTTCCCCTTCTCCTTCTCCTCCTCCCCCTCCTCTTCCTCTAGGGGTAGGTTTGCCAATAGGGTTGCCAAGTCCCCCCGGGGGGCGGGGAAACCTTCACCCGAGAGGCCCGTTCCCTGCCGGTGGGGACGTCTGGGACTCCCCCCACTATTACAAAGGTAGGACTTGGCAACCCTATTTGCCAACCTTCTGGTGGTACAAACCACAAAAAAAAATGCACACTGTACATATAAAGTATTAGACAACAAATTGTGTCCTTAAAATGAATTAGTATTCATTTTTTCTTTCACAGTCCTTTATCACATAAGTTATTGATCACTCCCTTTTTGTCTCAGAACACAGACACAAATAAAGCAGCTCCAGATCACCTAGGTAACTGTCCATTTCTTCTGACTTCTTCAGGCTGCTGAATCAATGGTGGAGGCCCAAAAGCTCTAGAAATTAACTCTGACTTTGCAGTCTATCTTGCTTCAGTTCGGCTCTCCTGCTGAGCCCAATTGAAGCAAGACAGACTGCAAAGTCAGAGAACTTCTAGAGCTCTTGGGGCTCCATTATTGAGACAGTGGCCTGAAGAAGTCAGAAGAAACAGACGGTAATGCCTGCTTGGAGTTCCTAAGGTGTCTGTGTTCAGGGGCAAAATGGGAGTGATCAATAACTTCTGTGAAAAAGGACTGTAAAAGAAAATACTAATTCATTTTAAGGACACAATTTGTTGTCTAATACTTTATATGTACAGTGTTGGCTTTTTTGGTAGTTTGCATACCTGCATACACTGTACATCCATTTGTAGTTGACTTTAACCTCCAGGTGGTGGCTGATCTCCCACTATTACAACTGATCTCCAGGAGACAGAGATCAGTTCACCTGGAGGAAAATGACCAATTTGGAAGGTGGACTTTATAGCATTCTAGCCCATTGGTCCCTCCCCTCCCCAAGCCTCACCCTCCTCTGTCTGACCCACAAAATTTCCAGGTATTTCCCAACTTGCAGCTGGAAACCCTATCTAGGGGTGGAATACTCTGGGCCTACCTTGCCTTACCTCGCCATGCTTTGATGTTAGAAACATTTTTCCTTTCTAGTCTGGTCCAGTAACAATCAACATCCTTATACTTATCAGCAACAATACTTATAAACAAAACATAACCTCATAACAAATGGAATAGAACTCATGCTTATTAAACAGAAGTGGGGATGGTGGGATTCCTCTGTTAAACAGGGAATTGTTTTATATGCTGGCTCAGTGTTGCATTCCATGTCTCCTAAATTCCAGTTTTCTTAAGGGACTACGTATAATTATTTCTAGTTCTGGAACATGTGCATTTTGCCACAGCTTTTGCTTCCTTCAGCTTTTGCTTCCTTCAGGTTGTCTTGCCCCTGTAAGCCGCCCTGAGCCCACTGAGGAGGGCGGGGTATAAATACGAAAAATAAATAAATAAATAAATTTGTGCCTGCCCTCTCTCTCTCTCCTGCTGACGTACACTGGTGCATTGATAAATGCATTTTTCTTTTTGGTGTGTTGCTTTTTGTGTTTGATGTGTGTTGCTGATATATGCATGCTTTGCTACATTGTAAAGCACCATACAGATAAAGTCTTGATGCAATCATATGTACAGTCACCTCAAGATGCCTTATTTTCTGGTGTAACTACCTGCGGAGACTGAGAGCTTCCATACAAAGATGACACCAACTGTTTAGATCAGACCCCTCCGATACAAGCAGAGCTCTGACTGGATTACCTCAACACTGTGGTTTGATGTTCACCTCAAACACTGTGGCTGTGATCACATACTCCTTTAGGTCCAACATAGGTATGAATGCCTGATGGATCTAAAGGGAGTGGTCTGACAGCAACATCTGGGAAGCGTCCCACAGTCATCAGCAACCCGTGCTGCTCTACCACAGAAGTGGAGTTAAAAGACACTGGGGAAAGTCCAGTGCTATCCGTATAAGGTGGGCCACAGGCGGACTTTCCCCTGTCTGATTGCTCATGCACGGTCTCATGCTGTTGGGATGGTCTGATCAGGCCACCCTGACTCTGTACTATTTCCCCCCCCCCTCGCAGTATGTGCATCATCGCATACTCCATAGGGGGCCCTCAGTGCAAAGGTGTGATTCCTCGTTTATGTGCAAGGGAAACAAACGGCAAAAAAAAAGATTCACCCATACTTGCATCTGATCACACAGTGATGGGATGCGCCCGCAGCTTCAAAGGGCTGTGTGATCTTGCAAGTGCATGTCGAATTCCTCTGGAGGGAATAGCCTCGCTTCCCCTCCACTTCAACTGGCTCGTGTGCCCGCAGTCTATATTGAGCAGTTTTGTGACTATGCAGTAGCTGTTTATGCTACAGGGTCATGGCCTAGTTGTGCCCTTCTCTGTTGCAGCTTGTGGCTGCTTTTGTACTTATGCAACCTATGAAGTAAACTATTGGAGAAGAAATCATTGCTGCCTCTCATGCACAAGCCTAATCCCAGGTTATTGGAAGGATACTTTGATGATCAAACGGGCAAGGATTTTTGATGGTTTATAAAATTGTAATCCCTATATTGTGAAATAATATGCTAGATTAAAAGGGATGTACATAACTAGAGTTGTGAAGTCACTCCTCTCACCTGATTCACATTAGGTCTGTTTAAATAAAATTATCTTGAAGGACATCCATTTTTATAGGAACCACAAGGAGGCCAAGCACCCCCCAACCCCCTTTTCCCAAAGTAATTTAAGAGGCATAGGGGTAATGTGAGAGGCCTTCCAGCTGGTGTGGACTTTAGATTTCAGGTATGAAAGGCCATGGTTCAGTGGTAGAGCTATCTATTTTGGAGGCAGAAAGACCCAAATTCAATCTCTGTCATCTCCAGATAAAAAGGAAGCAACAAGGGCTTGGAAAGATCTTTGACTAAGAGCTTGGAGACCTGCTATCAACCAGAGTAGCTCATACCAGAGGAAGGACAGACTTTTTGCTTCTGGTAGCTACTACTTCCCCCCCCCCCATAGACAAAGGAGCTACCAGTCACAAAATGGCAGCTTGACAGGTGGGGCTGTCACTAAATTACAGCTCTATGGGTGGAGCCATTCACAGAATGGTAGTGTAGTGTATCCATCTCAGACCACGTGCGTGGCCATTTCACCACGCGGTCATGCAAAGCGGCTGAGCTTTGCTCGCAGTAACAATGGGACAAGCGGATCCTAGCAGGCGCCTATCAGCAGGCTAGGCTCCTGGCCGAGAGCCTATGGAACTCTCGGCCACTGTAAATAGCCAATCACTTGTGTGTGGGTGTGTTTGGGGTGCGGGGTTGTTGCACATATAAACCAGCCTGTGAGGTGGTTAGTTTGTCTTGTTCCGAACCTTAAATAAAGTCTTAGAGCTGAATCACTGCATTAGTCTAAGGACTTTTCACTGGCGACGAGGATGGGATGCTACCTCCCATGAACAACGACCCGGACGTGGATTCGAGCATCGCATCGAGCCCCGACACCAAGACCGCCGCTGCTCCATTCTCGAGCTTGGTCTCCGGTAGCTGCTCATCGCTCCGCTCATCGCTCCATACCTTACTGGCTGACCCTGAGAGCTGCAGCACTTCTCATTTCTCTCCTGCTGCCGCTGCCTCCATCCCGAGCTACCAACAACCCAGGAATGAGCAATGGCAACCTCACAGGAAAGCATCACCGCATTCGACATCTCCCGCCCCACACAGTGGGAGACCTGGATCAAGATCCTGGAGAGCTACTTCGACTGCCACGACATTGTGGACCCGGGTAAGTAGAAAACCCCCTCCTCCGATCCTGTGGCATGGACACCATCTTGCTGCTCAAGGACTTAATTGCGCCTAAGCAGACCAAGGACGAGTCTTATACCGAGTTGGTCAAAGCCCTGATCGACCATCTTGCCCTAAAGGCAGCAACATCATTGATGATCCGTTTAACCTTCAACAGCCCAATTATTTCCAACCCAATTTTCGACTTGGCCGTAACATCTTGCTATTTTCAGTAGAAACATACACAGAGTCACCAGGCTGCAGAGCCCAACCCTCCACCCTTTTCTTATCAGCCTGCGCTTTATACGCTTCTTTAGCAGCTGTCAAAGTCTTACATAGGAGAGGCCAAGAGTCCCGCAATTGTTTACACCATTGAGCAGCATCCCCGGCCCCATGTCCATATCCCCTTCCAGAAATGGGACAGGCGGGTTGTCATAACCATACAGCACCTTAAACGGAGACATCCCCGTGGAAGAGTGATAAGTATTATTATAACAGAATTCAGCTAGGGGCAACAAGTCATTCCAATTGTCCTGTTGATAGTTGGCAAAACAACACAGATATTGTTCCAAAGTTTGATTAACTCTTTCTTTCTGGCTGTAGGTTTCCGGATGGTAAGCGCTGCTAAGGCCTCGTTCCACTCCCATTAGTTTCATCAGCTCCCCCCAGAACTGGGAGACGAACTGGGTCCCCCGGTCGGAGACCACCTTAGTGGGAAGCATGTGCAACCTTACCACGTGAAGGAGGAATGCTTTTGCTAGTGTTTTAGCCGTGGGTAGTGAAGCGAACGGAATGAAATGTGCTCGCTTAGAAAAGAAATCCACTACCACCCAAATTACAGTCTTCGATTTGCTCGGTGGTAAGTCAGTTATAAAATCCATAGAGATAACTTCCCAGGGTCGACTCGGAGTAGGAAGCGGGTGTAACAGTCCGGGGTTTTTCCTGGTCTGGGTTTACTCATGGCACAGATTTGGCACGACTGAACAAAGGAGGATAAATTTGTCCATCTCAGCCATTTCAAGTGTTTTGTATATCAGTTCACTTTTCCTCCAATACTTAGCATATAAGATTCTTGCAGTAGTCATTACATGTATGATAAGGTAAAAATCTTGTCTTTTACAATTTTCTGGCATTACATTCAATAGAAATAGTTCAGGAGTAAATGTCAGAACCCACAGCCAATGAAGTACACGCATTCAGGAATGGTAATACTTTTATTGCAGAGCTATAGATGCAGTAACATAAGCAATGTTAAGAATGGCAGCGGCCCCATGGGCATAATAGGTTGTAGGGTATTCGTATGGAAACCCCCCCCCCATGGCACTGGCCAATTAGGCACCCTCCCGCATGCAGGATAAAGCTTGGAGACCGTTAGGTAGCTAAAGCTGAGAACCAACACTCTCCACGGCACCTAGGAAAAACCTAGATGATACAACTCCCTCCTGCACATCTGTATAGATAAGGATTTTGGCACAAAGCAGAAAAAGCACAGAAAGGAATGCAGTAGCAATTAACCAGACACAGACATAGCTCCCCAACACCCATGGCAGCGTAGCTGACACTGCCGCTCCTGCAACAAGCAGGGCAACATCGCCAGGGTCTGCAGCTCCCGACGACCACTTCAGAAGACTTCAACCCACCAGACCTCGGATCTACACATGGACCTGCATACCCTTTCAGCCCACCACCAGCTGCACCAGGTAAGCAACTTGCCCCCCGATAGCCCCCATAAGGTACATGTTACGGTGTTGATAGAGGGGTCCCCCTGCAGTATGGCTCTGGCTCTTCCTACTCTATAATCTCGGAGGAAACGCTGCGCTTGCTCTGTCCACGGGGGGGACCTCCTCTGAAGAAGCCACAGGGGTTTAAGTTACAGGACTTTAGCAAGAACCCTGTGGCGGTGCGGGGCTGGGGCAAGTTTGCGGTTCAGTTTAAGGATTTCAATGGACAATTGGACTTGCTGGTGGTGGGTGGAAGATGCTCCAGTCTGTTGGGACTTTCGTGGTTCGGGCCATTGTGGTTGCAACTCACGGGGGTGAACCAGCTCCGGGCTGAGGATTTCATGGCTGTGTGTAATGAGTTTCCCAGGGTTTTTGATGGCACTCTGGGCTGATACACTCGAACTTGACCCCCATCTCACTCGAACTTGACCCGGCCATCCGCCCCATTAGGATCAAAGCCAGGCACCTCCCCATAGCTATGAGGCCTAAAATTGAGGCCGAGCTAGATCATTTGGTGGTCCAGGGGGTGTTAGAACCCGTAGCTTCTGCATGGTGGGAGACTCTGATAGTCACCCCAGGGAAGCCTAATGGCGACGTGTGAATCTGTGCCGATTACAAGTGCACCCTGAATAAAGCCCTCCAAGACCACGCGTATCCGGTACCGGTGGTGAGCCATGTGTTGGCCGCATTGGTGGGGGCATGAATTTTCGGCAAGCTGAACTTGGCCCAGGCCTACCAGCAACTGCCGGTGGATACAGCCACGGCTGAGGCTCAGATGATAGCAACACACAAGGGGGCTTTTAAGGTCCACCGGCTGCAGTTTGGGGCATTTTCCAGTCTTTCATGGACAATTTGTTAAAAGGTATTCCAGGAGTGCAGCCGTTTCTAGACAACGTGCTCATCGCGGCCCCGGATGTCTCGACCTTCGCCAACCAGCTTTGGACTGTGCTTCAGCGGTTCGACTCAGCCGGTCTAAAGGTCAAGCAGGAGAAATGCCTGCTTGGAGTTCCTAAGGTGGAGTTTTTGGGATTCGCCATGGACGCCCAGGGAATCCACCCCACGGCTGAAAAAACCAAGGCCATCACGCAGCCCTCCCCACGTCCAAGACGGAGCTGCAGGCTTTCCTGGACCTGCTTAATGTTTATCATTCCTTTCTCCCTCTGAAGGCTGCGGTGGCAGAACCTCTGCACTGCCTGCCGGACAAAAACGCGTCGTGGGTTTGGGGACCGAAGCACGCTGCCACTTTTCAGGCGGTTAAGGACCTTCTTGTCTCAAATCCAGTCGTTTCCCATTTCAATGAGGCGCTACCAGTGGTCCTTGCCTGCGACGCCTCTCCGTACGGGGTTGGGACAGTTCTGGGCCACCAGCTACCGGATGGCCGGGAGGTTTCGGTAGCTTACTATTCACGTACCTTGTCGTCGGTGGAGCGCAACTATGTGCAGATCAACAAGGAGGCGCTGGCAATTGTGGCCGGCGAGAAGAAATTTCACCATTACCTGTATGGCTGGCCTTTTATGTTCCCGACAGACCATAAACCGCTTCTCGGCCTCCTTGCCCCTGACCGCCAAACCCCCCAGATGACTTCACCCCGGGTGCTCTGGTGGTCTGTTTTCCTGGCAGGCTACTCTTATGCGCTTCTTCACGGGAAAGCGACGGGACATAATGATGCTTTGAGCCGCCTTCTGCTGCCGTCCACGGATCCAGACCCAGCTTTGGCTCACCAGGTCACTTTGCTGGAGGCTCTTCCCGATCGGCCAGTACACGTTCATGAGGTGGCCCGCCGCACGGCCTGGGACCCGATCCTTTGCCACGTCTTGGACTGGGTGAGAAGGGGGTAGTCCAGATGAAAGCCCTGGCCAGAAGTTATGTCTGGTGGCCAGGGCTGGACCGGGACATTGAGAACCGGGTAAAGCGCTGTCAGCCCTGCCAAGTATCCCAACCCGAGCCTCCCCAAGCTCCCACCAGGGTTTGGGAATCATCACACAAGCCCTGGTCTCGGCTCCACCTGGACTTTGCGGGGTCATTCCAGGGTCAACTCTTCTTTATACTTGTGGATGTGTACAGCAAATGGCTCGAGGTCATCCCAGTGCCATCCACGTCCTCACGAGCAGCCATCCAGGCCATGTGGCACATCTTCAGCACCCAGGGGATTCCGGACACCCTGGTCACCGACAACGGGATGGCATTTACCTCTAGAGAATTCCAGGATTTTGCCTGCTATTATGGAATTCGCCATGTCAGGTCGGCTCCGTTCCACCCTGCGACCAACGGCCAAGCCGAGAGCATGGTGCGCATGACTAAGGAGGCGCTCCGCCGCTTGGATAGTAAGGACTGGGACTACGAACTGGCAGCTTTCCTCTTTGGCCAGAGAACGACGCCCCATACCACGACGGGACGCACCCCAGTGGAGCTCCTTTTGGGATGGCACCTGATGACCCGGCTGGATCGCCTTCATCCCAATCGAGCACCGGAAGAGGAACTGGCCATGGAGTTAACCGAAGCGGCCAGGATTTTCCCCCCGAGGATCCGGTCTACACCTGGAGCTATGTGCAAGGCCCACCATGGATTCCGACCCGGGTGGTGAGAGTCCGGGGACCCCGGTCGTACAAGGTGTCCAGCAAGGACGGCCAGATACTACACCACCACATCGATCAGCTGCAGCAGTGGGTACTGTCACACGACCCCGAGGACTTCGAGGACCCAGACACCCTGGAAACTCCCACTCCACCTCAGATCCCGGACGACCTGGCCCAGCACAATGAGTTACCCATCGATTCTTCAACAGACAGCACGACCGGGCCCCGAGAAGCAGTGCTGCCAGCCCCACAGCCCCCAACACCACCCATCTCTTAGCCAAATGTCACGGTGTCACCTTCCGCCGCCGCTCCTCACAGCTCAACGAGAACCCGTAAAGCACCCTTCTATCTGCAGGACTTTGTGTGTGGGTGACTTTTGGACCAAGGGGGGAGGGGTGTAATGTATCCATCTCAGACCACGTGCTGAGAACCTATGGAACTCTCGGCCACTGTAAATAGCCAATCACTTGTGTGTGGGTGTGTTTTGGGTGCAGGGTTTTGCACATATAAACCAGCCTGCGAGCTGGTTGGTTTGTTTTGTTCCGAACCTTAAATAAAGTCTTAGAGCTGAATCACTGTGTTAGTCTAAGGACTTTTCAGGCAGTTTTTACAAAAATTACAATATTTCAGAGTGGGTCTGCAGTGCTCACATAGGGAAACCTTTAGTTCCTCTGCCATTTTCCCAAAGCAAAATAGAACCATCACCCTAAATTGTGACTTGCCCTGCAGAGAAAAATATAGCTGTTTTGATACAGGGGCAAATATGGGGTGAAGGAGTCTATAGCATGTTACTTTCTTGTCCAGAGCAAGCATGTACCTCTTTCTCCTGTGCATGAAAGAGAAAGAGGAGAGAAGTCACAATGATAGCTTTAAAGGGAAGAATTAAAAAAGTGATTACAG
Source organism: Gekko japonicus (assembly GCF_001447785.1). Taxonomy (NCBI): domain Eukaryota; kingdom Metazoa; phylum Chordata; class Lepidosauria; order Squamata; family Gekkonidae; genus Gekko; species Gekko japonicus. The sequence goes on along the minus strand of NW_015176461.1, from coordinate 40,403 downwards.
AAGAACTTAAGGTGGTATCTGGAGCTACTTTTAATTGCTTCGAGAGAGACTGATGACTCTTGAGGTCTCTCCTACCCATCCTTTGTCTATGGGTTTTAGAACTGTAGGCATATCAGAATAGTTTGTACACTATTGGAACAAATCATACTGTCCACATATTTTGGGTGGTCCTAACAAAATATATTATGTGGCCTTTGGTTTTGGATAATCTCCCCCCCCGCCCCCAGTTTACTATGTCATTAGCTTTCTGGTCATCAGTCTGCCACTACACAGTTTGGCGTAGTGGTTAAGTATGCGGACTCTAATCTGGGAGAACCAGGTTTGATTCCCCACTAATCCACTTGCAGCTGCTGGATGACCTTGGACAAGCCATAGTTCTGTCAGATCTGTTCTCTCAGGGACAGCTCTGGAAAGAGCTCTCTCAGCCTCACCTACCTCCAGGGCCGGCTCACCCGCTAGGCAAATTAGGTGCTCGCTTAGGGCTACCGGCCCTCAGGGGTGCCAAACTGCACCCCGCCCCCCTAACCGGACGATTGCCACCGCCATGGGAAGGGGCCGGGGAGGGGAGCATGGCCGGGCTGCTGCCAAAAGCCCTGAATGATGGCTTCCCTGCTGGGCCCTGCCGCAGGAGGAGGAGGAGGTAGCAGCTGGCAAGAGAGCAGAGGCGGGAAGCGCTGGGGGGGTGTGCCCTCTGGGCCTGCGGGCGCATAAAAAGAAAGGCAGCGGGGATCGAGGCCCTGGTCTCTGCCTGCCCGCCCGCCTCTCTCTCTCTCTCTGCACCGGTGAGGGAGGAAGGGGAGCAGGGGATGGAGGAAGGAAGGAAGGAAGGAGGGACGCCGCCAGCAGGAGAAGCAGGAGGACACCCGGCCGGGGTGCAGGAGGCGGCACCACAACTCACCTGCCCTCCCCCCTCAGAGGGGAGGAGGCAGAAGCGGCATGGCGGCGGCCAATGGGGACTCGCCACCGCCAGCAGCAGAAGCAGGAGGATGCCCAGTCAGGTTGCAGGAGGCAGCGCCGCAGCTTGCCCGCCCTCCCCCCTCGGGGTGAGGAGGTGGAGGCGGCATGGCGGCTGCTAGTGGGGACTCACTGTTTCCACCAGCAGGAGGAGGAGGAGGACGTCCGGCCGGGTCGCAGGAGGCGGCACCGCAGCTAACCTGCCCTCCTCCTTCCCCCTGGGGGGGGGAGGTGGCAGCAAAAGGGTCTCCAGGCCCCACCAGGAGGTTGGCATCTGCACCTCGCCTAGGGCACAGAAACACCTCGAGCCAGCCCTGCCTACCTCACAGGGTGTCTGTTGTGGGGAGGGGAAGGGAAAGGAATCTGTAAGCCCTCTGAGACTCTGAGTGAAGGGCGGGGTATAAATCCAATCTCCTCCTCCTCCTCCTCCTCCTCCTCCTCTTCTTCTTCATATAACTGAATTTCAAACACTGTGCAGAATGTTTCTAGGTGCTTTACAGATAGACACAAGGTCTGTCATACTCGTAGCACTTCATGATTAGCCCAGTAATGAAATTCATAATTTACTATGGTAAATAAAGAGCAAAGCCACAGAGATGTGCACAAGTGACAGGGCTGCTTTGCTAGCCAAAACAAAGTCTGCTTGATTTATCCACACTACTGTAGAATCCTGATCTTAGAGGTAGGCAAGGATGTAATAGGCACATTTTCTAGACAAGATAAATATAGACAGTAATATAATCTAAGAGTGGAGAATAGAGTTACTGTGGAGATTTTAACACTAATTTTTTTTACTGAATTACAGGAGGCACACCCTGCTGGAATTCTGGTTTTCACAACCTCTTTGCTTGTCAAACTTAATATCAAGTAAAATAACCTAATTTGACTTGGCAAAAGCATATACAATATGGGCTTGATATCTGTGACAGAGCCTTTTGAAGTTTCTTATAAACAATGTTTTCTCGGCTTTGGAACAGGGAGTGGAATAATAAACAATGTTCCTGACTCCAAACCTGCTGCAGAAATCTACAGATCAGCACGCAGCTCATCAGCTAAGGGAAACCACTGTTAGGCCTCTTCTGCTTAATTTTAGGCATGGGCACGCATGGTGAACTCAAGAAGGATGCTGTGCTGAATCAAGACATTATAGAGGTGACAAGATTCTTCATTTCAGACTTATAAAGAGGTTCTGCATCATGAACTGAACTGGTTACGAATGAAAAGGTGATTCAGAGGAACACAAATTAGGGCCCTGGTCACACGGGCCAGATAACGCGGCGGGGGGGGCGTGGCTATTTGCGCTGCCGCAATTTAACGCGCCATAACGCAATCCCATGCATCAGTGGCATGCCACGGTACCTTCCCTCCGTGTCAACAAGGGGCTGGAGGGAAAAGTGGCGCACCGGCGCAATCACACCGATGCATTCCGGAGGCAGCCCGTGGCAAACTGGTTGCTACTACCTTTGACCAGGTATTTTTTAACTCTGCATTTTCGGTGGTATGCCACGGGTTGGCCACGGGTGCGCTCCACTTCCCAGATGTTGCGGTATGATCGCGCCCAGAAAATCCACCATTCACTTGTTGCTTTTCCGCAGCAAAACCTCAGTGTGAACGGGGGTTTATTTTTCAATTCATATGCAGGCTTTTCTCCCTGTAGTCAGCTCTTCATATGAACTGGTTTACCATGAACACTGATTTGTGAAATTGTTGTCGAGTTGATTTAAGGTTAGTGGTACCAAGGCATGTCCTTTGCTGATTCTGAGTCCCCTCAGTGATTACAAGCCCACTTGCTTCAGCAGATGTGGAAGGAAGATCTGAGATGGGAAGCTTAGAATGGCAACAATTCCTTCTGTATCAGCAGCATCAAAAGTAAATACTTCTGTGAGCTGGAGCTCACTTCATCAGATGCATAGAGCATTGACCCAAAGAACCTCAATTTTATGTAGAGTGTAAGTGACAGGGAAAAAGAGGAGAAGAATGGGGAGATGTTCCAATGAGAGACCAGCGTAAAATGAAAACCAATCAAAAATAATCAATTCATTAAAAATGAATGACCCAACTGTTAAGAGATGTCCTAGGCAGGATTAGCATGAAGTCTAAGTAAGGAAAAGTCAGTGTGAGACATGTTAAGCAGATGCAGCTGAAAGTTAGAGACACAATAGAAAGGAGGTCAAAATCTGTACTGGGTGAGTCAGGCTAAGACCTCAGCATCTAGAGTGAGTGAGGAAACCAAGGCCCCTATTTGAGCCTGGGGGAGAGACAGTGTTAAACTTCTTAATTTAGGCCTTTCACATTAGATGTTCATTGAATTTCTTTTGGAAGAGACTAATAACATTTAGATCAGCAATAGCTAGGGTTGTCAACATCCAGGTGGTGGCTGGAGATCTCCCGCTATTACAACTGACCTCCAGGCCACAGATCAGTTCACCTGGAGAAAATGGCTGCTTTGGAAGGTGGAGTGTACGTCAAGTCCCTCCCCTGCCCCAAATCCTGCCCTCCTCAGGCTCCACCCCCCAAATCTTCAAGTATTTTCCAGCCCAAAGCTGGCAAACCCAGCGATAGTGTGTCCTGGAAGACTGAATTGTTACCTCTTAACATTATTGTTGTTGATGTGAGATTTGTCTTCCTTTATTATTCTGCTCTGAGACTACAGCTATCCCTATGGGATTAGTATTAAGGGGGGAGGGAACAGCTGGAGGGGAAGATTTTAATCTAAAACAGTCAGCCAGTCAACAAGATAATGGATTAAGTACCTCTTCCTCTGCTCAGAATCACATGATCTGGAGGATACTTTTCATTAAACACACACAAATGCACACCAAGGCCTCATTGCACACCTACTGCACACAATTTGTCCCTGAGAGTATGACATGTTCATACATGTAGAGCTGTCTTAAGACTGAATCTATTATTGTTCATAGATCTGTCTTGATACTAAGCCATCATTTGAAGCTCCTGCATGCGCATTTTGCTGTCTGGAACCAGGGAAACATCTCTGAGCATTCTTCCTTGTCCCTACATCCGGCTCAGAAAGGGGACTTTTCCATTTAAGCAGTACATCTGGATGTAGTTGCCCCTTTTGATTGTACCATACCTGAATATAGGTGAGGGATTTAGAAATCTGAACATTCCTCCCAGGTAAAGACCCTGTGTCACATGGAAAACTGGCACAATGATCAGAATAGTGACAATAACAGGAGGATGGAAGACTTCAACGACCTAAAGATTTTCTTTCCTCCTGTCTCATAATACAAAGTAGAGTTCCCACCTCTTTCTGGGAAGCCTACAGTCACTAGTAGTGTTGTTTTTTATCCCCATAGATCAAAGCCATATTTACCAGACTCAAAATAAGCATATGGCCATATGCTGCTGAAACATTCTCCCACAGGACCCTGGTGTTCCATTGATGAGTGTGCCTAACGACTTTGTTCTATGAGCTCACAAGAGATCCAACTACTACATGAAAAAATTATGCCACCAAGCTTCATCATCAATTAAAAACAAAACAAACAGACCAAAAAAACAAAACAAAAAACCACCCAAACAGGAATTTAGCACTGACAGAGCTGACATTCCTCTACTGTTGCTGTGATATAGCACTGTTGGATTAGGATAGTTACAAGTGGGGACCCACAATACTCACAGGGGGAAATTATCCCCCATCTCTGATGATTCTCCTTAAGGATTGGGGGGGGGGGAACAGACTCGCAGAGGAGGGAATCCCATCGCCTACAAAGCTGTTCCTGGCCTCTCCACCCATCTTTAGCTGGTTGTTCAGAGTGGCTCCCATTGTCCCCCCCAGTCGGAATAACGAGACAGACAGCAGTTTGGAGTAAACAAGGGCCACTTTATTCACTATTTAATTAATTTATTTATGTATCTATTTCCTTCGGCTTCTATCCCGCTCACCCCCTAGGGGCTCTGAGCGGCTTACAATTTTGATTTTAACCAATCTAATCTAGGGCCACATATGTAGGGACGGTGAGAAGCCTACCAGGCACCCTTATCCTGTTGTAGCAGATCTTGTTTTTGCAAGGGGACAGTCCGGCGGCGACCCTCCTCCAGCGCCGGTCTTCGCTGTTCCTCTTTTTCCGGCTGTCGCAACTCCGCCTCCAGGCCTGGACCACTCCGTGCTTCCGCGCATGCTCGCAGCGGCCTCCGTCCAAGTCAGGCTCTGGCCTGCCGCGTTGCTCCGCCTCTGCACCTTGTTAGTCCGGCCTCCTTCGTTCGCCTCCTCGCCTCACCGGCCACCATTTTTCTCCGTCGCCGCCGTTCATCGCTCTGCGTCGCTGCTACGCCAGGGGAGGGTGCCCCCCGCTCTAATAGCAGGTACCCATTTTATCTACTTGCCCTTTAACGGGCTTTCAAACCACTGAGTGGACGGGAGCTGGGACGTAAGGCCAGGAGCTCACCCTGACCACGGTGGGGTTCAAACAGCCGAAGCTGTTCGTCCAGTTGTTAAAGCAGGCTTCCCTTACTGCCTGCGCCACTGCTCATTTAACATAACATTGCGGCAGGGGACCAGCTAAGCGAACATGGAACAGGCAAGGCAGGTGTCATTCCCCTGACCAACCTCCTTGCCCTTTTCTCGGGCAGGTCACCCAGCTTTGGTCTTGAGCTATTGGTCTGGCTCGTGACCGGCAGCCCAGCAAACTGGTCGCCACCTAGGAGCGCCTACCCCAGAAGCCTGACAACTTGCAGGGAGGAGCATACCCTAAGAGGTTCCCAGAGGCGGTGATCACCATTCCCCACCCTGGACCTGAAAATCTGAAGGCAGTTCCTGATGACCTCCTGTTCCCTAATGGGGAAAATACCGTAAGGTGCTCACTGGTCTCCCTGGTTCCGGTTTCTTGCCCGCCCCACCCTGCCACAGCCAAGACCAAGCCTCTGCTTTGGTCTTTGCTCCCACTAAAAGGCCAAGGTTGAGCTAATCCCTTGCCGCAAGTCCTACAAAGAACCTGTAGGTGCACCTCATCAGCCCTATACAGGTCTTGGAACTCGACCCATATACCGGGGTGTGGCAGAAATTGCCCTAGACCACCCCGCAACACCAGGGCCTTCCCTTCATGGCGAGGCAGAGTAGCCAACCAGATTAACTGCATTCCAGGCTCTTATCATCGCACGGTCAGCTTCCAGCTGTAGCACCATGGCCATGTTCTTCATGACGAAGCAGAATTGTTGACCAGACTATCTGCCCTCCAGGCCACCTTGCTCTTATCATCACAAGGTCAGTCTCCACTTGTAGAACATGTCCTTGTCCTTCATGGTGAAGCAGAATAGCTGACCAGACTATCTGCACTCTAGGCCACCTTGCTCTTATCATCACATGGTCAGTCTCCACATGTAGCACCATGTCTCTGTCATTCATGGTGAAGCAGAATAGCCAACCAGACTATTTGCCCTCCAGGCCACCTTGCTCTTATCATCGCAAGGCCGCCTCTGCGTTCAAGACCAGAGTGCAGCACCTGGAAAAGAACTTAATAACCTAAACATAACACTAAACTTCGCAGTCCTGCATGTATCCCTCATAGCATCTTGTAGCCTTCGCCCTCAGCCCACATAGCTAAATAGTGCCGTAAGGCCTGCACAGGGCATAATTCCATTCCAGAAACTCTCCCAATCTGCCTTCAAGTGTCTTCCTTATACATATGTTGCCCTTCTTCTTTTCATACCTAGATACCGGACATTGGTATAGCTAGACCTGCCTCATACCTGCTTCCACTCTAAAGGACAGGAACCACTAACCCCTTCATATGAATCAAAAAATTATTTCCATACCCAGAGGCCATCTCTTATACCTCTGGTGACCCTAGTCCTATGGTGCGGTAGGTGCAAGCCCTTCACGAAACCCCTATGGTTCCCTAATAAATGCCCAGCCAGGGGCCTTCAGCATTCTCTTAAGCAAGGGGAACTCCTAACTCAGTAAAATCTGCATGGCCTCTATCTTTCCTCCCTGCCAACAGGAAGTCATCAAGATAATGGGCAGTGCGGCACAATCCTGTCCTGTAACGTGAGGTCCATTCCCAAAAGGAACTGAACCTCCCGAAATCAGCACAGGGAAGGGCCCTATCTATGTACATTTGCCCTCGAAAGCAACTGGGTGGACAGGGAGAAGACGGAAGGACGACTCAATGCCCATCCACTCTCGTTCTTCCTGTTGCCGCAGTGCTTGTGAGAAATATATTCAGTCATAAGAACATAAGAGAAGCCCCCCCCCAAGCACCCACAATACAGAGAATCACTTGCCCCACAATGAGAGTTCCTATCTATACCTTCTGGCTAATAGCCACTGCTTTACCTCCGCTCCCTATGTTTATCTAATTCCCTCTTGACGCTATCTATGCCTGTAGCTGCCGCCACCTCCTGTGGCAGTGAATTCCATGTATACTTCCTTTTATCCCTTCTAACCCTATGTTCAGCAACCTCATTGAGTGCCCTCGAGTTCTTGTATTGCGAGAAAGGGAGAAAAGGACTTTCTCAACCCGCTCTGTCCCATGCATAATCTTATAAACCTCGATCATGTCACCCCTCAGCCATCATTTGTCCAAGCTAAAGAGGCCCAAGCATTTTAACCCTTCTTCATAGGGAAAGTGTTCCAACCCTTTTATCATTCTAGTTGCCTTTTTCTGCACTTTTCCCAGTGCTATAACATCCTTTCTAAAGTGTGCTGACCAGAACTGCACACAGCATTCCAAATAAGGACGCACCATGATTTATATAGGGGCAGTATGATACTGGTTGACTTGATTTCAATTCCCTTCCAAATAATCCCCAGAGTAGCATTGGCCCCATTATTGCAGTCGCACACTGTATCGACATTTTCAGTGAGTTATCTACTACGACTCCAAGATCTCTCTCTTGGTCAGTCTCTGCCAGCTCGGAACCCCTCCCCGTGCATTTATAGTTAGGATACTACCACCAATCACTACTAGCCTCTCTAATCCCACTGTCAGATGCCTCCACAGCTAACCTGATCTTATTTCACTAGGTGCGACTAACTCTGTAATCTTTCTGCTCACAAAACACCTTTGGGTGGCTCTTGTAAATTTACCAAGGGCTCTCGGCTCTACGAATCTAACATAGAAGCACCATGGGGGGGCATCTCTCCCACTAAGAGTATAATGAGGCCTGTCTTTCGTTTGTGTCCATCACCAGAATGGATTCTGCATAAATGAAAACAGGAATCCTGTGAAAGGCGGGACCTTACCCAAAACTGTCGGCCACCTTCCTGTCAGAACAGATGGAACCGAACTCTGAGTTTGTGATCTACAAAGTATAAACCCCGGTAGTGTCATAGCCACTGGGTCCCTATGGCCAAGCTGACCCCAGACATCATCCTAGTGTTCTGACTCTGTACCAGGTGACCATATGTTGCCACTACCTCACCTACCGCAGTGAGTTTACATTGCCTGTCCTTTAGAAGATCCAAGTGTGCCTCTGCACCCTGGACCACCTGCCTGGCATCGGACCATTGTCCCACAGACCATAAAACATGAAACAAATGTTGACACTTGCTCACCAGATCCGAAGGAATCTCCTCGTCTGTCACTTGCACTTGAAAAGATTATAGAACCATAGAATGTTAGACTTTGAAGTGAACCTGCAGGTCATCTAGTCCAAGCCCCCGCACTCTGCAGGAGCATAGCTGAAAGAAAGCCTTACAATCAGTGTTTCTGCTAATCTGAGTTAGTGTGAGCCAGCTCACAGCCCCCCAGCCTCTCAGGAAGGGTAGCTCTGTAGCAAACCAGTATATGCAGCTGCCAAATTGCTTGCTTAATAGAAACTTATTCCTACTAATTTGATCCTCTGTAAGGCCACCCCCAGAAGGCCCTTTTCTGGCTACTTAATGAGCGCCCTCTATCCTTCAAATTGTCCTTACAGTCGGACTGTGTGTTTAAATATCTTATCTGCCCCGCTTAACAGCCAGTGGACCCACTGCTGTTTGAATTGGGAACCCTAGGCTCAACGTTCTAAACTACCATCAACTGCCTAATTGGCTCACTAGGCCAGCAGCCCCCTGGCCATTAATCAAAACTGCCTAGAGCTCGTATTATTATTAGGAATTCTTTAATTGCCCTTCTAACAAATAAAATGCCACCTCATCAAGGCCGCAGCCACAAAATGGGCGTCCTGTGATAATGCCCCCTAAACTGGCTATCCCAGGGATAAGAGTTCCTCAAAAAGGCCCTACCGCACTCCTAGCCTATGCATATTTAGGGGTCATAAAAAGCAAATAGCGCCCCCTAGCCTTTTACTCAAGCTGGTGCTCCCTGTGACTGTTTATTTATTTATTTATTCCACACTCCAGCTGTTGGTGCTGGGGGGGTGGGGCCAGCCAACTGTTCCCCAGCCAACCATCACAATTTGGCCCAGCTGATGCTCCTCTTGGCCATTAGAATTTTTTTTAACTGCCCCCCCCCGCAGCTGCACAACTGTCCCCAGCCCAACCATCCCTAATCGCCTTAGGGAATGGGGCTGGGGGGCCGATTAAAAATGAGGAGGAAGGAAGGGGGGAAAGGCCCAAAACACCACTACAGGCCGCAGCTAATAAGGCTTCCCTCCCAGGCACAGTCTGAGAAACCCGTGTGTGTGTGTTGTGTCTCAAACGGGAGCTGCCAGAAACGCCAGCACCTGGGACCTCCGCTGCTGCCAGAGATCACTCTGCTGCTGAGATCACCCAGACTTCCTCCCCGGGCACCCGTTGCCAAGTGCTACCACGGGCAGCTTAAAACTCCACCACCCCGGGTTGACCCCCTCTCTCAGGCCGCAACTAGCCATTGCCTGATGCCCCGGCCTGCTGTGGGATTGTAGAGATGGCACCATTGCCATCGTCCCCCAGCTTCCAAGGGCTCCTGCCACTGCAACCACCTCCACCTCTAAAGGCACTCTGCAGCCACGAACATTGCCGTGCGCCGATGTCTCAGAGCTCTGCTGCAGCCGCGGCTAAGGAAACAGCTCCCAATGGGCTCAAAGCCTCGAAGGTAGGCCGTCCCTCTGCCTCTTCATGCTCGGAGCTACCAATCAGCCTGAGCACGAGTCAGCAACTGACTGGACGGGAGTGGAGCCTGGCGGTTTAGCCAAGCCGGCTCCGCCCACCCCACCCACTTCATGATGCCGTGTGTCATAATTCTGTTGCTGCCCCATCTCCTCCAGGGTGGCAAAACAGCCCCCGGACCTCATCGGCTTCGCCAGGAGGCCAGGAACTCCAGTGTCTCCTAACTAGGGAGCGGTGGCGCAGGCAGTTAAACGCCTGCTCTGTAACATCATCCGAACAGCCGCTATGGCTGTTCGAGTACCACCGCGGTCGAGGTGAGCTCTTGACCTTCGTCCCAGCTCCCGCCTACCCAGCGGTTTCGAAAGCAACCTAATTGCAAGTAGATAAATGGGTACCCACCCTTAGAGGGGTGGGGGGCACCCTGTGTGGTTGGTCAAAGACGGCGGCGGCGATGGCGGCGGCGGCGAGCATTGACTCGATGTGGACGGCGTGGTGGCGTGGCGTTGCGGCAGCAGGTGGGCGCAATCAGAGGAGCGCGGTCGAGCGCGGTCGAGCGATCCCTGGTGGCCGAGGGAGAAGACACCGAGTGCTGCCATTAAGAGGAAGGTGGCGTGCGAGGACGCCGAGCACCGGCTCAAGCGGAGCTGGAAAGGACGTTGCTGGGCCGGAAGCAGGCGGAGCCGCGCACCTTAGAAAGAAGACAGCCACGACCGAAACACCAGGAAAAAGAAGAACACCCGCCAGCCCAGACACCTGACCCAAGCCGAGCCGACGAGAGCAACAACTACAATAACAACAACAAACACCACCACAGGGGTGCAGGTAGGGTGTCCCATCCCCGTGTATACTGTGGCCCTAGTTAGGGAAAAATGGTGATTAGCACCAAAAATCTGTAAGCCGCTCAGAGACCCCTAGACAAGGGGTTTGAGCGGGATATCAAGTTGAATGTATAAATATAAATCACTGCAACCAGGCCCAGAGCCTCTCCCATAGTGCTCTGCCACAGCATCCAGGCTAGGGTGGCTCTAAGAGTGCTCCACTACAGCACCCAGGCCTGGGGCAGCTCCTGGAGTGCTCTGGCAAGGAGCCAGTCCTGGCACCTGCCACTTCCAGAGTTGGCCTGAAGTGGTTCCCTGAGCTGCTACCAGCTGAACTGGTAAGTGCGTTCTCTGCTTAAGTGTAGATGATGCTACTTTACTTTTGGGGGTATTTAATCCTCCCTGTGTATTTTTATTGAAATTTTCAAATTTTTCTGCAAACCTGGAGAGTACTCCAAGTTTGCTGAAAAATCTGTTTATCCTCTGTGTGGCCCCAATCCACAGATTTAGCTATCCTCAAGTAGGGGCCACATGTGGCTAATAGTATGTAGATGCTTATCTTACAGGGTAGGAGAATGGTTGGAAGAGTATGTCTTTAATTGATGAACCAATCAAGTAAACAAACAGTAAATCCTTTGTGGGGGTTCAGAAGGAAAGGGACAATTCACCTTAGTGGTAACATAACTTTGAGCTTAGTAAACAAAATCTGTCATTCATTACTGGAAGGAAAGGAATATCTTTACCTTATTCATATTCATATTTGGAAATAAGGAATATGGAATCTTTATAACATATCAAAGTGGTGTTTAAAATAAACAATTTCATACCCTATCAGTATTACTGTACATCCTAATATTGACCAATTTTGGTGTGGATTTTAGATGAGCAATGCCATCTTCAGTTGATTGTGGGGGTTTCCTTTTGCTAGGAGAAAAACCATAGCATCTTAGACTTCCATTACATTTCAGTTTTACTTTCCTCCATTAAATTCCTGTACTCCCCCCAACTGATAATTGATAGATTGTTCCTTCCTTACCAATTTCCTTTATTAGTTTCATCAGGAAGTTTATTGGTGTCCTTTCCATGTAACTCAATCTGGCTGAGAACACCACACATGTTTCTAAATCAAATGTAAATTAATACTGTCCAGAAGTTTAAAGTCAAAGATCAGCAGGACTTAAAAACCAGTAGATATCTAATTACATGCCAGAGGCCTCCTCTTCAATGGAAATAACAAAAATCTAAAGACTAGAAGACTTCTGTTTGCTCTTAATGAATTAGAATGAAAGTTGCCTATAACTAGCAATGATTTGCATTTGAACAGCTGGAGTCAAGTAAAGCATGCACCACTGTGGTTGATAACACTCTTAAACTTTGTGCGTGGCCACAGGCAACCTTATGGGCATCCAGTTTAGTCCTGTAAACACCCACTTACTCATGAATACTGCTATTGATTTCTATGCAACTTGTCATGTGAATAAGGGTCAAAGAACTAACCCCATAATCTCTTTAAAAAGGTTGCCAGAAAAACCAGCTCTGCTGCTGATCATCTACAAGGATACCATCTAGGAATTTTACAGTGTTCTTATGTATACATCATTTCCACTGCTGCCGTGTTGCCCCATAGATACTATAAAGTATATTTGTAACCGATGGACTTCATATTTAACAGGGCCTGGATTTTTCCCCCCCTGTATTGACTTTGGTGAGAGGTCATGGTCACGGTAGAACACATTTTGCCTGCACAAGGTCCCGACTCCCAGGTTTGTCTGGCAAGCTGCATTTATTGAGTTTTATATCTTGTGCTTGGTTAATAAGGTTCTGTTAGTGTAACACCCATCCTTCTGCTTAATAGATTCCATGGATCAGCTCTAGCTGTCTTATACTGAGTCAGTCTATTGATCTATCAAGATCAGTGTCATCTACTTCAGCTGGCAGCAGATCTCATTGCACTGGTCTTTAAGGATCTCAACAGTCACTCTGAACAACTCTTATCTCTGATGCAGTTCAGAATGTTGTGGTCACCACAACAGGCACAAGGCTCTCCCAAGGTGTGTCTAGCAGCTCAAATGCTTATTTAATATTTCATTTCAGACTTGAGGAAGGGGATCTATAGTTATGGAAACCCATATTGGTTCTCATTTATGGACAGATTCATTACCTGGTAAAGGCATGAGTCATAAGCTCTTCCGGTCTCTGCAACTCCATGAGACTCATGATGACAGGCCACCTCTTAAAGTCTCTGGATTCTATTGCCCTTGGGGATTTTCCATCCAGGCTGACCAGTATTCCAGCTGATCTATGGTTGATTTTTGGAACATGGAATCAGATATGTGGTTGATAAATTGTTTGTAGATGTACTTGGGATACTGTTGTGATAATTTTCAGCAGAGTCCTAAGCTCAAGGAGACATATAATTTTCAAGATACCTGGCTGGGATGCTGAGATAACAAGTTCCAGGAACTCTGGGGAGAAGGAGACCTTGCACAAAAGCCCCCCAGTCATTTACATCACTGGTGTTATAACTACTACTGTTTGGTAAGCAGTGAATAAAGGGTAGATGGGGGCACCAAAAGGCTAAGGGGCTTGAGGCAAGAGATTTGGAGAGCTTGTAGAAGACAGAGATTCCCAGAAACTCAGGTTTTGTCAGACACTCAGTGATATCATTAGGAGTGTGATGGCATTCCTGAATTACAGAACTGGACTCAGGAGGAGGATTTTAGTTGAGGGCAGCTCCAAACTGAACCCAGGGGAGTTCATGATCACTGGAGGACAGGGCAAGGTGTGTGTAATGGGAGATTTCCCAAGATATGTACAGATAGAGGACAAAAAAAAACATTTTTCAGACAGGGTAGTCAGCTCTGGGTGAGGAAATAACTGGAGATTTTGGGGGTGGAGCCTAAGGATGGTGGGTTTGGGAAGGGGAGGGATCTGAGCAGGGTATAATACCATAGAGTCCACCCTCCAAAGCAGCCATTTCTTCAGAGGAACTGATCTTGATCAGCTGGAGATAGATTGTAATAGTGGGAGATCTCCAGGTGCCACCTGAAGGTTGGCAACCCTAGATATAATCCATCTGCATTTAGAGATAACATAACAATACAGGAAGGTTGAAGTGCCACTAATATCATACACAGCCAGTAATAATCCCTTTCCAAATTTTCCTTGGACTCATATAATTACTCGATTGATTGCTAATTTTCCCTATCTGAGCAAGGTGCTCAAGCAGCTCAGCTCCAGCCACTACTAAATGACCGATTATCTAGACCTACTTAAATCAAGTTTCCAGCTCCAGTTTAGCACTGAAGCTGCCTTGGCCACAAATGAATGGTCTATGCTAGGAAAACAGTAGGGGGAAAGTGACCCTGTTGGTTCTCCTTGACCTCTCAGCAGCTTTGATATGACCAACCATGGCATCTTGATGGAGATGAATATTACCATGATCTGGTGGGTAGGTGAGATGGTTATAGTACAGTTGGTGCATTGGCACTTGTGGTATATATTCCATAGGGTTCCATTTTGTTCCTTATGTTGTTTAACACAGTGAAACTCAGTGAAAACACTGAGTGAAGTTGTTCTAAGGATAAGAAGACTCAGCTCTGTTTTCCTGTTATTACATTTTAATCCTTCTCTAAGATGCTTAGTTTTTGCTCCTCCTTTGATTTATCCTCATAACAACCCTGTGAAGTAGGTTAGGCTGAGAAATAAACAATTAGCTGAAGATGACCCAGTTACATTCTGACCTCTACAGCACATGAACTTTTGTTTTATCTAAGGCAGGAGAAACCAACCTTAAAATCCGCAATGGAATCAATATCTTTGACAACTGTTTCAAGGGGCAGTAGGAATAGCTAAGAATTTTGCACAAATTGTGTTTAACCATCAAAGTTATCTTTCTTTAAATGCTCAGTTTTTATTGAGTCCCATTGTAGAAAGACTGTTTTCAGTGCAGCTTCTCTGGCCCCTCCTCCTTTTTTGATGTAGAGCCAAAGTCCTTCTGTTTTCTCCCAGAAGGGTTTCAGCACACCGGTAGGGCAATGGAGAGGCCAGGCACTGTGCCATGTGCCTCATCCCAGTAGTGGAACCCTTGCCAGTCTACTCATCTCCCAGCCACCTTGGCAGCAGGGGCTCAGTCCCCCCCCCCATGGTCAGAATGGCCAATCCACCCAACCATTTCTATTCCTTTTTTTCTTATATTTTTTATTTTACCATTTTAAAAGGTACAAAATAAAAAGGGACAAAAGGGAAAGTGAGAAACATAAAACATCAATTGTTAAACACATTTTAAGGACATTGCATAATATAAGACTATAAAACATGAAAAGATAATTCTCATCTCGCAAAACGTGAAGCAAAAAAAGGAAAAACTTCAAAAACAAACAGAAGTGTTAGAAAAAATTGCTCAGAAAGAAAAGGAATTAAAAAAGAAGCCTGGAAAAAAGCAAATTATTAAAGAATTAAAGTTGCTGAAGGAACAACTGAATGAGACTTGGAATCAGGAAATGTATTGGAATTTAAAGAAGTTACAACAGAAATCTTTTGAAGGGGCGAACAAACCGGGAAAATACTTAGCTTGGCAACTTAAGGCTAGAAGAGAGAGAAGAATGATAACCAAAATAATAGAAGATGGAAAAGAGTTCGTTGATCCTAATGGAATAAAGAGATGTTTCTTCAAGTATTATGCTAAACTATTCCAAACAACTAGAGTTGATCTTGAGAAGATTAAAACATATTTAAAGGAGATTCCACTACCAAAAATAAGTAAGGAATACAAAGATTTATTAAATGGTCCAATTCAAAAAGAAGAAGTGATGAAGGCAATAGAAGAGACAAAGTTGGGGAAGGCGCCTGGGCCGGACGGATTTACAGCGAAATTCTACAAAAAGATGAAAGAAGAAATTTCCCCGGTCCTGGAAGCTTTAACCAACGAAATAAGAGAAAACAAAAAGGTGCCGGACTCATGGAAAGAAGCAATTATTTCTTTGATTCCAAAGGAAGGACAAGATTCAACAAATGTAAAGAACTACAGGCCAATATCTCTTTTGAACAACGATTATAAAATCTTTGCAAAAATTATTGCAGAAAGGGTGAAAAACTATTTACAAACGGTAATTTCTGAAGATCAAGCGGGCTTTTTACCCAAAAGGCAGATTAGAGACAATGTAAGAATAGTAATGGACGCAATTGAATATTATGAAAAGCACCCAGAAAAAGAAGTAGCTTTTCTGTTTGTTGATGCAGAAAAAGCTTTTGACAATCTTAATTGGAATTTTATGCACCAGATGATGGAAAAGATTGAAGCGGGACAACATTTTAGAAATTGTATTGAAGCTATCTATTCTGAACAAAGAGCTAAAATAAATGTGAATAAAGAACTGACAGATAACTTCAAAGTACAGAAAGGAACAAGGCAAGGTTGTCCGTTATCACCGTTATTATTTATCTGGGTATTGGAAATACTTTTACAAAAAATACAGTACGATCAAGAAATAAAGGGCTTGACACATAAAGGACACCAATACAAATATCGAGCATTTGCAGACGATGTAATGTTTATGGTGGAAAACCCAACAGAAAAATTGACATTGCTTTTTCAAAAAATAAAGGAGTTTGGAGAATTGGCCGGCTTTTACGTAAATAAGAATAAAACAAAACTTATATGTAAAAACATGATCAAACAAAAACAAGTGGAACTACAAGAACTGGTACAATGTGAAGTAGTTAAAAAAACAAAATACCTTGGAATTGAATTAACGGCAAAAAATATAGACCTATATAAGAATAATTATGAGAAATTATGGACTAAGCTGACTCAAGATTTTAAGAAATGGGATAAAATGAACTTATCACTGATGGGAAGAATATCAGTTATAAAAATGAATGTCCTACCACGTTTGATGTTCCTGTTCCAAACAATACCAATTCTGCATAAAACGGATTTGTTGGCCAAGTGGCAACAAGAGTTGTCAAAATTTGTTTGGGCAGGCAAGAAACCAAGGATCAAAATGAAAATACTTTGTGATGCCAAAGAAAGAGGAGGTCTACAAATGCCAAATCTTAGACTATATTATGAAGCGGTTTGTCTAACATGGATGGATCAATGGGTGAAGCTTGAAAATGACAGATTGTTGGGGTTGGAAGGGCATGATTGTAGATTTGGCTGGCATGCATATTTATGGTATGACAAGATAAAAATGGACAGTTTTTTTAAACTTCACTTGGTGAGAAAAGCTTTGTATATGGTATGGACAAGATATAAGAAGTACCAGAGTGACTTAAGACCATTGTGGATTGTACCAGTAGAAGTGTTGATATCTTACTCAAGACAGCGAGGTAGAGACTGGTTGCCATATAGAGATTTAATTAAAAAAGAGGGAACAGAGTGGGTAATGAAAAAGCAGAATGAAATTGAATATGAATATGAGTGGTTGAAATATATGCAGATTTATGATCTTTTTAGATCTGACAAAAAAAACTATGGTTTTAGAGAGGAAAAAAATGAAATTGAAAAGGTATGGGAGAGTGGAGGAGGAAAAAATATTTCTAAAATGTATAAGGTGTTGTTAAAATGGTATACTGAAGATGAAACTGTTAAAGAACAAATGTTAAAATGGGCTATTAATATGAATAAGGAAGTGGCTATGGAAACCTGGGAATATTTGTGGAAAAATTCTATTAAGATCTCGACATGTACTAATGTTAAAGAAAATTGTTATAAGATGATGTATAGGTGGTACATGACACCTAAGAAGATTGCAAATATGAATCAAAATATGTCAAACAAATGTTGGAAATGTAAGAGGCATGAGGGCTCATTTTATCATATGTGGTGGACTTGTGAGAAAGCTGTAGACTTTTGGACAAAAGTCCACAATGAAATGCAAAAAATACTGAAATGTTCTTTTAAAAAAGCACCGGAAATTCTGCTTTTGGGACTCAAAATGGAAGAAGTCAATACGACTAAAAAAACTTTACTCTGGTACCTGATAGTGACAGCGAGAATGATTTATGCTCAGTTTTGGAAGACAGAAAAGGTACCAGAGGTTGAAGAATGGATACAAAAAGTTCTGTTCATGGCACAAATGGATAAGATTACAAAAAAACTGAATAACAAAGAAGACGATGAGTTTTTTGGAGAATGGAATGATTTTAAAATTTATCTGGAAAAGAACTGGGATGTGAAACAAAACTTAATATGTTTAGATCAATATTAAGTCAAACGATGTTATCTTTAGATTGTAATGATGAAAAACTGATATTGTTGATGATATGAAGTAATTTGGAGCAGGGGTGGAAGCATTGTGGGAAGCCATTGGAGGGAGGGGAGGAACTGGGAATGGGGTAGACAATTGATAGAATGAAATGTTTTATATGTTGTATTCCTGAGAAAATAAAATTTGTTTACCAAAAAAAAAAGATAACATAATTTGTTGAAACATGGTAAGAACCTTTATGTTCCTTTTGTTGTAGTTGTTCTACATATCTGTATGAGACCTCAACCCCAAGAGTCACTCTTGGTGAAATATAAATGTTTCATGTAGTTAAAAATGTCACAAACAGTGGACAGGGAGATAAGGTGGCATCAGCAAATATGAGAGGATTCCCAGGAAAGCAGTATGAGAATGTGCATGTGCAATCAACTTTTTTTGCAAGATCAAGGACATATGCAAACTCTGTAAATACAAATGAACAGTTAGTCCAATATTGACAGTGCTGACTGCAACTTGCAGGTAGCTTGTGAACTGACCCATCTAGGAGATCAAGCCTGCAGACACACAGGAGGTTTGGTGCTGTCATGGCATGCCTTTAATAGGACTGGTTTAAACTGCTGCGGGAAGGGGTGACCAGGCAGCACTCCCTGGAGCATGCCAGTCCCACTCTGCAGCATCTACATTACCACTTTGCATGTGCATATGCGCTTATGTGCATAGCCCTACCGGGTGAAAACCTGCAACTGAGACAGAAGTGACAATTCACACTTCCCATCCGGCATCCATTCACAGCAGGGGAGTTCAGACCTCTGGAAAAGCGGAGTGGAAGTGCAGGCATCCGTTAAGACCAGACTTTCCCCAATACCTGTATACTTCAGTTCCAATGTGTGGCAATGCAGGGTGGCAGTGACTGGGCCATGGAAGGCAGATGTTGTTGTGTGATCATGCTCTTTAAATCCACAAAGGTAATGCTACTATATAGTGGCAAACTACTCATATGACCACAGCCCAAGAGGCCTTCTTCTGGTGCCCTCTCTTAGGGCTGTCCATCTGGCATGCAGGCTTTTTCCATGATGGGTCCAGTCCATTCAGGCTGGTTTATGAGAGGAGGTGCAGAGTAGGGTTGCCGGCTCCAGATTGGGAAATACCTGGAGACTTTGGTGGTGGAGTCCGAGGATGGCGTGGTTTGCAAAGGGAAGGGACTTCAATGGAGTACAATACCACAGAGTCCACCTTCCAAAGCAGCCATTCTCTCCAAATGAACTGATGTCTGTCACCTAGAGATCAGTCATAATAGCAGGAGATCTCCAGCCACCAACTGGAGTTTGGCAATGCTAGTGCAGAGGGCATGTTCACTCTCTGCATTCCAGAAAGTGTATAAGACCATTTTATTTCAGAGGGCCTTTGTTAGAGGGTAAACTGCTTTGGCACGTCCAGCTCTGTTTTTTCTCTTGTTTATTGACTGTAATATTGTTTCCATGTGTTTGCAACTTGTTGCTTTGTTAGTTGCCTTGAGTCTAATGAGATGTGGTGGGATATATAATAAGTAAATAAATATTTCCCATATGTTTTCATTCCTTTAATAGGATAGCTTTTTAAAAAAATACTTCAGTAAACACCAACATGCGGTACTACAGATGTTTATTTGTTTATTTGCTTCATTTATGCCCCTTCTTTCTCCCCAGTAGAGACCCAAAGTGGCTTACATTATTCTTTTCTCCACCATTTTATCCTAACAATGACTCTATGAGGTAGGTTATGCTAAGAGTGTGCGACTGGCCCAACGTCACCCAGTGAGCTTCCATGGCAGAGTGCGGGATTTGAACTTGGGTCTCTCAGATCCTAGTCCAGCACTCTAACCACTATCCCACACTGCTGCAATATTTGTAGGCTTATATAAAGGCATGCAGACTGCTTCATTTTCAGTCTGAATAACTGTCAGCATTGAGTGCTAATTGCACAGAGTTGCTGTTTTCAGGTAAGAACCCTGAGACCTTTTTTCTCAATAGTGTTCTGGTTCAACAGCAGTGAACTGCTTATTGAATGAAACTGGGGGAAAACCTTAAAAAGTAGGATGGGTGTCTCTTATAATGAGCCATAGTGGCAGCAAACAAATCTATCCACTTTTCACCTCCCCCCTCCCCCCTTAATCCTCCACAACACACATGAACAAAATCCAACTTCATGGCATCCATTATGACAGAGACTTTCTCCCTGTCAAGTAAAGGAAAAAGCTAGTTACAAAAGCCAGTGGCATTTGACAAGGGTATGACTCAAACATATCATTGTAATATAACCAAATGCTGATTGGAAAGGGCTGGGTTACAATAACACTGACAAAAGGAAGTGTGTCAACATTCAGCACATAATTTTCTGTGTGAACATCTTGCAAATGTCTGATCATAAATCTCTGGCAAATTGCTCCACCTCTCATTGCCAAGATAATTGAGAGAGATCTCCCTCCCTCCCTCCTTGGCACACTTTTGAAAGGAACTGAACCAGTACGTTTCTAAATGAAAATGTTTTACTTTCTTATGTCACACCAGGAAGTTATTTATGCAGAGAATTATTTTTGTTATAGAAAGGCAGAAGCCATGGGGTTTTGTTGTTGTTGTTGTTTTTAATGCCATCAAAGTGGACTGGGGGGGGAAGCACTCATAAAATTTACTTCTGTCTCTAACCTTTTCTAATTACAAACAGATTTCCTTTATCTAAAACTTTCATGAGTATTTACCAATCAGCAGGCAGCTCCATTACCAAGGATTAACTTGCTTTCAATGTTTGGAGTTTCCCTACTATAATTTTAAACTTGACCTTATTTGGGAATCATGTGTCTGATCTCTATCTTAAGCAGTTTAAAAAACAACAACAAACCTAGCCTGAGGTCTAAAAGCACAATGTGCAGAAGAACAGAGCAAAGATGTCTGCATAGCAAAGATTTTAAATCCTACTTTGAGAAATCTTGTAGGCATGGGATTAAGACATTTTTAAAGACTGTTGAAACACACATGGAATGTGTGTAACAGGAAGAACAGAGCAGAGAGATCTTTATCTTTTTTTTTTGTTGTTTTTGGCCACTATGAACATTTGATGGAGAGTCAGTTTAGAAATACTAATAAAAATGTTCAAACATTAAACGATGACAACAAGACAGCATGTGAAGACTTATTTTTATTAATAAAACCTACTGTGAGCAGAAGAGATGAAGTTAACAAGACTGGTAGGCTGGAACCACAGCTTGATTGCTATCTGAGTTCTCACCACAGAGACAACACCATGAAGATGATCTAGCCCATTTAAATCCCCAAGAATGGTGCCATTTTATAATCTGTTAATTGTTTTTTTCTTTGTGAAAGTCTTTGCAGCACTAAGGTCGAATCTGCATTTGTCTTTCCCACTGGTGTCCCAGCCTTCTGACTCCATCTTCAAAAAAGCTGTCTACATTTGGTTTCATTTTCACACCTCAACAGTGCTAGCATACTTTTGCACGTCCACATATGTCTATCACCTTCTCGTGACGGCTCCACTGTCATTGCGCCTCCCCACTGCTTTAAAAGAATCTTCTCCAAACAATGTTCAAACAAGCCTAGAGAAAGACGGTGTCACAGCAGCATGAAACTGATTTAAAAATGCAAATGCAGATTCGACCCAAGTCCTTCCCAAACAGCTGACATTAAGGTCTAGAATGCATACAGATAACTAATCCAGTTTACAATGGCTTCCTTTGGAAATCAATGTAGTTTTGTACCATATGTTCTTCAATAAATGTGCATAAAAAAAAATTGTTTGATCATCATTATTAAACCTTTACTAGACTTGATAGCAATAAAGATGGGTCCTGCCCTGTCACCCATTATTATTATTCAGCTAGGAAACTTTCATCTCATGATGGTGACACAGCTTTGATATTGGGTTAAATGTTCACCGTAGACAATCCTTGAAAGAGGTAAAAGGAGAGGATCCCTCATTTTCAGTTGTCTGTACCTTACACCCCCCTTTTTATCCCATGGATTTTTCCCCCTGGAAGCATGGATGTGGCAGGGATTATGCAGAAGGACTCATGGGACCCTACCAGAAAAGGTGAGACTGGCTGTCTTCATTGTGCCTTACACCTCCATTTTCTTGCACATGCACTTGCATTTTCCTTCTCCAACCTCTTGTGAATAACATGGCAGAAGGCATATGATGCCTCTGGTGCTTAGGCACTGGGAAATGGGGAATCAGCGTAGCAATTTCTCTGAGTTCCTTGAGGAATTTCCCTGAGCATCATCTATTGAGTCAATGTGTTTTATTAAGAAGCAGGCAACATGATTTCATGTTCTGTTGTTCTTACAGCAAGCATGTTCCATGGGAAAGACTGTTGATATCTTTTAAGACATAAATGGACCAATTGATTTAGGACTTACAACATCAGAGTAACAGATTTAATTTTAATACAGCTGTCTCTGGTTGTTGACAGCTTCACAGTCCTAATATGTGGAGGCTATAATTTACAAGGAGTTGTTGAAATTGAGATTTCCTTGATCGCAAAAAATAAAATAAAATTGAATGATAAATGATTCTAGAAATTTGGCAGTTTTCTCCTTAACGTTATCTCTGCCCCAGTGGCTTTCTCCCAGCACCTCCAGAGAAGCAGCCAATTTCACTTTTTTTGAGCTTTTAATGAGCATGATCAAATTTCGCTGTTGAATCACCTCCCATCTTTGTGTGGTAATCAGTGGCACGGGCTGATGATTCTCTGCAAGGAGCAAAACCGGTTCGGTATGTCCATCACGCCCCAAGGCTCTAAAATAATGCTTTAAAAAGTCTTTGGCATTTCCCTTTAATCTCATTATTATCTCTGCTCTTCTTCTTTCCTTGCTTCATTCACATCAGCAATCCACAGCATATTCTTGAGGTTTGTTTACTACTGTTATGGCTCTCTTGTTATTGAAATAATTGCCTTAATTAATGCTAATTGCTAATTATTAATCTCACAGTTATAAGCTTCCCTTTTCCTTGTACAGATATTTCACATTAGTCATTCTGAAGAGCAAGACATGGGGTAAAATGTATAATTACAAGACACAAAGGACCCAGAGCTAAAGCAATAAAAATCAAAGACAGAAGGGTGGAAAGAAATGCTTTCAGCATTCCTGTGTAATAAGTAGGACTTCCTGTGTCACAAAGACTTTATGAGAAGGCAGGGGTAGGATTCCTGACCCCCCGTAGGGAGGAATGATGAAATGAAATGCTGCCTTCCAGCAAAGATGGCATTTTGAAACTTATCTACATGCCAAATGACTTTTCAACAAGGCAAGGAGACAACACTAAAGCTGACGGCTCATTTTTGAAAGCAATATATTTTAAAAGGCAAGGCAGAGCTTTGAAACAAGAGACAGAAAGTTGTGGATAAGGGTATATACAGAGCAAATAAATACTTTGTCTCCTTCTTCTTGATTCTAAATAAAGGGTTACCATATAGAATAAAATCATGCAGAAACTTCATTTTGAATACAAAATAATTAAAACACAATTCAGTAGTGCATTGCATCTCAAGATGATGCAAAGTATACATCAGTTGAAGGGTCTATCAGGTCAGACTTTGTAGGGATGAATTAGGTCACATGAGGTATCTTCAGGATCTCATCTACTTGATTCTTTAGAGTGGGAAGATTTAGGGAAATGTCTATGTAGATTTGTGGGGTACTGCTAAGAAGTTAGGAGAATGGTCTCTGGAATGTGAGTATATGGGAGCAAGAAGATTGTAGGGCTGGTGTGGAGAATTCAGGTGTGAGAATTTACAGAGATAAGCCCATTCCTCAGATAAATGCATGTCTGAGGCAATGTTCCCTCTAAGCTGTGGAGTCTCGTGAGCAAAAATTCTACTTTGTGAGCTCCTGGCATTAAAGTTGTGAGCAAGCAATTTGGCTGCTGCATAAATTAGTTGGCTCTGGAGCCATCCTTCCTGAGCTAAGACAAAAATATGTGAGCTGGAGGCTAAAAAACTGTGAGCTAGCTCACACTAACTCAGCTTAGCGGGAACACTGGTCTGAGGTTTGTTGATCACTACTTGCAGGCCCAGTTGAGTCCTGTGTCCTACTTGTCTTTATGATTTGTGCTCCTGATAAGTTAATAAAGAACCTTTGAGCATTTATATAGTCACCTCTATAGTAGGAAACCATTCTAGGGATTAAAGGGTGAGATACTTGGTTCACATAAGCATATGCTTCAGTTAATTACTCAGCATTGGCTGCCAAACTATAAACAGATTCCAGTTCCACTTAAGCCAGAGAGAAATAGAACTAATCCATTTTTCAGCAGATGATCTAATCCATAGGGTGTCTATTTTATTTAGTGGAAAATGTGAAATTTCTAAGCATAAACTTAACAAAAAGTTGTCAACCCAACCTGACTATTCATTATTTTTAATCCAGCAAAAACATTATAAGTCCATTGATCTTGTCAGAGTAACATAGTTTAGAAACTTGTATTCATCCTTTCCTCAAACTGATTTTTACAAAAAAAAATAAAAATAAAATCCAACACATAACCATGCATTTTCCTTTACTGATGATAGAGGCAGATTCAGCCCCCCTCCCCAACACAGATAAGGGGAGTTTGCCCATGATAACCCACCATATGTGTTTGAGTGAAAATTATTGCATTCTGTTCTACTATGAGAAGAAGAAATTATCATTAGTCCCTATAATTATGCTAGAGATTGACAAATGGCATCTGACAGAGAGGCATACGTGAAAGGATGGCCTGTCAAAGGATGAATGGCATAGTTCCACCCCAAACAGTTCTGAGGATCAGATGAAAGCATTACAGCACATTACATTAATATAGTACAGGTGCTATGATACTGCTATGTCCTTAGAATTAAGACATAACTAAGTGTCAAAATTTAGTAAGGATAGGCAGCTGCCGGGGATCATGGATGGCTGAGGATTCCACTACTCTGAACCATATTCCTAGTGAAAGCTCTAATGCATCTAATTAATTTCTCAGCTAAGCTAGTGGTCAGGCAGAGGATTGAAGATATTGAACGCCAACTGGACGTACAGGCGACCCCTGCCTTTTTAGCGCCTTACAGTAGTAAATATATTGTTGCTCAAGCCCCTTACTTATCCATTCTGGAGTCAAATAAACTTAGGAGGGCGTATACGCTGGCTAGATGCTCTGCTTTACCTTCTGCAGTTCTCGAGGGTAAATTCAAGAAAACTCCCCGAAATGAGAGGCTATGCATGTGTGCGTCTGGGGAGATAGAATCCCAGGAACATGTCTTCCTGAGATGCCCATTATATAACGAAGCTCGCACAAAATGTATTGGTCCTCTCTTGGTTGGCTCCTCTGATCAGGATAAGATAGAGAAATTACTTTTAAATCCTGACCATACAGCGATACACCAGATAGCAAAATTCTGTTTTCTGGTTGTAAAAGCTCATCAGTGTTCAGGTAGCCACTTGGGTTAGATTCCCTCCCAAATAACTGACTTTTTTATTCTCATTCTTTTATCTTTTTAAGACTAAATTATGTCCTTTTTACATTGTATTGTTGGTTTTAGATTTTAAAATGCTTGTATAATTTTACATAAATAGATTCACCATCTGGATATTTTAGACATTGAAATCCAGACATTGCAAAATTTTGCTCCTTGGTCGTAAAAGCTCATCAGTGTTCTGGTTGTCACTTGGGATAGGACTTTTTGATTTTAAATCTTATTGTCTTTTTTGTCATTCTATTTTACTCCTTTAAATGTATTCCATTGCAGCGTATTCTTAAGTCTGGTTTTAGTGATCAAAATGACCGTTTAATGTTGTTCCTTAGTAACCTTCTTGTTTTTAAAGTAGTTTTACCATTTGGTTATTGTAAGTTACTTTTATGGTTTTTTATAATTGCTGGCTATGTGCTGTAACAATAAAATTCATTCATAATTAATTTCTGTTTTGTGCTGGCAGACCAAAAGGGATGTTGGATTAAGGAATAATCTTTCTAGGCAAGAAGCAGGTGTCTTGGCTGATGTGGAATCAATTCAGTTTCTCGCACAGAAGCCTACAAAGACCTGAAACAGGTCCTAGTTCTGCGAAGTGTAGTGAAACTAGCTCACCATGCTGGGTACACATAGTATTGTGTGCCTGCTTAAAAATTACATTCTTGACCCAAACTGTGGAGGTTTTATGATGAACAAAGTTACAGATTGGTCATCATGTGTGTACTAAGTGCTGTCAAGTCTCTTCTGATTTCTGGTGACCCTATGAATTAATGTTGTCCAAAACATCCTATCATTAACAGCCTTGTTCAGGTCTTGCAAACTTCCATGCTTGTAGTGGCCACCACTTCCTGTGGCAGTGAATTCCATGTGTTAATCACTCTTTGGTGAAGAAGTACTTCCTTTTATCCATTCTAACCTGTTCCTTTTATCCGTTCTAATACATCTCAGAAAGTCTCTGTGTTCTCTCGTAATAGTTTTTTATTAACAAAATCCAAGTATTCCAAATGGAATTTCTTCCTCTAATATTAGAATGTTTACATCATCATATTTTTCTTCGTGCAAATTGACTTCTTCTTGGTATACTAGAAGAATGGCAAAGAGCTTGAGCGATGAATCAGGAGACCCTGGTTTGAATTTTGTCTTTGATGTGAACACTAGGCAGACATAAGAAAACCATTTTCTCTCAATTGCCTCTCAAGGGCAATTTGAGGTTTATACTACTTATACCACTGATGTAAAGACTATAACATATATGAAATGCTTTGAACACTCTAAAACACAACATAAATAATAAGGATTTTGTTATTACAGGGCTGGATAACACGGCAGGGCAGAAGGTTGAAGCCCTTTCTCTGCTTGACTCATGGTCGTGATTTAAATTGGATGCTGTGTATGTAGGAACTGGGAGGAACCAACAGCTCATGTCTGACTGAAAAAGAAATGAGAAACCCAGGAACAATATCTTGTTGGTGGTTGCATCATGGTACTTGCCTGCCCTTTTTCTTCTAATCTTATGCCCATTCACTGCCTCCCTCCTTGCTGTCTCCTGTTTCTTTTAGAACTGCTTCCACATCCAGAAAGCCTCCACAATCTATATATCTAATAGCCAAGTTGCCCCCAGAGTGCGGATCGCTATATCAGCGCTCCGGGGGCACTTGGGGGGGAGGGGGAGGTTTGTGCACACATGGGCCAGTCCCCACGTGTGCACAAAAATGCTAAAAGTAGAAAAAAATTTCGGGGGGATGTTTAAATCCCCCGGAAAGTGCAAGAGCGTTCCATGTGCATGCGCACGGAACGCTCTGTAGCTGACCTTGCCGCCGCCGTGCCGCCGGCGGCTCCTCGGAGCCGGGCGGG
>NW_015176461.1:0-13049 GCF_001447785.1 Gekko japonicus | reverse complement strand
GGGGAGGACCGGCCTCGCCGCCGCCTCCTCCTCCTCGGGGAGATCGAGCGGGGGAGGGAATGGAGGAGACGGAGCTCTTCCCCCCCCCCCCCGCGAGTATCGCGGGTCCCCGTCTTGTTATTTCTATATCTGGTCCCTCCAATTATCTGCCCTCTTAGACATTGACATTGTTTCTGTTTCCTCTTGGATGTCTCTCCTTTTCCCACTCAACTCTGCCCTAAAGGTTGTAGTGATGCTGTTAACTTTCTCCTTTCCAAATGTTGCTAATTCCAGCCCCCTGTCAACCCCGATCACTCTGCTTCTCATATTTTGAATTTCATTCATTGTGCGTGACTCTGTTCCATTTTGCATTTCTGTGTTTTTCTGTTTTCCACCCCTCAGCCCATTCTCAGCTTTTATCATTGTCTTGATGCTTGGCTTACCTTATTCCTGTCTGATACCATCCCCACTATGCTTTCAATATTCATTTTGATAAACTCTGACCCAGCTGCCTCCCATCTCCTTATCTTATTTTCCTCCTCCTTCAGTCTCTACCTTTAGCCTTGAGCACTTTATTGATCTTGTCTTCACTTCATACTTCATCTTTATATGGCAAAGGTAAGGCTGAGGTCTTGAAGAACATTATGCTCCCCACTTTCGATGGAGTCCATCTGATGCTTGCTGACTCAATTAAGAACCTAGGAGTGATACTGGATTCAGTGCTATTACTAGAAAAGCATGTTCATGCACCTGAAAAAGGCATTCTACCAACTCTTTTTAGCCCAGAGGGTGGTCCCCTACCTTGATTGGGATGATCTGGCCTTATGGATCCATGCTATAGATACCTCGAGGATAGACTATTGTAATGCACTTCACATGGCTATGCCCTTTAAGATAACCCAGAAACTTCAATTGATGCACAATGTCTCAGCCTAGGTACTATCTGGCACTAGGTGGAACACTTATGTCACACCCATTCTGTAGACACTCCACTGGTTACCTATCAGTTATTAATTTCATTTCAAGTTTCTGGTTATACCCTGACCTGGATAACCCAGGCAAGCCCAATCTTGTCAGATCTCGGAAGCTAAGCAGGGTCAACTCTGGCAAGTACTTGGATGGGATACCTCTTTGAAATACTAGGAGGACAGGGGCAGGCTTTATTCAGCCACCTCTCTGAATATCCTCCAGGCCCCCAGTAGGGGTCAGTCACCAGAGGTTGCCATGACTTCTAGGTGCATACATACACACATTAAAAATACAAAACAAAAAAGGTTTTTGGTTATCACATACAAAGTCCTTAATGGCCTTGGACCCACATATCTACAGGAGTGCCTCTTCCATTATGCTTGCATGAATAACTTCATATTTGAGCAAAAAAGGGGTACCCTACAAATGGGTAAGATTGTTAGCTGCTTGTTCACATGCATTAAGAACATGAGAAGAAGCCTGCTGGATCAGACCAGTGGACAACCAGTTCCTCTGGAGGTCCAACAGCAGGACATATAGGCCAAGACTTTTCCTTGATGTTGCCTCCTGGTACTGGTATTCAGAGGTTTGTATCTTATGAACGTGGAGGTTTCCTTTAGTCCTCATGGCAAGTAGCTGCTGATACAGCTCTCTTCCATGAATCTGTCAACCTCCTTTTAAAGCTGTCTATGCCTACATCCCCTGGCTGTGAGTTCCACATTATAATCACACATAGGGTAAAGAAGTATTTCCTTTTGCCTGTCCTGAATCTGCTGTCCATCAGCTTCATTGGATACTCCTGATTTCTAGAATGTTACCCAAAACTCCTGTCTCCTTTTAATTGGGGGAATTTAGCAGAGAGACAGCATTGCCAAAATGAGTGTAACTGAAGGGATCACACACCTATGTATACAAGGGTCAATTTCAAAGAGAGAAACTCCCAAATTATAGGGACTAAGTTTGAAGGAAGGTTGTTTTATTGAAAAATACTGATTAAATGCTAAGCATACATATAAAGCAATCAAAATACACATAAATACAAGGCTACAGTGAAACGGAAGAGCTTAGAAACATATAGGGAGTTTTGAAGCAATATTTACCAGATCCAGATGTGCAGAAGTCCAATGAAGGAAGATCGTGAATGACCAGAGTATCAAAAACAAGGGGACCCAAACTCTGAGTTTGGGGGTGTATTCTGTAAGGCGCCCTGGAGTGTCACACTGAGTTGTGGCTATGCAGCCATTTTTATAGATTATAGAAGGTATCCTGAGAGGCAGAGCTATGGGTCCTTTGAACAAAAGAAACCAAAATGTTTCTGATAGTTGATTATGGGTTTCCCATACCTTAAACAAAAGATGTGATGGCACCCTATTGGGTATACCCTGGAGAATGCTTGGAGTGTCAATGGCTGGTACTATCTGATACTTCAAAGTCAATTGATAACCTAGGAGAGTTGCCCAGGAGGTGGACCATAAATCAGTTCCCCTAGAAATGTTTACATTTAAAAGGAAGCATGACTCAGGATGGGAGTAATAAATGACAGATGTAGGTATTTGTAGAGAAATGTATTTACATGAGAGAGAGACAAAGGGAGCTTTTTCAGAGATGAGCTCTCCATATTGGGGACATACTGAAATGCAGAGAATGTTGATACTTACCTGTGTGTGGGGGGGAGGCAGATTGCACATAGACAAGGCACATGTTATTTCCACTTCCTCCAGGGCCCATGTTTTAGGCAAGCGTTTATGTTCATATGTGTGCATGAGTCCCCTCTTCGGACTGACAACAAACTCAAGGGAAATGCCTTTTGAGGTTCCCTGGGCTATTTCAGGGGTGTGGATGCCCTCTGATGTAGGGTGGGGTTACAAGAATTATGGAGAAGGAGAAAAATTCCCTATGCCTACACTGTGCATAATTTTATAATTCTCTAGCTATGCCTACACTCTGCATAATTTTATAAATCTCTAGCATGTCCCCTGCCCATACCCCAGTCATCTCTTTTCTAGTCTTAAAAGTCCCAAACTCTTCAGCCTTTCCTTATTGGAAATATGCTCCATCCCCTTTTTCATCTTGTTTGCTCTCTTCTGTACTTTTTCTAGCTCTGCAATGTCCCTTTTGAGATACAGTGACCAGAGCTGCACACAGTGTTCCAAATGAGGCCACACCATACATCTATATAGTGGCACTATAATATTGGCTGTTTTGTTTTTAATCTGTTTCATAAGAACATAACATAAGAGAAGCCAATGTTGGATCAGGCCAATGGCTCATCCAGTCCAACACTCTGTCACACAGTAGCCAAAAATACCAGGTGCCATCAGGAGGTCCAGCAGTGGGGCCAGGACACTAGAAGCCCTCCCACTGTTGCCCCCCCAAACACCAAGAATACAGAGGATCACTTGCTCTATCTTGAGAGTTCCTATCTATACCTTGTGGCTAATAGCCACTGATGGACCTCTGCTCCATATGTTTATCCAAGGAATCTGTATTGTAGTTAGCCATGTAACCCTCCTCTCTTCCCTCTCCCCCCTTCCCTGCTCTTCCTTCCCCCTCTCATCCTAGATAAGCTCTTTGATTACCTGGCTAACTTCTGAAATTACGTCATCCTCTTGGCCCTTCAAACTGTATATTTAGTCTCATGTAATCATCTAGGGTTCTTTTTAATTTACAGTTGCAGCACACATAAGGAACTGCTGTATTCAGGTCACTAAATTTGCCTATGAACTCCATTGGGTAATACTCATGGGTTTGTTTGTTTTTGAGTTTATTATTAGTATCTTTATCACAGAAGTAATTCTTAGTGCTTAAAAAAATTATGTTTACAATATGATTATACCATTTCTTATTCCCTTTGGTGTGATTTAAAGATAGGAGCCAGATGTAATACTTCCACAGAGTATTTCTGTGCCACAGTATCTATTTTGGAACGTGAGTTTATTTTGTATTATTAATTTCATTTTATTAATATTTTTGAACATTATCAATAATATTAATTTGATTCATTATCAATTTTGGGCCCCCACAATACCTTCCATGGCTAACTACAATACAAATTCCTTCATACAGTGTATATGTGGTATTAAATTGGGACCACTGAAGAAGGCCTTGTGATTGAAATGCATCTGGTCCAATTTTATTGGTTTATTGGTTGCAATCAGTGCTATATGTTTCACTGTATGTAATGTGTACTGCAAAGTGTGCTGCTAAGAGTAGTCTGCATTTTATATTATTTGTACTCCACGGAGTGTA
Organism: Gekko japonicus; assembly: GCF_001447785.1. Lineage (NCBI taxonomy): Eukaryota > Metazoa > Chordata > Lepidosauria > Squamata > Gekkonidae > Gekko > Gekko japonicus. The sequence goes on along the minus strand of NW_015176461.1, from coordinate 8,852 downwards.
ACCTGTATGACCTAAAAGCCTACTTTGTTTTTAATTAACTATTTAAGTGCTCTGTAATATTAAACATATTATATATGCTTATAACTTCAACCTTTTTGGCATCCCACACAGCATGTGATTCATTTCTCCTCCAGTATCAATGAAAAATTTATTTTAAAATCTTTTCCATGGTAGAAAGAAAAAAAAAGAGAAAGAGATCTGCAGCTTGGAAGGAGGGACTTGGGGAGACTTTGAAATCCTCACTGAGAGGAGTAACCGATGGTCAAGTTCTGCCCTCCAGGAACCTCAGCCAATCATTTCCAAATAATGGACTGGAACATTGAAAAAACACACACATAAAAAAGGAGTTTGGCAATTTAACAGCTCGGCAACTGAGGATTTTGGTGGGGGAAGGGTTAAGAGGTCTGCTAGTTAGGCAGGAAGTCCATTAGGGAGATTGGTAGGGTTTAGGTGTGGGTTGTGACAAAAACAGTCAGAATGGGGGAAGCCTATCAACTCTGCTATAAAGGATTGGGTGCTGTTCTGGTCAAAAACAGTTAAAGCCACTTCCTTGTTGTACACTTCCTTGGCCACTTCTACCGATGCCTGCCACTATCCTCCCCACATTCTCTTTCCTCTGTCCCACCATACTATGAGGTGGCTTTAGGAGGGAAGTCCTTCTCCCCCCCCCCCACAACATATTCTGTCCCTATCTTGGAGTGAGATTTTCAAAAATTTCCCAGTTCCACTGTTGTCAGTTAGTATATTCGCACCTGTTCCACACCATCACCAAGGTGAAATATTTTGTTTAGATCTCCTTCCTTCCTTCCTTCCTTCCTTCCTTCCTTCCTTCCTTCCTTCCTTCCAATATTTATTAGCCATCTATCTACCTTACAGGAACTCAAAGCAGCTTACAGTGTAAATAATGCAAAACACAATAAAATACATTAAGACTACTTGATTAAAGTCAATAATTTAAAATTACCAATACACAGAAGAACTAATCAACTACTCAAATGCCATTATGAATATAACTGTCTTCAGTTGCTGCCTAAAGATAGTGAGGAAGCTGAGTGCACCTCCCTGGGAGGTTATCCATAATTGTGGGGCTGCCATTGTGAATGCACCAGACAAACTTCTTTGATTGGACAGTTAACAGGGAAGACCTTTCTGTGTGATCTTAATTCCCAGATAGGAACGTATGAGAGAAGACAGTCCTTCAGATATCTTGGTCCCAAGTCATGAAGGGCTTTAAATATTAAAACCAACACCTTGAATTGGGCTTGGGAGCAGATCAGAAGGCAGTGTAATTGCCGTGACACTGGGGTCATATGATCCCCGTAACTGGCCCTGACCAGCAGTCTAGCTGCAGCATTCTGCACTAGCTGCAGCCTCCAAACACTCTTCAAGAGTAGCCCTGAGTAGAGCACATTGCAGTAGTCCAATCTAGATGTAACTAAGTTATGGATCACTGTGGCTAGATCAGACTGAACCAGGAACAGGCAAAGTTGAAGCTGGGCAAAACTATATCAAACCACAGCAGGCACCAGATTTTCTAAAATGACTGCTGTGAACCTGGATTCTCAAGGGGAGTGTAACTGCATCCAAGACAGGGGAGATCTCAGATCTCTGTCTCATCAGGATTAAGTTTCAGCTTGTTCACAATCAGCCAGACCATTACTGACTTCATCCACCAGTTTAGAACATTAACAGCTTCCTCGGCATTGGGGGGGGGGGTGAGGCAGAACTAGGTATCATCCACATACTGGTGACATTGCAGTCCAAACCTTCAGTACTGGAGGAACTTTGGTGCCAAGTAGCAATAAGCAAACAAGTTACCTGAAGGTTACAATAACCATCCTTGGATCCTGAAGACCTGCCAGTTACTACCCAAAATCAAATCATCCTTATCTTAGGAAGGTGACTGAAAGGGCAGTGACAGAACAGCTTCTGGGGTTTCTGGGTGAGACATCAGCATTCGGCCCCTTCCAGTCTGGCTTCAGGCCTGAGTTTGGAACTGAGACGGTGCTAGTAACTTTGGTGGATGACTTCTGTCATCAATTGGATAAAGGTGGGTCTGTGTTGTTGATTTTATTAGAGTTATTAGCAGCATTTGACGCAGTTGATCATTCAGTTCTGATTGACCACCTGGCCTTACTGGAGTTTGTGGGGCCACCCTACTGTGGTTCCTTTTGTTCCTCCAGGGGCACCATTGGAGAGTAGCAGTTGGGGATGAGCGTTCCGTTGAGTAATTTCTCAAGTATGGGCTTCCACAAGGCACTATTATGTCCCCAATATTATATAATGTGTGTGTGTGTGTGTGCCCTCTATCAGAGCTCGTTAGGAGGTTCAGTGTTGGATGCCACCAATGTGCAGATGACACACAGCTCTTTTTCTTGCTAGATAAGCAGCTGGACTCTGCTCTGGTGGATATGGCCCACTGCCTTGAGGCCATGGTTCTTTGGTTGAAGCAGAGCTGTTGGAAGTTAAGTCCATCTCAGACAGAGATCACCTGGGAAGGTCTGGACCTCGAGGGGGCTTTAAACTCCCAGCTCTTCTTGGGGGTCTAACTTTGATTAGTGGACTTTGTTAAAAGCTTAGGGGTCTGTCTTGACTCCTCCTTGTCTTTGGATAAGCAGTTGACAGCAGCAGTGAGGACAGCATTTTTCTATTTGTGCCAAGCTCACCAACTTTCCCCATATCTATCCCATTCCAACCTAGCAATGAGGATTCATGCCGAAGAAGAAGAAGAAGAAGAGATTGGATTTATACCCCGCTCTTCACTTGGAGTCTCAGAGTGGCTTACAAACTCCTTTCCCTTCCCCTCCTCGCCCCCACAACAAACACCTAGTGAGGTAGGTGAGGCTGAGAGAGCTCTGACAGAAACTGCTCTTTCAAGAACAGCTCTGACAGAACTATGGCTTGCCCAAGGTCATCCAGCAGCTGCAAGTGGAGGAGTGGGGAATCAAACCTGGTTTTCCCAGATTAGAGTCCATGCAGTTAACCACTACACCAAACTAGTCACCAACAGCCTAGACTACTGTAATGTACTCTATGTAGGGCTGCCTTTACAGGTGTTCCCAAAACTACAGGCAGTCCAGACTTCAATAGCAAGATTTCTGACAGGTTCTCCTTGGAGAGATTATATCTACCTTGTCTTGAAACAGCTGCACTGACTGCCAATTCTGGATCAAATTCAAGGTGCTGGTGATTACCTTGAAAGCCCTAAATGGCCTGGGACCTTCATACCTGGTGGACTGACTCTTCTGACTCATTCCTCCCAAAATTTGTATTCTTTAACTCACAACCTGCTTGTGGTGCCTGCCCCCCAAAAAACATTCACCTGGCATTTACTAGGGCAAGGACCTTCTTTGTGATGGCCGTGTCCTGGTGAAACCAGCTGTCAAAAGATACGCCTGCAAAACAGAGCTCTTCTGTTTGGCTTTTAGTCAGTTGTGTCTATTTATCTGGGCTGCTTTTTCTTTTATTTGTGTTGTTTTAAACTGAGATTTGTTAGTGTTTTAACTGTTGTTAATTTTTGTTAATGTTTGCCTTGGCCGGGAGGGTGGGATATAAATTTAAATAATAAATAAAATTAACGTTTTAGCTGTTGTTAGCCACCTTGAAACCTCCTGGTGAAAAGAGGCAGAATATAAATTTAATCAACAAATGAATGAATGAATAAACAAAAAGCATACAAATGGAAAATATCATGTCTGTTTAGGCCCTGAGTTGGAGAACTAGCCTTTTGCAACGGAGCATCACAAAGTGTTTGATTTTCATCAATCCTTCCTTCAAGGAAATGAAGTCAAGGAAGTAAAAGGTCCACCCTCTTAGGCTCCCAGCAATGTGTAAAGTAGGGAAGGCTGAGAGAGGTGACTGGTCCAATGTCACTCAGTAAGCTTTACTGCAGAGGAGACATTTGAACATGTGTCTCCACAGTCTTAATTCAAACCTTATCACTGTTTCCTCTTGGCCCTTTAGTCATTTATCTAGTCAGGCCACTGCTAATTCTACATTAAAACTGACAAGTAAGAAAGGCCATAGAAAAGTTTATGATTCCAGTGTGCCAGCTGTACGCGGAATGTCAAATGGGTTCTGAAGGGCAGAGTGAGTCACAGAAATACAGAGCTACAAACTTGTGTGTGTATTAAGTGTTGTCAAGTTGCTTCAAATCCATGGCAACTCTATGAATTAACATCCGCAAAAAATACCCTATCTTTGCTCAGGGCACAAACTAGGAAAATGCAGTTCATGTCAGTTTAAGCTTACCAAGTGGTGGCAGGGGATCCCCATGTCTTCACAGAACCCCTGCCGTGGGGACGGCGACACGCGTTGCACCCGCCATCACCAGGATGTGACGCTATGCGTCGCTCTGGCAACGGGACTCCAAACAGCCCCATTGCCAGAGTGACGCGTTGCGTCACATCCTGGCGACGGTGGTGCAACGCGTGTCGCCGTCCCCACGGCAGGGATCCTGTGAAGACATGCGGATCCCCCGCCACCACTTGGTAAGCCTATGTCAGTTTGAACCAAATTGAACTGGAAAATTTGTTTGCAAACTGAACAAGTTCATGGCCCCACAAACCCACTTGAAAGGGACTACAATCCCTTTAAATGAGGTTTTTTAAAAAACCTGAACAACAGCTGAGCAACAGCATGCTCCCCACCACTCAGCTGTTTTGGGCTGTCTTCTGCAGTCCCTCTAAAACACAGGAGTTGAACTCATTTGTTACAAGGGCCAGGTCTGACATAAAAGTCTCTTTGTTGGGCCATCCATGCATGCCATAAAATGTAACATGAGGTACCAGAGGTATAAACTTGATAAAAATGATTTCAGACGACTAATGGCAATAGCAGGTGAATGACAACAGTAGGCTTGATTGGATTAGGTGTGATATGCAGAGGGGTAGTAGGTGTGGGAATACCAGCATTGGTAATGAGACAAGAAAACTAGGTCTCAATTCCATCCAGAAGGATTCAGTTCAGGAGGATGCAAACAGTAAATGGACATAAGTCTGACATTAGAAACCACAACATTAAGTTGCTGACCTAAGAGTAGCAGTGCACTTACAAAGGAATTTCAAAGGGAGAACATGAAGAGAGAATGCTGACTTGCAATTGATAAGAAGCTCAAGAAAATGCATCCTCCTTGAGAAGTGCTTGCTCACTCCAGAACTGCTGATTTTGGGTGGGGTGTTGAAAGACCTGAGTCAGATTGAGGTGATGAGAGAGGCGGTCCTACAACTGATAGATAACTTAAAAACTGATAAATCACCAGGTCCAGATGGCATACATCTGAGAGTTCTGAAATAACTCAGATGTGAACTTGTGGATCTTCTGACAAAAATATGTAAGCTTTCCCTAAAATCTGCCTTCATTCCCGAGGACTGGAAGGCAGCTAATGTCACTCCTATCTTTAAAAGGGTTCCCGGGGAAGATCCGGGAAATTACAGGCCAGTCAGTCTGACGTCGATACCGGGTAAGTTGGTGGAAACTATTATTAAGGAAAGAATTAGTAGGCACATTGATGAGCAAAAATGATTGAGGCAGACTCAGTATGGGTTCTATAAGGGAAGATCTTGACTCACTAACCTGTTAGTGTTATTTGAGGGGGCAAGCGAACATGCGGACAAGGGGGACCCAATAGATGTTGTTTACCCTTGCCTCCGGAAGGTGCTCCTCAGTAAGGTGAGCCTATCCCCTTTCTGGTGCTCTACCATATTACTTTTTCTGCCTGACTTCACCGCAAATGTGTAGAGCTTATCTGTTGGCCCGTCTTAATGTTCTCCCCTCTGCTAATCTTGAGGGGAGATATAAGCAAATTCCTTATTCAGTCAGGTTCTGTGGATGTAATAGAAGGGAAATAGAAACTGTTGAGCACGTACTCTTACACTGTAAATTGTTAAATAACATTCGAGTGGAATTTATAGAAGCCTCCCTTAGGTTGGTAGCAGGCCAATCGGATAGAATCAAGGTACAATTTTTCCTTGCTTCACGAGATCCGGAGATCATTGAACTGACCGCTAAGTTTCTCCATGGTTTTATAAAATGCAAGAGTGACCCTGACCATATTAATGATTCTTAATTTATAAGTCTAAAAACTTAAGTTTAAAAGTTTAGAATGCCAATTTATTTTATGATTCAGGCATCTTTTGTATGGTCAAACATAGCTTGTGACAACTTGAGTTAGGCCTGACATAGCCACGACTATCTATCTTATAATTTCTTTTGGATTGTATTATTGGTAAATGCTTCTAATATTGGATGCCAATAAAAAGGTATTTGAATTGAATTGAAGATGTTGTTTACCTTGACTTCCATAAAGTTTTTGATAAAGTTCCTTACCAAAGGTTCCTAAGTAAGCTCAAAGTCACAAGATAAAAGGACAACTCCTCTTGTGGATCAAAAACTGGGTAATTAATAGGAAACAGAGAGTGAGTATAAATGGGCAATTTTCTCAGTGGAGGGTGGTAAGCAGTGGGGTACCACAGGGATCAGTACTGGGTCCGATGTTTTTTAACTTGTTTATTAATATTTGGAGTTGGGAGTAAGCAGTGAAGTGACTAAATTTGCAGATGACACGAAGTTGTTCAGGGTGGTGAGAACCAGGGAGGATTGTGAGGCACTCCAAAGGGATCTATTGAGGATGCGCGAGTGGGAGTCAACATGGTAAATAGGTTTCAGTATGGCCAAGTGCAAATTGATGCACATTGGAGCAAAAAATCCTAACTATAAATACATGTTGATGGGGCCCGAACTGGCAGAGACTGACCAAGAGAGAGATCTTGGAGTCAAGGTAGATAATGAAAATGTGGAGACAGTGTGAGACTGCAATAAAAAAGGGCAATGCTATGCTGGGGATTATTAGGAAGGAAACTGAAAACAAATCAGCCAGTATCATAATGCCCCTGTATAAATTGATGGTGCAACCTTACTTGGAATACTGTGTGCAATTCTAGTCACCACACCTCAGAAAGGATATTATAGCATTGGGAAAAGTACAGAAAAGGCCAACTAGAATGATAGAAGGGTTGGAACACTTTCCCTATGAGGAAAGGTTAAAGCACTTAGGGCTCTTTAGCTCTGAGAAACGACGGCTGAGGGGGGACATGATCGAGGTTTACAAGATTATGCATGGGATAGAGCAGGTAGAGAAAGAAGTACTTTTCTCCCTTTCTCACAATAAAAGAACTTGTGGGCACTCAATGAAATTGCTGAGCAGTTGGGTTAGAACAGATAAAAGGAGGTACTTCTTCACCCAAAGAGTGATTAACACATGGAATTCAGTGCCACAGGAAGTGATGGCGGCTACAAGCATTGACAGCTTCAAGAGGGAATTCGATAAACATATGGAGCAGAGGTCCATCAGTGGCTATTAGCCACAAGATATAGACAGGAACTCTTGGTCTGGGACAAGTGATGCTCTTTGTTCTTTCTGGTTGGGAGGGCAACAGTCTTGTGCTTGGGGGGGCCTTCTAGTGTCCTGGCCCCACTGGTGGACCTCCCAATGGCACCATTCTTTGTGCTTGGGGGGGGGCTTCTAGTGTCCTGGCCCCACTGGTGGACCTCCTGATGGCACTTGGTATTTTTGGCCACTGTGTGACAGAGTGTTGGACTGGATGGGCCATCGACCTGATCCAACATTGACTTCTCATATGTTTTTATGTTCTCCTGGACTAAACTGAGAGCTAGTTTCCTGTCTCATTACCAATGTGTGCTATTATTATTTGACATCTGAAATCACTCCACTCTCCAAGATATAAGGACCAATCCAAGTGTTCTAATTCCTAGTCAGGCTCTTTTTGGGGCCAGATTGGTGTAGTGGTTAAGTGTGTGGACTCTAATCTGGGAGAACCTGGTTTGATTCTCCACTCCTCCACTTGCATCTGCTGGATGACCTTGGGCAATCCAGAGTTCTGTCAGAGCTGTTCTCTCAAGGACAGTTCTCTCTGAGCTCTCTCAGCCCCACCTACCTCACAGTGTGTTTGTTGTGGGGAGGGGAAGGGAAAGGAGTTTGTAAGCTGCTCTGAGACTCTGAGTGAAGGGCGGGGTATAAATCCAATCTCCTCTTCTTTTTGAAAAAAATAAATAAATCCAGATATGAACAGAGAAATCCAATCTTTTTTTTCAAACGAGTTTTCAGAGTAAGCCAAAATAATTTCTTCAATCTACATTGTGCTTGTCAGAAGACCCCCCCCCCCGTAATGTATTGAAGCAATTACATGAATCACCTCATAGAACTCCCATGTTAAGCTTCGAGCCGAGCTAGGGCTCCTCTGAACGGACTTCCTATTGGTCGCTCTGTAACAGCGACCAATCAGAACTGTACTATTCCCTGAGAGGGAAAAACTCCCATTGGTTTTTAACTCAGCAATCTCATTGGTTGTTAAATGTAAATAGGCGTGGCTATATTAGCCCGGTAATGTTTAAAAGGAGCATAGCTCCCACTGTTTTCTCGTTCTCGTTTTGAATTCGTTTGAGTGCTTGTTCGCTTCTCCAAATAAAGCTGAATTACTGAGCTGAAATCATTCTCCGATCCTTTGTTAGCGCGATCTAACAATTGGCGATGAGGATGGGATGTTAGAGCAGGTAGGCAGCCCTGCAAACACCCCCGACCCAACGGAGGAAAGTGAGCAAAGCGCTGCAGCCGTTCCAGTGGAGGCGCCACCAGCACCGGTGCCCAAGTCTCCCCCAATGGCTGGGAACCAGAAGTTCAAGGCATTCGAACCTGCATCTGAGGACTGGGACGCGTACCTTGCCCGGTTCGAATTTCATCTCGAGGCCAACGACATCACTGACGAAGCGAAGAAGAAGGTGACCCTGCTAAGCTCCTGCGGCAAGGGCACCTTCGACATCGCTCGGTCGTTGGT
>NW_015176460.1:1581025-1587520 GCF_001447785.1 Gekko japonicus | reverse complement strand
TCCTGGAGAAGTTGGCATAACAACAGGGCCTAATGCCAAAGTCAGCAGCTGCCTTTGGAGTGATTTTGCAAGTTCAGGCTATCTAGTACAAATCCTGATTTACAGCATGTTTCTGACAGTTGTGGGGTTTGTCAACCTCCTGTGCATTGTGTGCTTTTATTACATAAAGATGGCTGTTTTCCTTTAAAAATATAGCAAACATGTTGTACATATTAGATTCCATGTCGAAAATGAAGTCAAATGAGCAGGAAGATCTATGTTTTATTTCAATTAACAAGAAAACAGTTGGACCAAATAGTCCATCCAAAATTGACTACTTTCTTCTCAGCATATTCAGGGAATATGCTTCAATTAACAGGAAAAACCATTGGACCCAATAGGTAAAGGTTCCCTTGCTCGAAAGCCAGTTGAGTCCGACTCTAGGGTTGCGGTGCTCATCTCCATTTCAAAGCCGAAGAGCCAGCGCTGTCCAAAGACGTTTCTGTGGTCATGTGGCCGGCATGACTAAACACCAAGGCGCACGAAACGCTGTTACCTTCCCACCGTAGTGGTACCTATTTATCTACTTGCAATTTCTTGCTTTCGAACTGCTAGGTTGGCAGGAGCTGGAACTAGAGACGAGAGCTCACTCCGTCATGCGGCAACCCGGGTCTCGAACTGCAGACCTTCCACATCCTGCAGTTCAGCGTCTTAACCACTTGAGCCACCGCAGCTCCCAGTAACTCATCAACAATTGACAACATTCTTCTTTTTCTTCATCTTCTTCTTCTTGAACATATTCTGAACTTATTCAGGAAATACATAATATTTTATACATGGACTGACATCATCAAGAAAACAATATTCAAAAAGCATAATTGGTTATAAAAGACAATGGTCATTTGAAAAATAAGCCTCTGATTTGTCAGATGTAAAGAAACATATATCTACGTAAAACCTAAGTGTTTACTTAACCTAACCTAAATGATAATGGGCAAGGATTCTTCATATCCCAAACAAAAGTATTTTTTACTGATACGAGACTAAAATCTTATCTGACCCAGACATTGCAAGGTTTTGCCCTTAAGAACTACAGAATCATGAACTTTGTACCTATTATGTTGTCTGCTAGCAATATCAGACCTACAAGAGGAAAGCCTTCTATATAACAGGCCTTTCTAACTTCCTAATAAAATATTACTTAAGAATAAATCTATAAAAACCAGAGAAATATGAATAATCAAAAAAGGGATAGTCCCATCTCTACTACAAACAGCTTGCTACTGTCATGTCACTGGAGAAGCCTCTTGTCTTTGTTGACATGGGTATGTTGATCTTTTACTTGCTCTTCATGTCTTATCACATAATGCACAACACCAGGATTGCTTCTTGAATAGTATTATCAGAGCTTCCACAGGGAAACTTTATCAAGATGCTTTATACTTTCACTAGGCCAGGCCTGTTGCCTTAATAAACAGCATGACTGAGCCTACCTTTTATTTCCTAAGGGGTGATAACTTCTGGGAGATGCTGATAACTAAACCATGATTCCTCTGTAAAAGCATTCACACCCTACCACTAATGAGGTGGTAACAACAATTCTTTGTCAGCAAAATGCATAGGGATAAAGAGCTTTTGTTGATACTTGTTTGTAGTATGCAGTCAGACACAGCTGTTGTGCTGAATAAAAATATATAGGAAATACCGAAAGCAGCAATTATTAATGTGCTACCAAACTGCACATGTTTCTGCAACAATTGTTTTATCTTGCTGACCATAGCAGTTTCCCAAGGTGTTAGCTGGCCTTGTAGGGATCATCACAATACATTGTGTTTCTTCCCTGGGATACATGAATCCTTTGAAGCTGAGCATGTATCCATAGTTAAAAGCAAGTTCCCTGCTAATTCATTAAACTGTACTTTAACATCCAGTTAAGTAAGTAGGTTAGAAGCTCAGTCAAACATAGCATTATCCAACTGAGTAATCAGATACATCATTCCTGTGTTGGTTCATATTGTATTTAGTCTCACGGTGCTTTATCAATCTGTTTATGGAAATATTTATGCTCAGCCTTTTAGCTGAAAACAGTCTGTAACTTGGCTAATACGTAATCAGTAAATAACAATTAACAATGGTCCAAACCAACAAATAGGAACTACAGCATTTGTAAACATTTTTAAAGGTTTGGTATAAAATCTAGATATGCAGGAGTGGGGTGGAGAAGAAGAAAGAACACAATGAAGCAAGGAACACCAAAGGCTATCTTAGAGAGCATGGATTTCACCTGGCATTCAGAAGCTAAGCAGGGTTGGCTCTGGTCAGTATTTGGCTGGGAGACCACCAAGGGAATCCAGGGCCTCTATGTAGAGGCAGGCAATAGCACATCTCTTGCCTTGAAAAACGTAAGGGTCGAAAAAAGTCAGCTGCAACTTGATGGCACTTTCTACACATAGTGTCATTACTGGAAAGACAAGATTAATTTTTCTGGGAAGGGACTTGTATAGTTTGGGAATCTCTGTTAAGAAAGGTCTTTGCCACTTGCTAAACTTCAGATGGCATAGGCATACAGAGAAGGGATCTCAAGGACATTCTCAGTGTGTGGTTAGGTAAGTGATCCCATAAAGAAAACCTAGATTTGTTTAACTTCCGAAACACTCATGTGTAGCATGCCATAGAGTCAACTGCAAACTGGAGTAAGTTTTAAGTGAGTCCACTTACAAGCAAAACTATGAAAAATTAATGCTGTAAAGTGTAAAAGTGTATTGATCCAACAGATCAATGTAACATAAAAAGAGATAGTTATACATTAAAAATCCAGACAAAAGGCAATACATTCAATGTCTTGCTTTGTTTTATTTTACTTATTTAAAATATTTATAGTGTTGCTTTTCTCCTGTCCAAGTCTTGACTCAATAGGGAAGATAAGGTAGGGGAAAGAAGCAAACGGGTGCCAGGCAACCCATCAGTGAGTACGGATAAAGATAGGGTTAGGGTTCGGGGTAGGATTAGGATTAGGGTTAAGGTTAGGAGTAGGGTTAGGTTAGGGTTAGAGTTAGGGTTGGGATTAGGGTTCTCACCTCTTCGTGCCCCAGTAAGCTTTCTTCCTCATTTCCAGTTAAGTCCATTTGCCTGACTGTTATCTTCCCTTCCTTACCATCCAAGGTAAAGAGTTTACTTTTCTGTCTATTAATTTTAGCCCCTGTTGCCTTTTGGTAGTCTCTTATGTGCTGTTCCACCCTTTTCAGATCATGGGTATCTTTAAGGCAGGTATATGCATCGTCAGCATGGGCTAAACTAACAAGCCTAAAATTCAACATCCTGTCAGAAGTGAGACCTTTAATCAATGTATCCTGCCTGATAACTTGCAAAAGAGATTCCAAAGAAAGAATGTACAATAATGGACTGAGGGGACAGCCTTGCCACAAACCTCTCCAAATGGAAATGAGAAGACCTTTGAATCCTCCTATGTAAGGCTGTACTACAGCATCTGTATATAATGTTTGTAGAAATTGGACCAAGGGGTTTGGCAGACCGCACCAATTTAAAAGTGTCGACAAGAAGGCATGAGATATTCTGTCAAATGCCTTGCTCTGGTCCTACTGCAATAAAAGTTGTTGAGTTTTCTCCCCTCTAATCATTTTGAAGGCTTGCCTAAAGGCACAAACCATGGTTAGGTTAGGGTTAGGGTTATGGTTTTAGGGTTTAGCATTATGATTAGCATTAGGGATAGGTTAGGGTTCAGATAAGGTTAGGGTTAGGGTTGGGTCAGTGTTAGAATTAGGATTAGGTTATGGTTATGGTTTAGGGTTAGTTTAGGGTTAGGGTTGGATTAGTGTTAGTGTTAGTGTTAGGTTAGGGATGTGCATTCAGTTCATCCGAACCAAATGCACCCCCAAAAATGAGCCATTCGGTCCCCTTTCAGGCAGCTGCAAGCTGAGTCAGATTCTCTGGTCTGATTTGGCCCACCGCCGAGAGCCACCACCAAATTTTTGCGGCAGCCGAAAAAACAGCCAGAGCTTGGGCGCCCTGTGGCTGCAAGGCACCCGGATGGAAAGGGGTTTAAATCCCCTTCCCTTCCATGGTTTGCTTGGGCACCCCGCGGCTGCGAGGCACCTGAGCAAGCCGGCGCTTAGATGGAAGGAAAGGGGTTTTAAGCCCCCTTTCCTTCCATGGCTTGTGCAGGTGCCCCGTGACTGCGAGGCGCCCAAGTAAGCCAGTGCTTAGATGGAAGGGAAGGGGGTTTAAACCTCCTTCCCTTCCACAGCTTGCGCGGGTGTCCCACGGCTGTGAGGTGCCCGAGCAAGCCGGCACTTAGATGAAAGGGAAAGTGGCTTAAACCTCCTTCCTTTCCATGGCTTGCGTGGGCGTCCCACAACTGTGAAGCACCTGAGCAAGCTGGCACCTAGATCGAAGGAAAGAGGGTTTAAACCCCCTTCCCTTCCATGGCTTGCTTTGGCGCTCCACGGCTGCGATGCACATGGATGGAAGGGTCCCGCGGCTGTCCCTTCTTGGGAAGGGAAGGCAGTTTAAACTACCTTTCCTTCCCTGGCTTGCCCGTGTGCCCCGCGGCTGTCCCTTCTCGGGAAGGGAAAGAAATTTAGACTGCCTTCCCTTCCCTGACTTGCCCCGTGGCTGCAAGGTGTATGGGCAAGCCATCCCTTCTTGGGTAGAGAAGGCAGTTTAAACTGCCTTCCTTTCCTTGGCTTGCCCACGCCTGGGCAAACCATCCCTTCTTGGGAAGGGAAGACAGTTGGCTTGCCCACCCCTAAAAATGATTTAGGGCCCCAAATGACCCCCGAATCCACTTACATTGCTGAAAGTGGTATTCAGGGGGTCATTCGGGCCGATTTGGCCCAAACTAATTGGGTTGAATTTTTCTTCTTGCACACCCCTAGTTAGGGTTAGGGTTAGCGTTAGGGTTAGGTTTGGGTTAGGGTTATGATTTAGGGTTTAGAGTTAAGGACAGGTTAGGGTTAGAGTTGGGATTAGGGCTAGGGTTATTGTTAGGTTATGGTTAGGTGAAGGTTAGGATTAGAGTTAGGGTTAGGGATATGGGTTAGGATTAAGGGTAGGGTTAGGTTATTTTTAGGTTTTGGTTTAGGTAGGGGTAGGATTAGAGTTAGTGCTAGTGTTAGGGTTAGTACTAGGGTTAGGTTTGGTTTAGGGTTAAGGTTAGGAGCAGTTGTGTTAGGATTAGGGATAAGGTAGGGTTAGGTTAGGGTTGGGATTAGGGTTTAAGGTTAGGTTTAGGATATGGTTATGATTAGGATTAGGTTAGGGTTAGTTTTAATGTATAGAGTTAGGTTTAGTTTGTGGTTAGGGGTTAGGGCTAATGTTAGGGTTAGAGTTTAAGGTTACATTAAGGTTAGGTTAGGGTTAGAATTAGGTTAGGGTTACTTTTTGGGTTTCCGGTTAGGGTTAGGTAAGGGTTAGTGCTAGGTTAGGGTTTGGATTTGGATTAGGGTTAGGGTTAGTGTTAGGTTTGGATTAGGTTAGGGTTAGCATTTAGGGATAGGGTTGATGTTAGGGATAGGTTAGGATTAGCGTTAAATGCATAGGTTAAAGCTGTAACATGATGTACCCTGAATCACATTTTAATCACACTTAATAAGAAAATTAAATGTTGGAGAAAAGAAATATCGGGGAAACAAAAAACTACAAGAAAAATGCTTTAAGAGTAAAATAAATTTAAGATTTTGTAGGAACAGAGTGTTAAAATGACTTGGTTTACAAAACATCTTGGTTATGCTCCTGTGTTGTTAGTTTTCAAGGTGTCATGGGTCTTTTGTTTTGGCTTGGTTCTAAACCCTTCACAATAACCTTCTATGACAGAATCTGCTCTGTGTTTGGAAGTCCGGTGATGGAGGGCTAAGGGCCTTCCAGGTGGTTGCCACAGGTATCTGACAAACAGAGTTCAGTTTCCATTTGTGTTCAGTTTCCGTTTGCCTGTGTCATCTTCATATGGCCATGTCCTGGGGTGCAGTGAAAGGAGAGAGTTCATGCTGAGCAGTGTTTGTGAACAGCATCAATCATATTGTTGGCTCACTGGTTTATGGAGAGCTTTCCTTCTATATAATCAGATATGTTGCTTCCTAGAGCCATTCCAGGTTACCAGGGTGTGAGTCTACTGGTGGAAGTGGAAAAGTGCCATGCTTGCAACTGATGGCAGCATGACTGAATGTGGGCTAGGCCAAGGTTGGGGGCCTAAACCTAATCCTTCCCTTGTGGTCCACTATGCTGTCATGAAAAGATACATGTATTCAGGGGTCTTGTTGTAGAAAAAGAGCTGCCGGAGCTCATTAGCATAACTCATTAGCATAACTTATTTGCATATGCCACGCCCCCTGACATCACCGGAAGTGACAGAAGGCCACACCCCCTGACATCACCGGAAGTGTGTCAGAAGGCCACACCCCCTGACATCACCGGAAGTGTGTCAGAAGGCCACACCCACCACAGGAATGCAGAAATAATTTTATGAAGCAAACATTAAAAACAACAGATATTGAAACCAGC
>NW_015176460.1:1557862-1580058 GCF_001447785.1 Gekko japonicus | reverse complement strand
CCGGGAGCGGCCAGAGCAAAGGCCAGAGCGCCCACCCCCCTCTTTCTTGCTACTCCGGAGCCCTCCGGAGCAGCGAGGAAGAGGGGGGTGGGCGCTCTGGCCTTTGCTCTGGCCGCTCCGCTAAAAGGCCGCTACACGCGGCCGGGAGAGAGAGGGATGGACGGGGTGGGGGGAGAATTCTCCCCAGCGGAGCGCATTCGCACTCCGCTGGGAAGGGAAGGGCCCGGGCCTCTCTTTTCCGGCCGCTACACGCGGCCGGGAGAGAGAAGGATGGAGGGGGTGGGGGGGATGGGGGAGGGAAGGGAAGGCCCCGGGAAGGGAAGGCCCCGCTACTTACCCTCCTGCTTCGTCCTCGTTCTCACACGGAATGAGGATCGAAGCAGAGGGCGGGGTTAAGTAGGGGGCGGGGCTTCACCACGTGACCGCCCCGCCCCCTAGAGGTTCTCTTCCGGAGCGGCGCTCCAGAGCGCTCCCCCCCCGACTAGAGCCCTGCATGTATTATATTACCTGTAAAGTGAGGAAAGCCAAAGAGCATATAATACACATACGGATAAAGTAAGATTATGTCTCTCTGCTAAACTAAAAACAAAATCACCATTAGGGTTGTGCACTGCAAATAATTTAATTTTTGTTTTCAGTTCATTTCAGAATCCCATTTTGGTTTCATTTTAGATTGTTTTGAAATTAGAAAATCCATTATTTTCTATATTCTACTTTTGGGTGTCTAGAGCAGCTGTTTTTAAACCTAATATCATTAACTGTCTACTTAAAATAGTCCTCCTTGTTCTCTAAGGGGCCCCCAAGTTTCAAGTCAATGGAGCAAGGGGGTCCAATTTTATCACCCGTTGAAGAAGGTCCATTATTTTTTCAATATTATCATATGGGAATTGGCTGTACTCCTGAAAAGTAGATTTTTTTTTAAAAAAAGCAAACTTTTTGCTAACAACCACATCTTTGCCTGAAGTATTTTCAGAACCTTAAAGTGACTATTAAAAATAAAAATAGCTTTGTTATCTCTTCCACTAATGAGGACCCCTCCCCCACTTTGCAAATATGCATGAAAAAGATAAAAGCCAGAATGAAGAATTACCCACACAGAAAGAAGCAAATAAGCGCCACCCCAAAACAGGCAAATTGGTAGAGGCTTGATTTTAGGGCTGTCATCTCTAGGTTAGGAAATTCCTAGAGATTTAGGGGTAGTGCCTGTAGAGGGCTGGGAATGAAGAAGGGAGGGGTCAACTTCCGGTTACGGCGGAGCGAATGGCAGTCGCACTCTCGGGACGCTCCCGGAGGCGATACGCCCATGTGCGGTTGGGGGGCACTCCGCACAAGCGGAGACCCTAGGAGCCTTAGTGAAAAGGCTCCGGACCAGGGGGCACACCGGGGAGTCACCTCTTTCTTGACCTGATGGTCAGAAATTGAGGCTTTCCCCATGCCCCAAAGGCCCTGCCGCGTTGTGCCCTGATGGGACTTAGCAACGCCACCGGTCTCTTCGGAGTGATGAAGCGATAAGGCGAATATAAAAGACACCGACTACTAACTGTGAGTTGACGATCGAAAAATAACTCAAGCGCATACCTCCCCCCCTGAAGTAAGCGTATGGGAGAAGGGCGGATAGCCCCACCCCCATAGGAGCGAGACTGTTTTAATTGCGAGAGAGGGGGAGGAGTGAAAAACTGAAACAGAAAAGTTACCTTTTGGGGAATATCTAAAAGCGAAGAAGAGGGATTTATTCCCATGCTGCGTGGCACGAACTTTTAAAAGGTAAACAAAAAGTAAAGATGTCGGGGCCAAAGAGGGAGAAGGAGAAGCAGGCGAAGAAGCAGACGGGAACTTCCGGTCCTAGCCCCCGCCTTTCAGAGCTAGCTGCCACTCAACATGAAAGAGAGATGCTTTGCCCTCTGCTGGATCAAATGCAAAAAATCAGTCAAACATTATCTAGCACGGAAAGTGTCCTCAGTAGTCAACAGATACAATTGACAGATACAGCTAAGAAGATGGAGGAGATCGCAAAGAAATGTCTGGTGTCAGCAGAAGATACACAAAAAATCAAGAAGGTCGAGAAAATAGAAAAAAACAAGAAATACAAGATAAGTTATTGATGTTACAGATGGAAAAATCAAATTGAACTCTCCAATTTCAAGGAATCCAGGAGGTTGAGAAGGAAGATCTCAGAAGCATATTGGCGAATGCTTTGGCGCCACTGACGGGCAGTGAAGCGGATAAGTTAAGCGAAGAGATGGATCTGGTTTACAGAGCCTACTCTAACTTTACAAAGAAAAATGATCTGCCAGCTGAAGTGGTTGTTAAATTCACCAAACAAAGCATCAGAGATCAAATATTAAAAGCGACATCATTAAAGCCCTTGAAGATTGGAGAACAGACCATAAGGATTTTAAAAGATGTACCATTTGAAATCCGTATGAAGAGGAAGGCTTATAAAGGACTGACCACAAAATCATCAAACCAACTATAGATGGTTGATTCCAGAAGGACTTGTTTTCAAATTTAAAGAAAAAAGGGAAAAGATAGACTCCATTCTCAAAGCTCAAGACTTTTTGAAGAGGCACGCCAGTTCAGAGGAGGAGGCAGAACTTGCTACATGGAAGACATCTAGCAGTGAGGGGGAAAGCAGCTCCGAGAGTGGAGACAGGGAACCGGAGGAAGGAGGAGCTGTAGGAGGAGTACCCTATAATCTGAGGGACAAAAAAGGGAAACACCCCAACTCCTGAAAAACTTTGCAGAAAGTGCATTCGAGAACAATACTAACAATAACCCGAAAGGACATTACTAATATAGTTAACACCTTTATTCTTTTACAGATAAAGAAGAAAGAAGATCGGCCAAACACAGAAGAAGCCATAGATGGTAATATTACTAACAAAAGAATAATATACTAATTTAATCATCACTCAACACTATTCTTAATCCCTCTATATACCCTCCCCCTTTTCTGAAAAATTTAAAAGCAATACAATTCTCTCTTTTTTAAGAGAGTTTATAAAAAAAAGAGGGGAGGGGTCTCAGTAGGGTATAATGTCCTAGAGTCCATCCTCCAAAACAGCTATTTTCTCCAGGAGAATTGATCTCTATCATCTGGAGATCAGTTGTAATTCTGACAGATCTTCAGGCCCCACCTACTCAAATCCCATACAGCAAGGTAGACACATGCAGTTATCTTGTCACCAATGTCCACTTTGGAGAAGCTTCAGGCAGGCAGTGGCAATGAGAACAATGGTTCAAGACTAGTCAAGTCCTTTAAATTCCTTCTCTGAGGCTTGTCTTCGAGGCTGAGGTCCTTTGATTGGGTAGAGGTGGAGGTCTCTCCTGATCCCTCACAGGGATCCTATGCAGAAGAGACCTGTCTTTTTCCTGTGGTGCAGGATTTCAGAAGTGAAGAAATAAAGCTGCATGCATGCCAACAAGAAACTGAAACCAAAAAGCAACAAGAAAATCTTTGGGATGCATTTCCATAATCCTGAAAAGTTCTGGAGTGCCCTCAGCTAGGGATGGCTGTGAACCAAACCACAAAACAAAATTCATGACAAATTTTGCTGTGTTTGTAATGGGTCTACTGTCATGAACGTCCATGAAATTTGAGGCAGTTCATGGGGTTCATGCTGGTTCAGGGCCAGAGCAGAAAGCAGGAATTTAAAGGGACCCCGAGTCCCTTTAAACCTCAGTTTTCTACTCCAGCAGAAACCTGCAAAAACAGCTGAGTGACTGGGAGTGGTCCCATCGCTGAGCTGTTTCAGGCTTTCTTGCTGGGGAATGGGGAGCAGCCTGTCCAGGGTTGGGGCTGGGTGCTACTTCAACAGGGGAAGCCCCTGTCCACCGGCCAACAATCCAGGAGAGCCCAGGCACTCACCCATCTTCACCCATCACCTGAGGATACCTCAACACCCGGACCTCCCAGCGGAAACTCACCCAGGAGGCCAGTGGGAGAAGAGGCTGCCAGCAAAGAAGGGGCAGCCAGTTGAGGTGGTCAGCAGCAAGGTGGAGGAGACAGCAAGGGATGCAGTGGTAGCAGGAACGCAGCCATGGGCCGTGGCAGCCGTACAGTGGCTGGGTCAACCCTAGGAGCCCAGAGCAGGGAAGGAGGATATCCCGACCCAGGGGACCATGTGGGGTGGGCTTCCCCCATGGCCGGCCCACTTCCTGCTGGCCTGGCTTTGCTGTCTCTTCTGCCTTGTTGCCAACCACCTCAGCTGGCTACCCCTTCTCCACTGCTGGTTTCTCCTACTCCACCGGCCTCCTCCACCAGCCTCCTGGGTGAGTTCCCACTGGGAGGTCTGGGTGTTGGGGGCATCCTCAGGTGATGGGGGAAGGGTAGGTGAGTGCCCAGGCTCTCCTTGATCACCCAGCGATGTATGGGGGTTTCCCCTTTGAAGTGGTGCCCAGTCTTGACCCCAGACAGGCTGCTCCTCATTTTCCAGCTTTCTTGTGCCATCTCTTTAAACTTTAAAGGGACGGCACAAGAAAGCCTGAAACAGTGCAGCAGGTGGGTGTGCTCCCATGGCTCAGCTATTTTTGTGGGTTTATGAAAATCCCATTTAAAGGAACTGTGATCCCTTTAAATGAGGTTTGCTGGGCCCACAAAATGAACTGGTTTGTCAGAGAGCAAACCGGTTCAGTTCGTGGTTCAGCCACAAACCACAAACTGAACCGAAGTACATTTTTGTAGTTCATGCCCATCCCTGCCCTCAGCCATTGAGGAAATCCTGGAAGCCAAAAAAATAATTTTCTGATTTAATTTTCAGTTTGGGAGTTTCTGCATACATACTCCTATTCACCATCTCAATGGATACTTGGAAATAAGTTCATAGAATTTGGGAGAAAAAAATCTGAAATTAATGAAGCTGGCACAAGTGGTGTGCGTCTTTGTATGTGTGTAGGCCTCCACTTGTAAGCAAGAGAGGTCAGAGGGAAATAACTAATCTATATTCTGTGTACCCATTCGGCAAAGGAGATTTTAAATAGTAAAATGGAGACCCATTGTCCTCTTTGCCTTCTATTTGGCAAGGAGGTGCCATTAATTAAGGGAGGCTTCATTAGGCCCTGAGAATTTCAGTTGGATGGGGGGAGAATTAGATCCACAAATGAACTGTACTTTTCTCCTGCCTGCCTAAAGTTTGATCAGGAAAGCCCTGCGAGAGAGGAGTGCAGCCCTGAGCATTCATCCCAGTTGGGCAAGGGAAGTTATAGGTTGGCGTACATTCCTCACTTAACCAGTGGAAATGCTTACAGCATTAACAGTGTTTGTGTGCATTCTTTAATATTGTTAATTGATTCTGTAGGCATTAAAATGATTTACACAAATACTGTTAATGCACAAAACAAGCTGAACCAAAGTCTTGGTGCCATACTGGCAGCCCCTGCCCACAACAACGCACAGGAAGTCATCTGTTCATGCCATCTGTTGTGCTTAGGAAAAGACAGAGGAGAAAGTAGTCACAGACAATGTTCATCCCTGTCTCAATTAGCTTTGGACTTTGGACCTCTTACACAGTTCAGGAGTAGACTTTTCCTGCCATATGTTCCATTTAGTCACTCTGGAGAATCTGTGTTTTCTTTTATAATGCAGGTAATGTTGTGTGAAATCACTGGAGGAAGACTAGGACATGCAAGGCTGTGCACGTTACAAAAACTCAAATGTTACAGTATAAATAATTCCATGTGCTGTCAAAAGTATAAAGTTGGTATTGACATGAGTAATGTACTGGCAATGGTACATAGATTTTACAAGTGTTTATATATCCCATGAAGCGTCTATGGAAACATGCACATTAGTCATGCATACAATGAAAAACTATATTTGCAGGTGTATATTGAATGTACGCATAGAAAGTCAGCATCATGCTTGTGCTACTCTGTAAAACTTGAATTTGTTGACTCAAATCTTTAGATAGCATTGTTTTTTTCCCATTTAGCAATGTTTCAGATTGCAATTCATAATTGCTTATTTTTATTAGAAGAAAAGATTTAGTGAAGAGCAGAATGAATCTGTTCTCTTGCACTGTACTTCCAGAGTGGCTTGTGGTATTTGGATTGGAAAAAAATTTCCGTGATGTCCCTATTGAAGCCATTATTCAAAGTCCAACAATGGTGTACAGATTTTGATCTTTCTCTGAGATGTTTAATAACCAACATCCAGTATGAACTTTGGGTTAGAGCTTTCCCTGTCGTTGCATGAGTCATCGTACATTTCATTCAACATTTCCCTAGTCCATAGCAAAAGCATGGGGATGTTCTGATTCATCGTACTAATGCTAATAAACTTCAGCTAGAGTATAATTGTGGGCAGTGGGTCTTAGCATTCAATTAATTATATACTGGGTTGGAAGTAAGCTAACATCTCAAGAGGCCCTATATCTTGGGTGCACTGTTCACTTTTCAATCAACTTGGCCTGCTAGGGTCTATGTGTTTCTTTTACAATGACAGTTTTTAATCCAAGGAAGCATTTCCCTTTTGTCCATTCAGTTTTCTGACAGATTCCTTTTGAGTGATCATTTTTCTCCTCCTGCTTCCAAGTTGCCTGTTCCTACCCACCCATTATTTTGAAGAGAAATGTCTTTCATGAATGATATCTAGATGGATCAAGATAGGTAGCCATGTTAGTCCGTCTGTAGCAGTATAAAAGAGCAAGAGTCCAGTAGCACCTTAAAGACTAAGAAAATTTGTGGCAGGGGAGGAGCTTTAGTGAGTCACTGCTCACCTCTTCAGATACAGTTAGAATGTGACTTCATCTGTCCTTATATCTTGGAGAGTGGAATGATTTGACTGCTATTGTCATTTGGCATCTGAAATCACTCCATTCTTCAAGATACAACAACAGATGGACTCACATTCTAGTTATATCTGAAAAAGTGAGCAGTGACTCATGAAAGCTCTAGGGTTGCCAAGTCCATCTTTCACCCCCAGCGGGGGACTTTGGGGGCGTTCCTGGAGGGGGTGGGGCATCCCCAATGTGATGACGTCAAGTTGGGGTCGTCTGCCTCCCCCCCCCACCTGTCCATGCGCCGGATCTCCAGAAACAGCAGTTCCCTGCACTTAAAGTAGCCGGCAGCCAGCATTTCCCCTTTAAGAGCAGCTGCGTTTCCATTTAAGAACCAAGCTGGCATTTCCCTGCAAGCTTGCGGAGTTCGTGCTTGGGAGGAAACACACTTAAAGGGAGAAAGATGGCTGGCTGTGGGTGTTGGGGGTGGGGTAAAACCCCCCCAAAATGGGGGACCCCTGGCAACCCGGGGGGGTTGGCAACCCTAGAAAGCTCATACCTGCCACAAGTTTTTGTAGTTTTCAAGGTGCTACTGGGCTCTTGCTCTTTTCTGGATATAGATTAACTCACATTATGTGTTCACTTATGTCGCATAAGGCACTATTATAAGGTGTATAGTGTTATTTTCTACCCAGTTGTAAAGCATACTGTACATTAACCTACACATCTGTGCTTTTCACTATCTGCAGTACCGCTATAATGTTTATTAGATTGCTCCCAAAGCTCTTATTCCTAGGGGAAGAAAAGGAATGAGCTGTTTTCAGGCTCAAAATAAAGCCAGTTTTTAAAATTATTATTCAGTGCATGAGATTTCCTGTTTATCTCTACGTGTGAGGCATAGAAACCTTGTTTGGTTTGAAGCCATTAACTGTATCTTAATTCTCCTCACCCTCGCTCTGTTTTGCATTTCTTCCTTTCCTTATTGCCCTGCTAGGAGAAATGAGAGAATGCCTCTTAAACTCAACATGACAGCTGTAGCCCATAACTCATCTCAACAGCCAACGGCACAGCTAGACCGATAGCATGTGCAACAGCTGCTGGCCTCCTGATTATTTCTTATTGGTTTATAGCAGACGTGTTCAGAGTTTGTTTGTTTGCATTATTCACAAAGGCGTTGTAACAGCAGAAATATTTTAGCTATTATTTTCAAACTGCCGATAATATTAGAACCGAATGTGTAGCTTAACAAAGTTCTGCAATCATTTTAGAGGTAGGTACGTAGAACGTCAACACTGGATGTACAAAAAAGGAGGATGGGCATTAAAAATTTTCAGGCCCTTCTACAACAGGTTGAAAAATTGAAATGTGATAAGTGCATGATCAGAGGCACTCTGAAAACCAGCAAGTTCTGAAAATAGCACATTTAAACATTTTTCAGTCCAGATCTGGGACATAAAGTTTGACGTATCTCATACAGAATAATGCTGTACAACAGGAGTTCCCAGCCTTTTTGAGCCTGTGGGCACCTTTGGGATTCCAACATAGGGTAGTGGTGGGTGCAATCACAAAATGGCTGCCGTAGGAGGCAGAGCCAACTACATAATGGCCACTAAAGGAAGCAGAGCCAAACGTGCACACAGAGCCCAAGTGCAGGAGACAAGAAGAGTCATTCTTAAAAAAACACACTGGGAAAGAGGTGTGTGACTGAGAGCATAAATTGCTGTGTAACAGTGGTTGGTGCCATACAGTGGTTGGTCCTAATGTATTATACAGTTTTTGTTCCTGTTTTTGTGATACAGCTGATGATACACTTCTATTCTTGGAAGTGCTTAGCCAACTCATACCAGTAGTATGAGTAACAATGAGTACTAATAGTTCTTACCCATACTGGTAATTCTGTTAAGATTTTGTATTCTGTCAAGATTTGTGAAAGTTTAAAGCCTTTGTTTCCAAAAATGTTGCCAGGCTGGATATTTTGGTAGACATTTTACTGTTTGGTAGGGACAAATGGAACAAGAGAACCACCAAAAGTGTCAGCTATGCTGCCATGAAGGTTGGGGAGTTTGGTCTGTATCAGGTTAATTGCTACTGCATTCCTTTCTGTGCTTTCTCTGCTGTGCACCGAAATGCTTATCTATACAGATGTGCAGGAGGGTGTTGTGGTGTCTGGGTTTCCCCTGGGTGTCATGGGAGAGTGTTCGTTCTCAGCTTCAGCCACCTAACGGTCTCTAAGCTTTATCCCACGTGCGGGAGGGTGCCTAATTGGCCAGTGCTGTGGGGGGGGGCATACGAATACCCTATATCCTATTATGCCCATGGGGGCAGCCACCATTCTTAACAGTGCCTATGTTACTGCATCTATAGCTCTGCAATAAAAGTATAACCGTTCCTGAATGCATGTACTTTGTTATTGGCTGTGGGTTCTGTGTGGTGACAGGGCTTACAGTTGAGATCAGATCCTAGGGAAGCCATGGGTTCTGTCACAGCAGCAGATGCCTAATGTGGCTATGGTTAAATACACATCATGCTTAAGGGGTGTGCTAATGTGTTTGAAGAAGTGTGATGACTGAAGACACCATGGCAGCTCGTTCCTTCTATAACCCAACCCTGAAAACAGGAGGCTAGAGAACGCATCAGAATGCAGTCCCCGTGGGGACTGCTGTGCCAGTGATCTGGTGGGATTCAAGAGCCAGCATAATGGGGAGACTGTCTATAATATGTGAAGGATGCAGTGTCTCTCTTTGCTAGACAAATTAGCCTGCCTCTTAGCAACTAGATGGCCACAAATATGACATTTCAAGAGTCTGAGACTATTTTCTCATTTTTCTCATGGGAGTGGATCCTTGTGTATATAAGTGCTGTCAAGGCACAACCAAATTGTGGTGAGCCCAGCAAGGAGCTTGAAAGGCAAATGAGAAGCAGAGGTGGTTTGCCAGTGCCTTCCTCTGTAGAGTCTTCTTTGGTCTTCCATCCAGGTTCCCCGCTTAGCTTCCGAGATCTGATGAGATCAGGCTATGTCATACTTTCTTCCTTCTGTGAACCCTTAGAAGCATTGAAATAATGAACACTTTGTTTGTTGTCCATCTTTTATATTCTCCAGTGCAATTGTTGTGACAAGCAATGAGTGCTTTGTGAATGTTTGTTGTCTCGTATTCATTTACTGTACAAACAATGGAGTCCTTCAGTATGCTCTATGGGGCAGTCATATTTATCTTTTTCATTGTTTGTCCCTCTGTTCCAATAAATAGTTTATGGGCCCATTGTGGAGTATTAGTTGATATGAGGTGGGAAATTTCCATTCTTTGTGTGAACAAAGTTCCTTTTGTGTGCTAATGTGAAATGGAACCCTAATGAATATAGCTTAAAAATGTTCCAGCCATAGTTAAGCCCTTTTAATTACTATTGATTTCAATGGGAGAATTAAGCATGTGTGAAAATCAATAGGACGTTAAAGGTGGTTAGCTTTGGCTGACATATCTAATAGTATGTAAGAACACAATGTAAGGAGCTCTTATCTGAAGGTATTTGACACTTGGAAGAAAACTCAGGTCACTTAGTTAATATGCTTAATACATTGGTTGAAGAATGAACTGAGTTGGATCCAAATAGCTGCTGAAAAAGGATGGAGGCTACCACTTAGACCACTTTGAAAGGCTATTCTGAGAAACACAGAACCCACATATGCAAGAGCCATGCGGAATGTGGGCTGTAGTCTGGAGAGGAATTGCAGGAGATTGAGTGAAAAAGCTGGCTGAATGTAATCCACTGTTTATATAAAAACTTCTCTATTGGTGACATTTTGGTACAACTTAGTTGTATTTGGTTCAACTAAGTTTGCCCTGACCTGGATGGTGCATGCTGGCCTGGTCTCATCAGATCTTGGAAATCTAGAGTAGCTGCACAGAGGTATGCAGTGACAAGCCACATCTAAATGTCTCTTGCCTTGAAAACCATATGGGGTGTCCATAAATTAGCTGTGACTCAATGGCACTTTCCACCACCAAGTTGTGTAATGGAATTTTACTAATTTTTGTGCTTCATTTATATACAGCATACAGCAGCTTGTATGGTGAGTTAGACTTCTTCCACACACACCATTATCTCCACATCCTTCTCTTTGCCAACTGCAGTGTGTTTCTGTTTGTTTCTGCATGATGCTGCTGTGTAATTCTCTACCTTCTGGCTTTCTCCCAGCTTTAGTACAGTCTTTCTGGGGAGATCACACTCAGAGCAGGTTTGCTCACCATGGGGTTTTGGGGAATGTAAGGTTTGCTCACCCACCACCAGCTTAACATAAGAATTAATACAGAATTACTCTAGTCATTCCACATGTTACTCTGAATAAACTGACAGAAATGTAGATTGTACTATTTCAGAATGATGCTCCTGCACATAAAAAGCTGCATGCGAGAAGCCAGACTCAACAGGTCACTTGTGCCCTGGTTTGTTATCCAATGCATTTGCACTCAGACTGAGCCTTGTGTTAGGGATAGTTCTGTTAATAGTTGCAGGTGGGGCATTTTACAAAATTCAGATCTGAAAAAACTAAAAAAGAATTGCTATTGGTTACCCACTGGTGGAAGAGAAGAAAGGTGTTGGGTTTGATCCAGTGACATATGAATGCAGGGACGCTCACATACACCCTTCTCCTGACAGACTCTTGAGATCTCCAAAAAGCTAATGCTGGAGGCTATTGGACCCAAATGAACAACAACAACAACAACACAATAACATGTGGTCCAGGATGATGCAGAGTGAATGGGAAATGCGCAAAATAGGCCTCAGTCTTCTGCCAACAGTGCTTCTGATGCAAGAACAACTTACAAACATTTTGCCAACTCCCCCTTCTCACTGCATGGTTTGTAATCCTCTTGGGTCCTGCAACCTTGAACATCAGCTTCAGGGGAGACACATGGGCTGCTGTGGGAAAAGGGAGGCAGGGAAGATCTGTGTAGGCAAGCTTTGTCTGCTGACCTTTCACTGAATTCAATCCATAGTTTTTGCAGGCTATGTTCTTAGAAAGACTTGACTTTCTGATTTGCTTAGCTTGTCCCATTAGCTGGTATATATTAGATGATGTATTACAGTAGCCAGAGGTCATTTCAGGGGGGATCGCGGGGGATCGCAGTTCCCCCAGGTGAGGTACGGGGGGTGGGGCACATGACAAAGCCCCGCCCCCTGCTTCCAGCTGCCCCGCTTCTGGCCCTCATTCAGCCAGGAGGAGGCAGGAGAAGAGGGAGGGTAAGTTGCTTCCTCCCTGCCTCTCCCCACCCCTGCCTGCCTGGGGCCAGGGAGGGCCTTCGCGGGGCTTCCTTGCACTCCCGCCGGCCTTGCAGGTCCACCGCCGGGCCCCTCATGGGGCTCAGGAGTGGAGCTGCAAGGCCGGCGGCGGACAGGACCGTTGGGGGCGGGGTGTGTGGCCTTATGACACACTTCCGGTGATGTCAGGGGGTGGGACATAATGAGTTCCCCTAGCTTTTTTTCTACGAAATGACCCCTAACAGTAGCTAAGATCCTTAAGGTCTCTGATTCAAACCTTGCCTCTGCCACAAATTCACTAAGTGGCTTTAGTCACGGTCTCCTAGCCCACTCTCAACTGCACTATGGGCTTAATACCAATCTACCTAACGTGGCTGTTGCAGTGATGGCAAAAAGTGAATATTTTATACATAGTTATGCTACCAAATTTAGACCATCTTACCTCTGATGAGATTTGGCAACAGGCTTCCAAATAAAGAGAAACTGAATACACACATGAACTCACACGAAGCTGCCTTATGTGGAATATGACCATTGATCCACCAAGGTTAGGATTGTCTACTCAGACTGGCAGTGGCTCTCCAAGGTCTCAGGCAGAGAGGTCTTTCACATCACTTCATTTTGACTGGAGATACCAGAGACTGAACCCAGGAACTTCTAAGCAGATACTCTACCACTGAGCCACAGCCCCTTCTCCATATTAGTCTTGGACTAGGATTTGGGAAACCCAGGTCTGAATCCCCACTCTGCCATGGAAGCTTTGCTGGGTGACCTTGGGCCAGTCACACACTCTAACCCTAACCTGCCTCACAGACTGGTTGTGAAGATAAAATGGAGAAAGGGAAAATGTTGTAAGTCACTTTGGATCCTTATTGTGGAGAAAAGTGGTGTATAAATGAAGTAAATAAACAGTGAATAAACAAATACGTGGTCAGATATAATACCTGATCAATAACCATAGGTAAACTAAAGAACTGTGATTTCCCTGGCTTCACCCTGTTAATTTCATTGAGTTTTAAATAGACAAATCCAAATATTTAAAGACAGGTTTCAGCAGGACAGATAGTGGTGATTAATTGACTCCAGGAACCATATTGCATCAACCGGTCACATAACAATTTGTACTGTAAGAGGTACATTTCAAAGGCAGCACTATAGATCACTTTGCTGAATTCAGACTTTTAAAAAGCACTTATTAGATTCCTTATAGGAGCCCTAAGGGCTGCCGAAAAGCTTCTTGGGCACTGAGCACAATCAAAACTATTTAGCTGAGCCCTTAACAATAATTGCAGTTGGTTAGCTTTGAACAGGTCATTGCAAAGAATAATATTTCCATTATTTCTGCTGTTGACTCAGGATGAATTTTGCAATACTTTCTGTTTCAGTGAGGCAGCCCACATGCCTAACTCACACAAACAAATTCTCCGTACACTTTGAATCATTAACCACTTTCTACCTACTGTGGAAATCAGGCATTGAGAGCTCTGCCGAGCAGCATCCTACTGATCTGGAATCTTTCTTCAGATCATGGTAAAGGCGTATCTGGAAAAGCTAATACCCATTCTGCAGAATGGTATGTAGTAAACTGATTGTTATATGGATGTTTGTAATTTATTTTGTGTCCTTCGTAATCATGAGTGACTGTGGATATGTTACCTTGATGTAGACTTTGGTTAATAACCATCTTAGAGGCGGATGCAGTACCTGTCCAAGAGTGAGTTTTAACCTGATTATTACTTTAAAGACTGTGTGACATATTTTGAAAGTTTTGCTTTCAATAGTGATTTTTTTTTTTGCTTTCAATAGTGATAACATCTCATGAACACTCTAAGTGCCAATGACTTCGGTTTATTTTATCTTGATCTTATTAAGAAAATGTCTGAATGCTTTATACTATTGTTCTACAGCACATGGTAAAAACTGTTGTCCGCAGTTTAAAATATTACAATCGTTGTAATCGCATTTGTGTTATTGACATCTTTCCTTCTCTATTGTAGTATGAAACAAAGTTTTGCTATCATTTAAACAGAGTATACGGCTGATTTTTTTAAAATGTACTTCTGTTAAATGAATGCAGTCCAGGTGTCAGAATACCTTCCCATGGTTGTACTTCGCACTTCACTGTTTATCTTTACTGTCAGAGTGCATCCAACGTTTTATTTCATTCATTACAATATCTGTATCCCACTTTCCCATGTGTCTCAAGACAGTTTACAAGTCACAATTTAAAATGAACCGAATAAAAGAAAACCCCGAGCAGCCCCTATGCCCTGTTAAAAGCCCTGGCAAATAAAATGGCTTTGCAGCACCTTTTACAAATTTCTTGATATGGCATCCCTCTTGTTTCCCTGAGGAACTGCAAAAGAATAGTCACAGGCTCTAGTTGATGCCAGGCAGGCTGCCCTAAGTGGT
The DNA here is from genome assembly GCF_001447785.1 of Gekko japonicus. Taxonomy (NCBI): domain Eukaryota; kingdom Metazoa; phylum Chordata; class Lepidosauria; order Squamata; family Gekkonidae; genus Gekko; species Gekko japonicus. The sequence goes on along the minus strand of NW_015176460.1, from coordinate 1,565,671 downwards.
GGAACAACTAGCTGGTGGCAACCTGAGGCTCACAACTGGTGCACACGGGACATATGGGAAGAGGGTTACTACAGTCTAGCAGTGCAGAAGTTTCATGAGTTCATTTGAAGGAATCTCCAGGCAGGGGCTTGTGTGCGGGCTGGATGCCACTTCTCTACAGGTGCAGAAGCCTAATGAGAGCTTTGCTGTGCTACTGTGGTGCTTTGGGTTAGGAAACATTTCTGCAATAAATATGCAGACTCCTTTAATTACACATTTCTCTTTTAGTCATTCTTTTTTTCAGGGCCACGGCGTTTAACAGATTTTCCAGAAGTGCTTTTGTTAAAAGACATCTTAATTGAGGATTAGTAGAATTTGTAGACTCAAGCTTTGACAGGATGATATTGGTTTCTCACCCACCATTTGCTTTCACTTATCTACCATCGGTATTTTGAGCTTCTACAAAGCCCACAAGTGCAATGTGCAAAAGTTGTACAGAGAGACCTCACTCAAGACTTGGGTGCACAATGGCTGGGGCTATAGGCATCTATTCCTAGTTCAATACGTTGAATAGCGCTTATAATGATTCTGGTGGGGAGGGGAAAATTCAACTTTCAGTCCCCTATCCTAATCAATTACATCCTGAATGTCTAATATGGGCAAAGCACACAGAACCCTGGAGACTGGAACAGGCTGGGAAATATGCACACAGAGTAGGGTTGCCAACCCCCCCGGTTTGCCAGGGGTCCCCCATTTTGGGGGGGTTCTACCCGCCCGCCGGCCAGATGGCTGGCGGGGGAAGCCCCACCCCCACCCCCAACACCCACCCCCACCGCTCTCTCTCCCTTTGTGGAACCCGTGTTTCCTCCCAAGCCTGTGTTTCCTCCCAAGCCCGGAGTGCCAGCTTTGTGCTCTTAAAAGGGAAACGTGGCTGCTCTTAAAGGGGAAACGCCAGCTCCTGCATTTAAAAGGGAAACACCGGCTCCTTTAAGGGCAGGGAACTGCCATTTCTGGAGATCCGATGCACGGGCGGGTGGGGGGGGCGGCGGCAGATGTCCCCAACGTGATGTCATCACGTCGGGGATGCCCCACCCCCTCCAGGAACGCCCCCAAAGTCCCCCGCTGGGGGTGGAAGATGGACTTGGCAACCCTAACACAGAGGCTGTTTGGACATGCTTGCTACCTCCAGCTAGTGATGCTGACAGAAAGGGCTCAGGGTCGGGAGGGCAGGAAACATTCCAGACCATCAGTGGCTTCCACTGGCAATTCATAGAACCCAACCCATTGTCCATTTTCTCCTAACTTGAGTTTTGTGGGAACCATTTCTTCAATATTGTCAACAATGCCTATAATTGCAATACGCATTCACTGTTGTCAATGGCAAACTTCATTTATTGAAATAGTTTTTCATTGACTGCCTTGATTATGTACAGAATTGTAGCTATGGATGGATGTCTGAAAAAATGATCCGGAAACAGTGAGTCACTAAGACAGTTTTCCCAGTAAGCCACAGTGCAGTCCTAATCAGAGTTATACCCTTCAAAGTCCACTCATGTCAATGGGTTTAGAAGGGCAGAACTCTGTTTGGGATTTCACTGTTAAGTTCTTCATTGATTGCATTAGTCAAGGTAATTTTTGGTATTTTCCAGAACTTCCTTCATGAAGCTGTCTTTTCTTCAGAAAACTATAGCATATAACATTAACATACTCAGAATAACCCTTGTTCTCCCATTTGGTAGGCTAATGAAATCCTGTGCAGAGTTATTGCAAATCAATGGGCTTAGACTGGAGTAACTCTGCCTGGGTTTCCGTGACAAAAACACAACTGAGACCTAACTTCCCTTTAGAAGAATTTTGTAATGATGTTCATTTTATTCCAACAGCTTGAAGCACATTAAGTTCAAATGTTTATCAGAGGCTTAACTAATAGTTGGACATGATTGAAGGAATAGGAAATCTGAGACTATAATAATTTCCTTTGCTATCAAATGTGTAGTAAAGTAAATGCAATTTTATTCTTACTATTAACATTAGTTTTACATTTCCAGGATACTAATGGGACCAGACAATGCTTGGATATATCAAGATCTCTGGAAAAGTATTACCTTTCCACCATGTATGCTCTTGAGTTCATATTTGGCATCACTGGCAACATTGTAGTTGTTTTTGGCTACATATTCTGCCTCAAAAACTGGAGAAGTGGCAACATCTACCTATTCAGCCTAACACTGTCGGATTTTGCCTTCCTTTGCACCCTTCCGTTGCTGGTGTCCAGTTATTCTAGCGGAACGTGGTCCTATGAGATCATTTGGTGTCAAGTCAACAGGATCCTTCTGCATGCAAACTTATACACAAGCATTCTTTTCCTTTCCTTTATCAGCATTGATAGATACCTGCTCATAAAATACCCTTTCAGAAATCATTTTCTGCAGAGAAGGAACGTGGCTATTGTTTTCTCCATTGCCATATGGATCTTGGTTTCACTGGAACTGCTGCCCATGTTAATCTTCATAAAATTACAGGACATCAATAGCACTAGGAAATGTATGGATTATGCAAGTTCAGGAGATGCAGCCCCAAGCCTGATCTATAGTGTGATCTTGACAGTGGTTGGTTTCATAATTCCCTTGTGCATCATGTCCTCTTTTTACATCAAGACACTTTGCCTTCTTAAAAGCCGTAGCTCGAAGCTCACTGCAGCCACGACTCTTGAAAAACCTCTCACATTAGTGATAATGGCAGTGAGTATCTTTTCGCTGCTTTTTACCCCCTATCACATCATGCGCAATGTTAGGATTGCTTCTCGCATAGAATTATGGGAAGTGTCCGAGTGCACAAAAAACATAATCCACATTGTTTACATAGTAACCAGGCCTGTTGCGTTTCTGAACAGCGCAATTAACCCCATCTTCTATTTCTTCATGGGAGATCACTTCAGGGACATGCTGATAAGTAAAGTAAGACACATCTTTAAAAGACTTACGCCTTGTTGGAAATGAAGTGAAATGTCACTCTCTCTCTGACTTGGGAAGAGAAACCAAAAAGTGTACCAGTAAAGGCACAACCAGCCACACAGAAAGCGGAACAGCTTTGGTTTATGGGATGAAATGTTTCATTTTTAGTTTTAGAAACTAACTGAGCAACATAACGAACTCTCCTGCTCTTTGCTTCGGCAGGCAAAAGGATTTTTTGTGTGGTTTGTATCCCACACTACCCTGCAAACAGGGTATCACAATGCTGTTTGATTTATTTATTTTTGCCCCCCCCCCCGAAGGGGATTTTTTTATTGCATTTTCTATATAGACTACAAAACTACAATGAAAAAATAGTCTAATACATTTAAGGGGATGGAAAAACTCACACAAATTCCAGAGCTGTGGAAATGTTATCAGTTTTTTTGTTTTTAATCTCAGACATGGTGTTTTAAAATTTTCACGTTCCTGATTTTAGGAGTCAAGTTTCATTTAAAAAATACCTAGAATTTCTCTAGAGTCACCTTAATCTACAAGATGAAGGCAACACAGCTGAGGCTGGGATTTGCTCAGATAATTCTGAAAACAATGGCAAGGTCAGGAGATCCAGATCCTGCACATGGAGAAATATATTTGGACTCTGATCCTGTTGAGGCTATGATGACTGTTGGGAGAACCCAGCTCAGGTGCACCTTTTCCACCACTAGTCACCTCAGCATTCAAGAACCCAGGCTGCCTTACTGGAACATCTTGGATGTTCTGACTCTTTGTGACAGATGATTGTCTACATGGCATCTCATCCACTCATCCACCTGAATTGCATAGGAGTTTGGTGCAGTCTATAATAATAAGATCCCTGGCACTCGCCTGGATTTTCCAGGAAAGTTCTTGACCAATGTGGGGTGTTCTGGACTTAAAACCTCATATGGGGTGGCTGCTATTGTCATTTTTTTCCCCATGGACTTCTGTTTCTGAATGACTTAGCTGTATAATTTTGATTTCAGCAAGTCCCATCAGGTGCAAACAGATCTACCAAAACATCTTTCCAGTGAAGAACCTTCCAGTCATATGGTATATCCAACAGTATGGTATATCTCCTGCAGGAGATTAACATGTGGACAAGGGCCCCCCAATAGATGTTGTTTAGCTTTTGATAAAGTTCCTCATCAAAGGCTCTTAAGTAAGCTCAATAGTCGTGGAATAAGAGGACAAGTCTTCTTGTGGATAAAAAACTGGCTAATTAATAGGAAACAGAGAGTATAAATGGGCAATTTTCTCAGTGGAGGGTGGTAAGCAGTGGGGTACTGCAGGGACCAGTACTTGGTCCACTGCTTTTTAACTTGTTTATTAATGATTTGGAGTTGGGAGTAAGCAGTGAAGTGGCTAAATTTGCAGATGACACAAAGTTGTTCAGGGTGGTGAGAACCAGGGAGGATTGTGAGGCACTCCAAAGGGATCTGTCGAGGATGGATGAGTGGGCATCAACATGGCAAATGGGGTTCAATGTGGCCAAGTGCAAAGTGATGCACATTGGAGCCAAAAATCCTAACTATAAATACACATTGATGGGGTCCAAACTAGCAGAGACTGACCAAGGGAGAAATCTTGGAGTTTTAGTAGATAACTCAATGAAAATGTTGAGACAGTGTGCAACTGCAATAAAAAAAGGCCAACACTATGCTGGGGATTATTAGGAAGGGAATTGAAAACAAATCAGCCTGTATCATAATGCCCCTGTATAAATCAATGGTGCGTCCTCATTTGGAGTATTGTATAGAGTTCTGGTTACCACACCTCAAAAAGGATATTATAGCATTGGGAAAAGTGCAGAAAAGGGCAACTAAAATGATAAAAGAGTTGGAACACTTTCCCTATGAAGAAAGGTTAAAGCACTTGGGGCTCTTTAGCTTGGAGAAATGATGGTTGAGGGGTGACATGATCGAGGTTTATAAGATTATGCATGGGATAGAGCAGGCAGAGAAAGAAGTACTTTTCTCCCTTTCTCACAATACAAGAACTCGTGGGCACGCAACGAAATTGCTGAGCAGTCAGGTTAGAACAGATAAAAGGAAGTACTTCTTCACCCAAAGAGTGATTAACACATGGAATTCACTGCCACAGGAGTTGGTGGCGGCTACAAGCATGGACAGCTTCAAGAGGGAATTAGATAAGCATATGGAGCCGAAGTCCATAAAGCATGGACAGCTTCAAGAGGGAATTAGATAAGCATATGGAGCAGAAGTCCATAAGTGGCTTTTAGCCACAAGGTATAGATAGGAACTCTCAGTCTGGGTCAAGTGATGCACTGTAGGGGTGCTTGGGGGGTGGGGGCAACAGTGGGAGGGCTTCTAGTGTCCTGGCCCCACTGCTGGTCCTTCTAATGGCACCTGGTATTTTTGGCCACTGTGTGATGGGCCATTGGCCTGATTCAGCATTGGCTTCTCTTATGTTCTTATGTTCTAAGTTATCACACTGTCTGTTAATATTGTCAGGTGAAGCTTGTTCAGTGCCCCTCAGGGACAGGGCAGATAACAGGAAAAGGCAGAGCCCTTTCAGTGGTGGCACCATAGCTATGGAATAGCCCTTCCCCACAGGTTCACCTGTTGGTGGATCTGATGTCTCTCCAGCACTGGAGCAAATCCATTTTTTGTTTACCTAGGCTTTTATGTGAAATGAAGCAATTCTCTGTAGTCTTGCAGGATAAATTGCTGGTTGTATATATGATTGTTGTATTATATTTTTATTCTACTATTTATATTTCATGTCTGATCTCTTGCTTTCTTTGGTTTTAAATTGGAATTTGGCATTTTAACTGGCATGTCATATATTACACATATGTATTTATTATGCATGTAATATATATTGCTATGTGGTTAAACAAAAAACAAAAAAACACACAAAAACACTAATTGCCAGCATGCTAGTAAAAAAACTTGTAAAGGAGGAATTTGATCTTTCAAAAAGTATTCCAGCTGCAAGTGCTGATATTTTCCAGACTGAATTATTTATTATCAAGCAGCCAATAAAATAAATTTGCTTTAAAAATTTGATGTGTCACATCACTACCCTGAAACAAGCAACTGGAATGAGCCCATGAAGGTTTTGTGCAAGTAAAATATTAATAAGACAGCAGCTTGTATCCAATGATAACAGATAGGGCTTTTCTGCATTTCTTTTTATTTATTTATTATTCTGAGATTTATGAGTTGGTGAGTACAGGCATCTGCTTAATTTTGTGGTTCTCCAGCAGATGATAATGGGCTGGTCCACAGATTGTTTCCACCTCAGTGCAGTGAATTAGCTTAGCTTCAGAGCCATGGGATAGATGATCCATTTGCTTTTCGCTCCAGCAAGTCTATTTGTATGAAATAGAAAAGGTTGCTTCACTGAAAAGGCATCCAAACTGGTTTCCAGTTTGTATTTGATTTTCCTCTCTAAGGGTTAAGGTTAGGTTACAATATTTCCTGGTTTTACTTTTTCCAACAGGTAACCTGTATGGGATTGGTGAAGCTGAGAGATATTCCCAGCCTACCAAGTGCATGTTATGATTCCACAGGGATTTCACCTTCTATCTACTGTGATAGAGAAATTCTCAGTGCCTGAGATGGGTGACTGGTTGGATACTTTAGTAGTTGGAATTATTATATCCTTTTAAACCATTAATCAGTTATTCAGGCTTCCCAATCATTAAATGTGTCGACCGAGTTTAAATATGCCAAGTAAGTGGAACACTGACTGTATAGAGACAAACAAGTAGGTTGTTTTTTTTAAAAAAACAGTTTATTTACATTTTCAACTTATACGTTACAATTCAATTCATCAGACATATAGTAGAGGGGGGGTTACAAATATTTCTCGTACCATTTTATAGCTTTATGCCATTTCTGGTCAAATTTTTCATCTGATTTGCCAGCCAAAAACATATTCAACTTATCCATTTCCATCACCTCGGCCAATTTGTTTATCAACTCATCCCTGTTTGGTATTACGTCTGACTTCCAATTTCTTGCAATACAGATTCTTGACATAGTAATTAAGTATACAATAATACATAAATCATTATATTTTATACCGTTGGGTGTAATGTTCAATAGAAAAATTTCAGGAGTTAAAGGCAAGTCTATTTCAGTAATCTCCTTTATCAGCTGCTTGGTGTTTTTCCAAAAACTTACTATTTTTTCACATTTCCACCAAATGTGTAAGTACGATCCTCTATTATTTTTACATCTCCAACAGTTCCCTGGAGTATTTGTAAAACATTTTTGTAACCTATCCGGTGTCCAGTGCCACCTATAGATCATCTTCAAAATGTTTTCCTTATAGGATACTGCTCTTAATAATTTAATTGTTTTCCAGGACTTTTCCCAGTCTTCTCTCTCTATCTTATGACCTAAATCTTTTTCCCATTTAATCATAAATGGTTTGACCCCGTCTTTATTTAGGTCATCTTCTAATAGTAGGTTATATATTTTCCCAATCTGTTTTTCTGGTTCATATAGCCATATTTTATCCAATAGTGTCTTTTCAGCATAGAAACCTGTTTTTTTATCTTTTGTGTATCTTGAGATCAGTTGGTTCTTTTCCCATATTGATAGATTCATATTTAGACCCTGTAGTACTTCCCATGATTTGAGTTCATTTTTTTCATCTAATAGCTGGGAGTACGTTATATATTTCCCTGCAGACATTAAGGTTGGTAGTACAAAGGCTTCAATGGGAGATATCCACTTTGGTATTTTTTCGTAATTTTTCCATCTAATCTGCCTCCACACTTGCATTAGAGGGCCCCTTACTGTATGGTTAGAGAAACTCTTCTGTATCCTATCTTTGTCATACCACACATAGGCATGCCAGCCCA